>NC_072793.1:97163719-97467391 GCF_028583425.1 Eublepharis macularius | reverse complement strand
ATAGTGTTTAAAATGCAAGATTACTAATCCATGATAGTGCAGTTCTATAGAAAATCATGAAATAGTATTATCTCAGGAAGCCTGGGCAGAAAGATCAGCACTGGTAAATGGTTTTAATGTTATTTCTAGAGATGGCTGTACCATCTGATGCAGGGAAAGGGATTGCCGTTCCTCTGTTATCCTTAAGCAACACAAAGAAGAAAACATAGACTCTAAATGCCTGGTTGTTATTAAGGTTTAAAGTTTAAGGAGAATATAATAATTTTCCACTTCGTATATCCAAAGAAAAGAGTATGTCTTAATATATATCTGCTACATATGCAGAGGCCTTCACTTGCAATTTCCTAAGGGGGAAATGTTAGTAGCTGGACTCTTCACGGCTAGAATTGGCAAGCCATTTTATGAGAATGAACTGAACAAGAAGTACAGCAAATCTAAGTGTGTGTGTATCATGTAACTGAATATATAGAGATGCCTTCCTCAATCTATTTGCACACACAGCCAGACATTTATCCATATAGGGGGCCAAATGTCTAGAGGTCTGTATCAAGGCAAACTCCAACTTGCAAGAACAGATGCACTAAGAGCTAAACTACGAGACAATTTACATGAGGATGCTCATGTGGAGGGAGCTGCAATGTTAGCTGGGAAGCTGAGTTTTAAAAGACAGATCGGAAGGCTTTATCAATTTCCCCTCTCTACAGATCCGCAAAGATCACCTCAGAGAGTTTATTTCCTCTTCACCTTATAGAAGGGGAGGTGAAACTGACAGAGCCTTTGGAGACAAAGAGGAAATTAACAAACCCTCTGAGGAGCATCTTTACTGGCTCTGTAGAGAGGGGAAATTGACAAAGCATTCTGAGCTGTCTTTTAAAACTCAGCTTCCCGGCTAGCATTGTGATTCCTTTCACCTGCACATCCTCATGTAATTCGTCTCTTGTCGGTTAGCTCTAAGATGTTTCTACCCAGTTGGCTGGGTGGCCTTGGGCCAGTCACACACTGTCAACCTAACCTACTGTTACCTGAAGTGGTCTCCTTGCATAAAAATATGATTTATGGGGGAATTAGCTAGCAAGGAAGACGGCTATACAAGAGGTGGTAACTGGAATCTATCACCTTTGTATACCAGGTCCCAATCCCAATAAACCAAGTGAGTCTGGTGCTTCAAATCAATTAATAACTTTTATTAAAGAATAGAACTTTATGCACATACACATTACTGGGGGGGGGGGAATAATCACGCACACATGCACACACAGTCCTAGGAAATATATCTAGAAGCATGGGAATAGAGCAAGAGGGAGTAATTATATCTACCTATCCTGGAGAGGGGGTCCAGTCCATGACAGAGAGAGAGACAGACAGACAGACAGACAGACAGACAGACAGACAGACAGACAGACAGACAGACAGACAGAGACAGAGAGAAGCTTCAAACAACGTCCCGTGTCCTCAGCCCAGAAAGAGAGATGTGGAACAGCACTTATGAATCCAGGAAAGCAAGCAAGCGTGTACGAAGAGAGACTTGGGGAAAGTGACCCTAAGAGCCAAGCTACAAGTGCACAATTTGAATGGGGCCAGAGCCTACCTTTATAGGCTAAATGTGCCCCGAGGCTGAGGAGAGTTCTCCTGGCAGTTAGGACAAAGAGTCTAATGATCGATTCCTGGGTGTAACAAAGGGGCCGAGTACTTTGGTTGATGGCTGCCAGGGTGTGTGCAGGCAGATGCAAAACTAGTTCTAGCACTGCACAAAAGGGACAGTTTTCCTGATGAAGTACCGGATGTCAGGGCTTGCCACGGCTGCCACTGGGCGTGGCGCTGGGCAGTCTGCTCCTGACATCACAGGGGGGCCAGGGACTCTGCAGGACCCTGCTCTGTGGAAGGAGGGGCAGTATACCTCACCCAGACTCCCTCTCAGTCCACTCGCTGGCCTGCTCAACCTGGCCTGCTTACCCTCTGTGTCCTCCTTCATCTTCTCCTTCCAGAACTCTCCTCCAAGCCTCCACCCTTGCATCCTACTGCTCTCACTCCACATCATCACTCCTCACTCACACCCACCACCTCAGAGCTCTTCCTAGCCACCTTATATAGGGCTTCCTTTCTCCACCCCGCCCTCCTTCCAGGCTTGTTCCCTCTCCTGACTGGGCCCAGCTGTGCATTCCTCCAGGTGTTTCCCTCCAACCACTAATCCCTCCTGGGCTCTTTTGCCTTGCTGGCAGGGTGGGGTTGAGTGCGAGCCATCCCCAGCTGAGGGCTCCTTGGCCTTGCTCATGAGGAGCTGCCCCAGCCAGCCTCTGTGCTATTGAGCTTGCCTGGCCTTGCTCACGAGGAGCTGCCCCAGCCAGCCTCTGTGCTATTGGGCTTGCCTGGCCCTGCTCACGAGGAGCTGCCTTAGCCAGCTTCTGCGCTGCCTGCTCAGCAATGCTGGGCGGGGTTACCCATCTCTTCCCCCAGAATGCCTGTGGCAGCCTCCCCTGGAGAGGCTTGGCTTCTAGCAACTCCTGAGCCAGGCTGCTGTCTTCTAGCCATGGTGTGGCTCTGGGCTGCAGCAGTGGCGTCCTCTCCCTGCCAGGTAAGGGCTCTGCTTGGGCTGCTGCTGCTGTGGGACCCACCGTCCCCTTGCTGTGGCCCTTTCCTCCAGCCTGCTTAGCCCCCTCTCTTCCCCCTGGAAGGTGGGGCTGGCTGGTCTCTCCTTGCCCCCTCCACCCCTCTGAGGTCCTGGCCTTCTGCCCCTTCCCCATGGAGTAGGTAGGTTCTGGCTCTGTTTGCCAGACAGAGCGGTTGAACTGCTGTCTCCCGGCTGCCCCCTGCTGCTGTCTGTCAGCAAGTCCGGGGGCTGGGCTGCTGATCCCGGACACCAGAGCCAGGTTAAGTGTTTTTAGGGAGGGGATACAATGTGCCAGGAATGACTGTACATGCTTATGAATGCCAATTGATTAATTCCTTGATCACGGACAGGGGTCTCATCACGGGAGGAGGGACAGGAATGTGCTAAGTGGGGGTGACTCAGCGAGACCTTTATTGCTCTGGACCTTCCGGAGCTTGGGTGGACAGCGAGACCAGTCGCATCACAATGCCTCTGCATTCCAGTGTGGCATTCCTTACATGCTTGGTTCCCCAGGGCAGGATCTGGCAACGACAGGGGCTCCCTGGTTGGCAGTGCAGCAGCCATTTTAAACTCCAGAGGCCTGTACACTTTTAATATCATGGGTAGTCATATAAAAAACTGCTATTAAAATTTAATGTAATGGCGGAGGCCGGGCTTATTGCTCACACTACCTCATAAGGTTGTTGTGAGGATAAAAGGAAGGAGAAGAGTATAATGTAAGCCACTTTAAGTCCCTACTGGGGAGAATAGTGGGTTTAAATTAAGTAAATAAAATAAATAAAAATGAATTTAGAAACATACAAAGCCCTGGATACACAAATTGTGTATTACTTCAGTTCCCTGCAATCATATACAAAAGAGAGATATGAAGGATTGTTTTTCTCAAACTGTTAATGGAAAATCCCTAACTCAGCTCTTCCTGGAACAGTCATCTCACTCTTGCCTGCCAAATCCAAAAGACGGGCCAGCTTTTTTGCCAAGCAAGGAAGCTCCTGGCTGCTCCAGATTGCTCTGCTCTGCTGCCAGTTCCTTCTCCTGCTGATGCCAGTTCTGGGGATGCCAGCTTGGGACTCACCCTTCACAACAGCACTTTCCATCCAAGTTGAAAGGGCTAAAAACATTTAACAGTATAAGGCATGACCAGACCCTTGGCAACAGTTCCAATCTTTTCACCCTGAATGGGCACATATTTCTATTCTAGTTTTGTCAACTGGAGCCCACAATGTCAAATGCATTGTGGGTCCTTACTAGGAAGACATTTATATATGTGGTTATGAAGAAAAAAAGATTAAATTTCTGGGTCAAAAAACCCAGGAAATGTATGAAACACAGAGTGAGATGTAATTATGTGAAATTCAAATATAACAAGGAAAAGTACAGAGACTTTAGCATTGCTGTTGAGAATAATATCTCTACTTTTCATTATTTTTGAATTTTTCATAAGACTTCTGTCTATTTTAGCAGTGAAGCAAGTGTTCCCATTTCATAGATGAGAAATTGAGACTGTATGAATTGCCCACACCTGCAAGTATAATTTATGAATTTGAATCTCACTCACTCTGATCCAAGACTACCACCCAAGAGACCCTGCAACACAATGACTTGATGGTTATCAGCTATTCTTCACACATTTTGTTTTAGCTTTCCCCATCATTTTATTTATTTTCTCACTTGCCAGTACAGATTGTAATTTGTTGTGATACTATCTGCTAAAATTTTCCCTTCCCCAGCATTTGAGATACAGCTTCAGTAGTTTTACACATTTTTCTCCTATACATTTATCCACCCCACTTTTAAATAAGTAAAAATTCACTTCTCCTTTGGAAAGGTTTTTTGTGACTCTGTAACACAGCAGATAACCACAGTCAGGAAGAACCTTCTGACAGCTTACATTTCCTAAGTTGTTTTATAATCCTAATGACACTGCAAAGTTCCATCCTTGGGGTTGGAAGGTCCAGAGGCTTAAATGCTGACAGAGTCCTTCTGGCATGACCATCAACACTTTGACAAACAAAGGAAATCCTGTTATCATGGTATGGAGATATATTCTTGTTTTCAGACTGAGATCACTGGAATTGCAAAGTCAATTGTAAGTAACAACCAGAGTATTTGGGGCCTCTTTGGCTGTTGTTGCAGTTATTTAGAGAAGATACAAGATCCATTATACATTGTGAGTTAAGTTTGGGATAATAGAACCTTGATTAATTTTAGCCTCAGAGTGATTTGTTTACACTTCTAAGGTACTATTATCCCATATTAACTCACAACATACAATGGATCCTATAGGTGAGCTGAAAAAGAATTAGCAGGCTCTGGCAGAAGCAGGACTCTGAATCTTGGCTCATCTCTCTTTATCCTAGACAAATGATCCTGTACACACTAGTAGAGTTTGTGGTGTGTAGTGAATTGAGTGTACTGGGCCTCTGAATGGCTTGCAATAGTGAGCTGGCTATGATCTGGGTAATAGTGAGCTATGCAACTTCCTCCCACTCCCGATCCATGTAAAAAAGAGACCAGACTAGCCATTCTTTTTGTCTATTAATGGGGTTTCCTGATTACTTTAGATGCCATGACTCTCTCTCCTTGGAGTAGTAAAAGTGATAGCTGCTCCTATGAGACAATGGAGAATCCCAGGATCTTTTTGTTGCAATGAATTGGCAACATCATGCTGTTCCCACTCATTTCCTACTAACCCCTCTCCCCATGCATATGCTTCCCAAGGCAGAAACTCCTGTGTGTGATTTCTGAACATTCTTTAAAATCGCCCAGCAATATTTTTTTGTGTGTTACGGGAGGAAATAAACAATTCAATATTCTAATCCCGTACTGCTGATTGAGGAGTGTCTCTGGGGCAAGTAATGAGGCTGTGACAGATTTTATGCCCTATTGTGAGTAATGGGGGCCTAAACTTGATCTCCCTGCAATATAGTCCATTATTGGTATCTCTATAGTGAAGGCAGTGAGGTTAAGGCTGTCATTCTAAGCAGGAAGTTTCAGATGGGCAGCCTTGTTGGTCTACAGATGAAGAACAAGATCCGGATCCAATAGCACCTTAGAGATCAACTAGATTTTCAGAGACTTCCGGTTTGGGATCCATGGAGGTCTAACGCAGCTCTAATCGTGGAGCTGACCGGGCTGCCATTTAAGCGGCCGGCGGGGCAAAATCAAGCCCGCGGCTGACTGTTCTCAGGCGGAGAACAGGCATAGAACGCTCAAGCACCTCAGGGCGCGTCGATCTCGGGCGAGGGGGGTCCTATGCAACGGATCCTCTCCCGACCTTTGAGGTCCCACCCTAAGACAGGTCGGCTATAATCTCTGCGGCAGTCCTGGTGCCAATGCGGTTGGCATAAGACCTACATGCCCAAGCTTCAACAGGGGAAGGAAGAGTGGATGGGAATCTAAGATTGAAACAGCGATTACAACCCAAGGAAAGTGAATGAGAAGGTAAAGATCACTATCTCTTGAAACGGGACAGATTACTTAAAGAAGAATTAAAGTAGACTTTTAAACTGCAACAGACCAAGTATAAGGAGGGGAGGACCCGGCAAGAATTATATTAGAAAAAGGACTAAGTTAAACGAAGTTATTAAAGAAATTGGACTATTGTTTTGAATACCTGTGGCTATAAGGAGATATCAGGCTGTGAGAAAGTTTCACCATCGCGAGAACTGCTGTGGGAAGTCGGGAAACAGGAAGTACGTAACAACAATAGAGTTGCTGGAGAGAGGCGGCTCTTGCCAGAGGGCTGGAAGTAGGGAATCGCCATTTTTGAAAGGGGAAGAGCCGCGGCTTCAGCGAAAGAGGAAGTAAGCCATATTGGATTACAAAAATCATAGAGGAACCATAGAGAAAAGACGCCCGACATTTTGGACTCTTTAAAAGTTTTTTTTGGAAAGACCGGGACATTTAAACTAAAAGGACATTAAATTAAACGCCACGGAGCTAAGGAAGAGAGCGGACTCGTGGGAGCGAGCCAAAGCAAGCCCCACGATGTCGAAAAAAGAGTGGCAATTGGCGATAGAGAATTTGGATAAAAAACTTTTAGAAGTAATTAAAGAGCTCAAGGACATGAAACCGGAGTTGGTGAAAGAGGTTAAAGAGGTTAAAGAGACAGTGAAAAATGAGCTGGCAGAAGTGAAGAAAGGTATGGAAACAATGCAAAATGACCTGCAGGGAACACAGCAAAGAGTCAAGGTAGTGGAAAGCGCGGTGGAGAACTTAGCAGATACGCAACGAACAGAGATGAGGGTGATGAGGGGGAGAATGGCGGTTGCGGAAAGTAAATATATGGAGAAGCAGCTGAGGTTTCACGGCTTGCCGGAAGTGGAAGGAAAGACAGCTCAAGAACAGATCACTGAGGTGTTAGCTGAATACCTGGGGAAGGAGGAGGAGGAAGTTGTGGCTATCCTAGATGTGGTATATCGTGTAAATTCAATAATCGCGACCCAGAGGAAACTACCAAGAGATGTGATTGTGCAATTCATGACCAGAAATATAAAAGAGAAGATTGTGACTAAACAGTTTCAAGATCCATTGGAGATTGATGGCAAGACGATTATTATCATGAAGGAATTACCCAGATCGGTGTTGTTAGATCGAAAAAATATAAAGCTCTAATTCAGATTCTGAAGGACATGAAAATAAGGTACAGATGGGAACTACCAGAAGGAGTGTCCTTTGAATTTGGAGGAGCGAAAAAGCGCATTAGATCTGAATCAGAGATGGAGCAGTTTATAAGGGACAATGAAAAGGACTTACCAGCAACAAGATTATGAATATGGAGTGCAAAGTTTTATCTTGGAATGTAAATGGACTTAATTCACCGAATAAGAGAAAAAGTATTTTCCACTGGCTATTAAAACAAAAATGTGATATTGTATGTTTGCAAGAGACTCATATTAGAAAACAGGATGCAAAGTATCTAAAATTGAATAAATTGGGCAGTGATTTTGTAGCGGCCTCTAATAAGAAAAAAAGGGGAGTGGTATTGTATATAAAAGAGGAGCTACAGCCAAAGTTAGTGATGAAAGATGCGGAAGCCAGATTTTTAGCAGTGGAATGTATATGGAATTTAAAGAGAGTATTGGTGATTGGAATCTATGCACCTAACGGAGCAAAAGAAAGCTTCTTTGAGGACTTGAGGAAGCAATTAGATGAACTTTCTTATGACCAGATAATTCTTGCAGGAGACTTCAATGGAGTGACAAACTTGGAACTAGATAAAAAGTCAGCAACTGCACAAAAGAAAAGAGGACTATTACCAAAGACGTTTTTTGTATTGACGCAACAGGAAACTTTAGAAGATGTATGGAGAAGACAAAATCCCAAAGGCAGACAATATACGTTTTTCTCCGCGAGACACTCTACGCTATCAAGAATCGATATGATCTGGGCCTCAAAAGACTTAGCGCTTTGGACTAAGGATGTGGAAATAATGCCTATGGTAGGCTCAGATCATAATCCAATTATGTGGAAGTTGGGGAAAAGGAGTAAAAGGAAAGGATGGAGAATAAATGAGGACTTACTTCAAGAGGGAGAAAATATGGAGATGTTGAGAAGAGAAACAAAGTTTTTCATACAATATAACATGAATAGAGAAGTACCAACCAACAAGGTATGGGACACCTACAAGGCAGTAATTAGGGGCATATTAATGGACTTAAATGTAAGAGCCAGGGAAAAAAAAGAGGAGAAGAGACAGGAGATCACGGAGAAAATAAAAGCCAAAGAAATACAGTTAAAGAAAAGACCAGGGAAAAAGAAAATCTACCAGGACATTAAAATTCTTCAAGAACAGCTGACAGCAATGAATAACAAAGAATTGGAATGGAATCTTAAGAGAATGAATCAAAAGGCGTTCGAAGGCGCAAATAAACCTGGGAAATATTTGGCATGGCAATTGAAGAAGAGAAAGGAGAAGAAAATAATAAATAAAATCTGTGAGGACAATAAAGTGTACCTGGAACAGACAGCTATTAGCAGAGCCTTTTATAAATTTTATGCCAAATTATATAATAAAAAAGAGGTGAATAAAGACTCAATAGCGACATATTTGGAGAAAATGAAGCTCCCAGTAATTTCGGAAGCTTGGAGAGACAAATTGAACAATGAAGTAACGGAGGAAGAAATAAGAAAGGCAATACAGTCAACAAACTTGGGAAAGGCGCCAGAACCGGATGGACTTACAGCCAAATTTTATAAGGTAATGGCTAATGAACTGGCACCATTCCTAAAAGATGTGATTAATGGTGTTTTAAAGGATCAACGGATCCCAGACACTTGGAGTGAAGCTAATATATCACTGATCCCCAAAGAGGGGCAAGATCTGGCTAACGTGAACAACTATAGACCTATATCGTTACTTAATAATGATTATAAAATTTTTGCGAAGATACTGGCGGAAAGAGTGAAGGGATGGCTTTCTGAAGTTATTGAGGAGGAGCAAGCTGGGTTTTTGCCAAATAGACAAATCAAAGACAATTTATGGACAGTTATAAATGCTATTGAATACTATGACAAACGTTGTGACAAGGAGGTTGGTTTCTTCTTTGTGGACGCTGAAAAAGCGTTTGACAATTTGAACTGGGACTTTATGTTTGCCACCATGGAAAAGCTACAAATGGGAGAAAGATTCATAAGAGCAGTAAAGGAAATTTACAGAGACCAGAGTGCAGCAATTGTGGTGAATGACGAGGTGACCAAGAAATTGACTATAGGTAAAGGAACAAGACAAGGTTGCCCGTTGTCTCCACTGTTGTTTATTTTGGTTTTGGAAATACTGATGATACAGATACGAGAAGACAATGCAATCCGTGGAATAAAAATAAAGGACTTTTCCTATAAGGTCAGAGCATTTGCGGATGATATAATGCTAATTGTGGAAGATCCAATGGAGAATATGCCAAAAGTAATAGAGAAGATTAAGGAGTTTGGAGATTTGGCAGGATTTTATGTAAACAAAAAGAAGTCAAAGATATTATGTAAAAATATGACTAAACAAAAACAACAACTATTAATGGAAATAACAGACTGCGAAGTAACAAGTAAGGTGAAATATCTGGGAATTGAACTGACTGCAAAGAATATAGATTTATTTAAAAACAACTATGAGAAACTGTGGACTCAGATAGAGCAAGACTTGATTAAATGGAACAGACTGAACTTGTCATGGTTGGGAAGAATTGCAGTAATTAAGATGAATGTGTTGCCAAGAGTGATGTTTCTGTTACAGACAATACCAATTATCCGAGACTCTAAGCAGTTTGAAAAATGGCAGAGGAAAATATCAGATTTTGTTTGGGCAGGCAAAAAGCCTCGAGTGAAAATGAAAGTGTTACAAGATGCAAAAGAAAGAGGCGGAATGCAACTGCCCAACCTAAGACTTTATTATGACGCAATTTGTTTAGTGTGGTTGAAAGATTGGATGATGCTGAAAAACCGGAAATTACTGGCCTTAGAAGGATATAAAAAATATTCGGATGGCATGCATATTTATGGTATGATAAAGTAAAAGCGGACTTTATGTTCTTACATCATTATATTCGGAGAAGCCTATTCACAACTTGGAAGAAGTACAGAAATTACCTACAAGATGGAATCCCCTCATGGGTGGTTCCATATGAAGTAATAGATCCGAGAACTGTCGATAATGAACAACAGTGTTTAACATACAAGGAGATAACCCGAATGGAATTTTCTAAACCCAAAATAAAGACGCAGGACGAGTTGTCTCCAAGTTATGATTGGTTTCAGTATAGACAGATCAGAGATCTTTATAATTCGGACTGTGTGAAGGGAGGGATAAGAATGGAGAATTCGGAATTAGAACAGGCACTTTTACAAGAGGATAAAAAGGAAATCTCTAAGGTATATAAAGTGCTGCTGAAATGGTATACTGAAGATGAAACAGTTAAAGTGCAAATGGTGAAGTGGGCTATAAACTTTAATAAGGAAATAACAATGGAGGCGTGGGAATACTTGTGGAAGAATACAGTGAAGATCACGACATGCACCAATATTAAAGAGAATGTCTACAAAATGATTTATCGTTGGTATATGACACCAAAGAAAATTGCGCTAGGGAATTTGAACACATCTAATAAATGCTGGAAATGTAAAAAGCATGAGGGATGTATTGTCGAAGGCTTTCACGGCCGGAGAACGATGGTTGTTGTGGGTTTTCCGGGCTGTATTGCCGTGGTCTTGGCATTGTAGTTCCTGACGTTTCGCCAGCAGCTGTGGCTGGCATCTTCAGAGGTGTAGCACCAAAAGACAGAGATCTCTCAGTGTCCAACTGAGACACTGAGAGATCTCTGTCTTTTGGTGCTACACCTCTGAAGATGCCAGCCACAGCTGCTGGCGAAACGTCAGGAACTACAATGCCAAGACCACGGCAATACAGCCCGGAAAACCCACAACAACCAGCATGAGGGATCTTTGTATCATATGTGGTGGACTTGTGAGGTAGCTAGGCAGTACTGGGGGGAAATAATAAGAGTAATAAGCGAGATTTTACAATTTCAAATTAATAAGAACCCAGAACTCCTGCTATTGAACTTGGGAATGGAGGATATTCCAGCACAATATAGGACATTGCTATTTTACATGACAGCAGCGGCTAGACTTTTGTACGCGCAAAAGTGGAAAGTGCAAGAAGTGCCAACTATTGAGGACTGGATATAAAAATTGCTGTACATGGCGGAAATGGACAAAATGACAAGGAAACTGAGAGACCTTGATCCAGGACAGTTCAACACGGATTGGGAGAAGCTGAAACAATATTTAGTGAAGAAATGGGAGGTGGGAGGAGAACTGTGGCAGTTTGAAAATTACTGAAATACAATAAAAGTAGAGGGAGGTGACTTTACCCGGGGGGTGGAGAGGTAAATGAGAATTTCTAAGCAACTATTTTATTAGACTATTATATATAGCATTAAGTATTATAGGTGTTATTACAAGAATTATAATGATAGAAATTAACTAATTATAAGGATAGAAACTAATTAATTTCATTTCTCGCAATAATTGTATAATGGAGATAATTTTATAATTGCAATGAAGGAATTTAAGTAAGGTGGGAAAATATATATTAATGTATAGATCATGTATTAAATTGATTGAATTGGTTTGGAGGTATATATGGGTCAAATTGGTTGACTATTTTTGGTGGATAGTTGCATAATGAAAGAATAATATAATTATATAATTAAAACAGTATGAAGATAAGATATGTAGAAAAAGTAATATATAGAGTATAAGTTAAATTGGTTGACTTATATTGAATGTACTGTTTATAGAAGTATCTAAAATTATGCTAAATGAGGGATAAATTGTTTGTCCCATATTGAAGATGAGATTATAAGATAGAGTATAGAGTACCAAAATTAGCTAAATGATTATTATCAAAAGAAAATATGCCAAGAATGTATTATTTAGTTATGTATTATTTAGTTGTTAAAGTAAGTAGGAAGACAGAAGGAGCACTGTGTTATATAGATAAGCTTAGAAGAAAGTGAAAGTTTACGTTTGACAGATAGAATAAATTTAAAATGAGTAAGGGAAAAGGGACAAGGGGTTGGAAAACTGTTGGAAGTCAACAAAAGGGGGGAAAGGGAGGGGGTTAGAATTGGAAAAGTTAAAGGAAACTGATTGTAATGTACAATTTAATGACATCTAATCCAATAAAAAAATTTTTTTTAAAAAAAGAGAGAGCAACTAGATTTCCAGGGTATGAGGTTTTGAGAATCAAAGTTCCCTTCATCAATATCTTGAGAGCTCTGCCTCTCAAAAGCTCATACTCTGGAAATCTAATTGGTCTTTAAGGTGCTATTGGACCCAGATCTTGATCATCCTAAGCAGAGTTATGCCTTCATACTCCTAATTACTTCAATTGACTTAAAAGGGGTGTAACTCTATTTAGGACTGCACAGCAAGTGCTTTATGACCACCCTATGTTATCTTCAGGGCGGGGGGTGGGGGTGGAATCTGAGGCTGAGAGAGACTGGTATTCAACAACCAAGTAATATACTCTTCTTTTAAAATCCCCATATTTCAGATTGGAGCTAGGCATTACAAGCAATCTGCTGGGGCCAACTGGAAAGTTTTTTGAGGTCCTAAGCAATTATGACTCTGGCGCTCCTCCCCAATTCAATGGAGGGGAAATTAGAAGTTTAGAATAAATTTTTCTTTTATTTGCAGGGCATTAAAAATGAACAATATAAAAGTAGGTATTTTGTTGATTTCAACCCTTATGCCATCAATTTTTGTGAACGTTGAACTTGGCTTTACTTGGTTGTTGTGGATTTTCCGGGCTGTATAGCCATGGTCTTGGCATTGTAGTTCCTGACATTTCGCCAGCAGCTGTGGCTGGCATCTTCAGAGGTGTAGCACCAAAAGACAGAGTTCTCTCAGTGTCACAGTTCAGAAGGCAACTAAACTGTGACACTGTTTATTTCCTCCCTGAACTGTGACACTGTTTATTTCCTCCCATAACACAAAAAAAATATTGCTGGGCGATTTTAAAGAATGTTCAGAAGGAAAATTCAGAAGGCAACTGGCTTGAAAGGCAAGCAAGGAGTCACTTCTGTGGCTGCTACTCAGTATATACCTTCTCTCCCAGTGTGCTTTCTCCTGACTCTCCCCACCAGCTGCATGCCCAGTGAGAATTGCCTCTCTCACTGCAGCTCTGCATTGTGCTGCCTCAACAGAGCTGGGTGCCATGATGGCCAGCAGGTACATCACCACTCCCTCAAAGTCTGGCACTCTAAGGCAATTGCCTTGGTCACTGGTATGGTTGGGCTGGCCCTGCACCGTGCATTATGATCTCCACATTTCAGATGAGATTGATTGGTGATAGTTTACAACTAAATAAAGGCTTTAAGAATTGTCACTCCCTCTGTCTTTATTGGTGAAAAATGCTGAAAGATGCTTTGCAATACTGCACAGTACACACGTGTTATCAAGATGTAGACAGCCTCTCAATTACATAAAATACAGATCTTTCAAGTGAACTTCTTTCATTGGCCATGTACATATGTCTAAACCACTTTAAATCAACAGAATGGCAAAAAAAAAACCCAACCCTAACACAAAAAACTCAAGTTGTATTTGCCGGCACACTCCCTCCTTGCAGAGCATGGAATGCATTTAGGGGAGCAAGGGGAGTGTGCTGGTGGTGGCCAGAGGGAGCCAAGTGCGGTGTCGATGGCCAGAGGGAGCCGAGCGGACTATGCTCCAGCCCTCTGTCCTGGGGAGGCAGTGGAGTGTGTGTGGCATTATTCAGACAAGGTGCTTAAACAGAAAAAGCTCACGGCATGGAGTAGCATGGGAGGGAAGAATGGCAGGACGAGAGGATGACAAGGAATACCTCAGGTGGATACTCCTCTGCATTTGCAGTAGTGGCTGCACAATGGGGAAGCATTGCTGAATGGAAGCAAACTTAATGAAATATGGCAATCATAGACTTTTAAGCATCCAGTGCAGAAGCAGCTAGGGGCGTGCAGTCGGATATTGCCAACCAGATAAAATAACCAATCAGCAATATCCAACACCATAAAAGACACTTCTGGTATTTCTCAGTTCCATTATTTCACTCCCAATAAATAACATAAAAATTCAAAGGCCCTTCTGCTGTTCTGCAGGAGGCACATTGGCCCTTTGAACTTTAAAGGACCACTGTTTCATTGGGCAGTAGCCCTGGCAGATGGAGTTGGAGGCCGGATCTGCTGCCCATTGATAATAATGGTCCTTAAAAGTTTAAAGAGTGTTTAATGGGTACAATGCACTGCCGACCAGCTGTCCCTCCCCCAACAGGAACTAGGAGAGATAGGGAGAGAGAGAGAGAGAGTACCCCCAAGCAGAGCTGTGTGGGCAGTAGATCTGGCCCAGCTGGGGAGCACTCTTTCTCTTCCACACTCCCTCTTCCAGTCACCTCTCCTGCTGCCTCCAAGGGCAACTGGTTTGTGACACATTAGCTCTTTAAACACCCTTTAAACTTTAAAGAACCATTATTTTCAGTAGGCAATAGAGGCCAGGTTGACTGCTCATTCAAACAGCAGCCCTTTAAAGTTTAAAGAGCTGATTGCTACATATGTCAACTTCCAGCTGTGGTCTGGATATCTCCCGGAATTACAAATGATCTCCAGATGACAGAGATCAGTTCCCCTGGACAAAATGGATGCTTTGGTGGGTAGACTCTCTGGTATTATGGCCCCTGAGCTCCCTCCCCAAAACATCACCATCCCCTGGCTCTGCCACCAGGCATTTCCCAACATGGAGTTGTCAACCACCAACTGCAGACTAGCTGGAGTGCATTTCCTCTCTGTAAGAGTTACTCTCTTACTTGTCTGAGAGTAAACATTCTGTCTAAAGCAGGCAAACTGTGTGTGTGCTTGAGTGAGAAAGTCTATGTATATTTAAGTGAGAGATCAATCTCTAACTCAAATATACATAGACTTTCTCACTCAGGCGCACACACAGTTTGCCTGCTTCAGATAGATCAATCTGAAGCAGGCAAATTGTGTGTGCACCTGAGAAAGTTATATATATCTGTGTGACTGAGCCTATGTAAAGAAACTTTAAGAACTGATAACTATCTTTGAAACCATCAAGCTTAAGTAATAATGTGAAACCAGTATGCTTCTTGTAAAAATAAAGGTTTTTTGTTTTTTTATTCATCCCAGATTATAATGTCATTCCTATATATCCCATTCCTATCCTCAGGGCCACATAGTCCCATGAGGGAGCCTGACACTTGGGCATGTTATTAAAGAGAAAATTTAAATTAACTATTTTAGAATATAATTCCTGGTGGCAGCAATCTACCCAGAGGGTGTAAGAAGAAGAGGGTTAAAGGCAAAATCTAACTGAGGACTGAAAGGGGGTGGTAACTTTATTTGCAATATATAAAAAAAGAGCAAAAGGCATAACCCAGTCCTTCATAGCAGTTTGCCTAGCCAATTTGGCCTGAGTCTTAGGCAAAACCTGGTCTTGAATTGCTCCAGATTCTGGTACTCTGGGAATAAACTAAAACGTGGATTTCTGAATTCCTACAGGCACTTCAAAATTATGTTTTACTTTCATTTTGTAATTTGATGAAGGGCATCATTATTGTTTCCATTCCATTCTTGAAGTATTGATTTTTTATATTTATGGAAACAAAATTTTCCCAACAAAACTTTAGCCAAATATCAATACTTTAATGAAAATTATAACCATGCCCTTCCTGACTTTCTGATATGGAATTAGAATATTTTTTTAAGCATATCCTCCTAGAAGCAACCATAGTTAAACTAGTTTAATAGTGTGGATATTTTATCCAGAGAGAGAAAAGAAAGAGTGTAGGCCAAAAAAAGCAATGCTTCTTTCCAATCATTTCCAGTTCTCTTCAAAATGATTGTTTCCTTCCTTAATCTCTGGATCTGTAAATGAGCTGTTGATTAATCCATTCTGAAAAATTGCTTCTGATCCCTTAATACTTAGCCAATTCAGAAGGCCAAAGATTAATATTAGAATTCTACAACCCCAATGGTCATTAACCTTCCAATGCTGCCTGAAACTCCTTCTAAGTAAATACTGCCTCTCCCTCCTATCTGCAGAAAAGCCACAGATCACTAACAAGAATCACCAGTTCCTGAAGCCAGCTCTGGACTCCATGTGCGAGTCTCCCCATTGTCTCAATCTGTACAGAACTGCTTCTGCAACTTTAATAGTTATCATAAACTGTCATATAGATATTTTTCATTGTTTCATTACCCAATCAATCAGAACTTATTTCCATGCAAAAGATGGAAAATATATTAATATATTTTGTTTCCTTTATTAGATTTAGCCACTGGAAAAAAGGATCCAAGCCAGAGCAATTGTGGTATTTCTGCCAGGTCTCCAAGAACTCCAGAACTTGTCCAAGAACAAGTCTGAGAGTTTCTGTTTTAGCTTGTGAAGCTCAGTTGCAAGGACTGCCTGTTTCTCAGCTGACACCTCAGAAATCCTTTTGTAAACCTCTAGTTTAGCCTGAACCTTGATTAATTTTTTCACCTGTTGTTCATGGTGATAGCTATACCTTTGGGATTGTTTTGATCCTATATGCAGCCCATGAAATCCGCATTGTGTTCCATGCAGCTTTTTGTATTGCTCAACATAGGTGGCCATAGTTAGAGCTGTAGTTTGTGTTACCATGAAATTCCACAAATGATCAGAAGCTGGCCACATTCTGAATACAGGATTCAAATTTGAATTTTTTTAATAATAAAGTAAAAGCATATGATTGAAATAAACAAATCAAGTGTTTTATAAATTCTTGCTAATCTCAGAGGAGTTAAATGCCACTGGTACATCATTTTACATATTTTTTTCTAAATAGTATGCTAATTGAAAAATTAGAGCCATGGGTTAATAGAAAAGATCAAACACTACAGTTAACATCATAGTTTAAAGATTTCATCTATTTCAAGAAAAGCTGACCTCTAATAATACAGCATAAAAATTTGACAAAGTCCTAATTTGTATGTAGCACAAGGGAAGAATCGCACCATTCCTCCTTTATGATACTTCTTTGTATGGCAAAATCTTTTGGTTTTTAATTAGGTCAGAGTTATGACTCAATCCTGCATATTCCCAAAGCTTTCAAAAATGCTATATGTCCCAATAATTGGAGCAAGCTCTATCACTACTGATGCTAACAAAGAGCTCTGGGGAGCTAGTTTACAGGGTGTTCTATCCCATGTTGATACTTTCAGGTAGGTAGCTATGTTGCTCTGTGGTAGAAGAGCAAGATTTGAGTCCCATACATCATAAAGACCAACTAGATTTTTCAGGTTAATAAGCTTTCTAGATCAAGCTCCCTTCATCAGATACCTGACAAAGGGAGCTTGAAAACTTATACCCTGTAAATATCTCATTAGTCTTTAAGATGCTACTTGGACTTGCATCTTGCCATCCCATGTTGTGAGCAAATTGTCACTAGCAAAAGAATGAACGTCAGTCTTTCTGCTTTCTTTAAGAATACCCAATCTCTTAACTGAATTCCAGCAGAAAATTGTTCAATAAATTCAATTATTGGGTTTAAAAGGGTGCTAACGGGGCGTGGCGTCGGCACAGAGAGGAATGGACGCCTAAAGCCAGAGCTCCGGTTCAATTCCACCCCTAAACCCCGATAAGCGCATCAAAAATGTTCTACACAACTTAGTATGAAGGGTAAGCAAGATCTTACTTCAAAGAAGCCCAACTCTAAGGCGGTGAAAAATTTGCAGAGCTATTTCCCAGCTTCACAAGCAGAAGACACGGAGGGGGAGATAGAGGGAACGAGTGCAAACATGGCGGCCGCGATGGTAAATGCTGAGGCGCGAAAAACTCAGACGGTTTCCTATGACCCAGCACTGAAAGCCCTACTGCTAGACCTTGAATCGAGCTTTTCTAACAAAATCTCCCACTTAATGGAACCACTATCACAACAATTAACTGATCTTAAGATAGTGATGGACTCCGTGGTCGCTAAGTCGGATCAGGCTCTTACCCAGACTGCGGCTTTAAGGGAGAACGTCCACTCCCTACAATCAGAACAAGATCGTGTCCACTATAAGATCTTGGACATGGAGATTCAGCTGCGGGGTGCTAATTTGAAGTTTAGGGGGATAGAGGAAAATGTGGCCGTGGATGCAGACCTTGCTGTTTTTTTGGCGGGCTGGCTGATGACGGAGCTAAAGCTGGAGGAAACCCATGCATTGACTATATTCAAGGCTTATCGAGTGGGCCCCAGAAATCCAGATAAGAGGCGGGGACCTAGAGATGTGGTGGCCGTCTTTGCCGACTGGGGGCTGAGGAAAAAAACGCTTGAGGTGGCGAGGGCGCGAAAATTCCTCTCCTACAATGGAGCGCGAATCAGCGTCTATACAGACCTACCGGCCGAGATTTTGGAGCGACGACGACAACTCCGGCAGATAACTGAGGAACTCAGAAATGCCCAAATAGAATACAGCTGGACCCGGTATTCTGCACTGAGAGTCTCGTTGAAGGGTATACAACACTTGATCTCTGCTCCCGAGGAAGGCCTCCGGTTTCTACGTGAGCTAGGCATAGAGGTCGCCATGGAGACGGAGGCCAGCTCTCAGAAAAGAAAACGACCACTGCCCATGTCTCCTCAGAAAAATAATAAAATACCGGTCCGGGACACTTGAAGCTCTGACTGGTAGGACTTATGACCAGAATATGTTGTGTTGGAACGTCCCAATCTTACTTAATTTACTCGCGGGTAGGGGTGGTTGGGGTGGGATTGAAGGGATTGCTTCTTTATTAGCCCCTTACACAAACAGTCCTCCGTACTGTTTATTTACAGCAACCTCGTTGCAGAGATTTCTCGCGAGGCTGCTGAGGACTGTGTAGCACCTTAGTTTCTATTTCTCTATTGGAGACGGTTGCTTTAGAGAAATATTAGATCTTGTGATAATTATATAAATACACTCTTTAAGTTCTTCCTGGAAAATAAGTAACAAGACGCTGAGTGCTCGTTGTACATAGTTTAGTTACGGTAGTTAAGGCAAGTTAGTGATTTAATATTAAGAGGTGCGCCCCTTGATTTGATCCACTTCTACATAGAGTAATAAAGAGAAATCTTAATTAATTAATACCTTCTTGATTGGCATATCATATACTCGGAACTCATTGCAGCTTGATCCGACGTTGGTAAGGGGGGGGGGAGGTAACGAAGCAATCTATACGACAATTACAACTTGCAGTTTTACCCACTGACTATCTGCTTGCTCCTTACTGCATTTTGCAGAGGTAAGGGCAAGAATTAATTAATCATTTATTACAAATCAGGGGACAGTTGGTTTAAAGGAGTATAAGTAGTGAGTTAATTGAATATATTTACACTTTCAAGCTTTTACCAAAAACAATATTAAAGTGCTGCGTGCTTATTGTATATAACTTTGTTAAGGTAGTTAGGCAAATTAGTGATTTAGTGCTAAGAGGTGCATCCATCAATTCAATCTACTCCTCCATAAGGTAACAAACAGACATCTTAATTAATTGGTTCTGGATTGATTAGCAAATTGTACACTTGGAATTAATTGCAGTTTGATCCATCCATAATCAGAGAGAGAAGGTAACATAGCAGACTACAAGCAACTTAGTGATTTAGGGTTAAGAGGTACATCTATTAATTTGGTCTACTCCTACATACGGTAATAAAAAGAAATCTTAATTAATTAGTACTTACTTGATTGGCTTATTATATACCTGGAATTAATTGCTGTTTGATCCATCCATAATCGGAGAGGGGAGGTAGCATAGCAGACTACAAGCTTATCACAACTATCAGTTTTACCCACTGACAGTCTGCTTGCTTATCACCATACTTTGAAAGGGTAAGGGCGAAAGTCGATTAATTATTTGTTGAAAATTACCAACATAGTAGATTAACTTACGCTTGCTATACATTTCATTGCATTTGTGTTTTGTGATACGATTTCTCTTTCCTTTCTAATGAATTTGTTGCATGATTGCCTTCAAAGTGATGAAATTTGATTGCTTAATTAATTAACATCAGACAGTGATTTATTTACCCGAATCTTATTGCACTTGCGTACTGACCCTTCCTTTGGTGCTTAGATCATTTCAGCCATCTCATTCATATCTATTATAAACTACTGAAGCAAGAGCCTTTACACGCCTGCTAGCGGTTTCTATACTTGCACTTTTGGTTCTGCAATACTATTACATTCCACTTCAAAGGCCAATTCTGGTACTCTACTTTTACCCATTCTATAATGGCCTCACAACCACATGTCCATATTGTCTCGCAAAATGTGAGGGGTTTAAACAACCTGGTGAAGAGAAGGAGAGTTCTGACCAGCCTGGCGAAACTGAATGTAGATGTAGCCCTGATCCAAGAAACACACCTCCATGCATCCTATGAGGCGGAGCTTAAGGCCCCGTGGATAAAATTGCAATTCCACGCAAAAGGCTCCTCCAAATCCCGCGGGGTGGCAATCTTACTAGCAAACAGGGTCCAATTTGAACACAAAGCCACCCTACGGGACCCTAGAGGCAGGTTCTTATTTATAAAGGGGCACTTCAATGGACAGTTGCTTACACTGGCATCTGTCTATGCGCCCAACACGCAGCAACTGGAGTTCACGGAAGAAATTCTCCGAAAATTGGAAGCATTCCAGGAGGGATCAGTAATTGTGGGAGGGGACTTCAATTATGTAGCACACTATGACCTAGATAAATCCTCATTTCCCCTCAACAATGCACCTCGAGCGCCAAGAAGACCTAAGAACCCTAATCGTGACACACAGATGCTCACGCTATTTACTCGGTTCCACTTAGTGGACATATGGAGGGAGATGAACAAACTGGCCAAAGATTACACATACTACTCCCCACGCCATGACGTATACACCAGGATCGACTATATCCTGGTGTCCCCAGATCTGAGAGACAGAGTGCTACTCTCCAGCATAGGGGACATAAGCTATTCGGATCATGCTTGGGTAACGTGCAAATTGTCCCTAGATAGGCCCTACGAAAGGGAGAGGCATTGGACGTTTCAGAAAAACCTCATACTTAATGAGAACAATGTCCTACAAATTGAACGAGATATCACCCAATATCTCAAAGATAACCAAACAGGCACGACATCTTCCCAAACGGTGTGGGACGCTCTTAAGGCGGTACTAAGGGGACAACTGATCGCTCTCTCTGCCTCTCTAAATAAGAAGAAAAAACTCCAAAAGCAACTCATAATGGATAAAATCCACCAATTGGAACGCTTACACAAGGATAGAGGCAGCAAAAAAACCTATAAACAGCTGCTCCATGAGCGCAAAGCTCTGGAGTCACTTGAAACGTCCCAAATTCAAAGGAACATCTTATATTTAAAACAGAAGTATTGGAACCACTCCCCTAGGACCCTACGTTATCTGTCCTGGAAGGTCAAGGAGAAGAGAATAAATAGGCACGTCAGACTCATAAAAAACGACAAGGGACAAATGTTCACTAAATCTCCCGAAATATTGAATGTATTTACAAAATTTTACACAAATTTATATACTTCATCCAGGCCAGATAAAGTGTCAATTAGAAACTACCTATCAAACCATAAGAACATTAAAAAATTGACGGAGGATCACAGCCAATTAATGGATACCCCAATCACCGCCACAGAACTGCTGGAATCCATTAAGAAATTAAAGAGCAATAAGGCATCTGGGCCGGATGGCTATCCGGCCGAATTCTATAAAAAATTTGCTTTGGTGTTAACCCCGCCCCTGTTATTGGCCTGTAATGAGGTACATAAATTGGGGACCTTACCTGGAACCTGGGCTGAGGCAGTCATCACCATGATCCCCAAGGAAGGCAAAGACCCCTCTAACCCCGGTTCGTATAGACCGATTTCTTTGCTGAATGTCGATTATAAAATCTTTACCTCAATATATGCACGACGCTTCAATTCTTTCATTGGAAATTATATTTGTACAGATCAGATTGGCTTTATCCCCAATAGGGACATCTCCGACAACATTTATAAGGCATTGAACATTTTGACATTCAGTAGACACAACAAATTACAAACCACATTCCTCTCCTTGGATGTCGAAAAAGCTTTCGACACCCTGGAGGTCCCGTACCTGCAGATGCTCCTTTCCCCATGAAATTCGGCCCCAACTTCCTACAAACAATTAAAACGATATACGCAGGCCCCAAGGCAAGAATCAAACTTAATGACTTAGCGTCCGATCCCTTCACTCTACACCGAGGCACGCGCCAAGGATGTCCCCTTTCCCCTATCCTTTTTGCCCTCGTGATAGAGCCCTTAGCAGAGGAGATAAGAACCAATGAAAGGATTCGAGGCATTGAAATAGACAAACGTACTTACAAAATATGCTTATTCGCTGATGACATCTTGCTGTTTCTTATGTGCCCACTTGTTTCCCTAAAGGCTCTGGCAATTGTTCTTGCTCACTTTAGGTGTATATCGGGGTTGAGGATAAACCAAGCCAAATCCACCATCCTATCAGTGAATCTCCCAGAGGAGACGTGTAGCGACATAAAACAGCAATTTGAATACCAGTGGGCCAAATCACACCTCCGATATCTGGGCATAAATATCCCTCCCAACCCAGCCCAGCTACTCCAGGTAAACCACGTCCAAAAGATAAAAGAAATTAAACACCTCCTGCTCAAATGGAACAAGCAAAACCTGGCATGGTATGAAAGATACCATTTGATAAAATCCTTCGTCCTCCCAAAATTGACATTTTTGTATAGAACAATTCCGATTGAAATCCCTAGCAAAATTCTGAGCCAATGGCAGACGACATTAAACCGATTCTTGTGGCAGAATAAGCGCCCTAGGATTGCCTTCAAAGTTTTGTGCGCCCCTAAAACAGCAGGGGGCTTTAACTACCCAAATATAGGGCTCTATTCTGATGCAGCCAGATTGTCAGACATCCTCCAGATATTACTCCCCTCTGGACACTCTGATTGGATAAACATAGTGGGCACCTTTTCCCAGCCAAAAACATTGCGAGAAACTTTCTGGTCTACCCCAAGTTTGCGTCCTTCCTCCATATATCAAAATATGTTCCTTGCTGCACTGCTAAAGCTTTGGGACAGACATAAGCGATCCCTTCTTCCGGCCATATCCCGCTTTTCAGTGCTCACATCGCATAAGGGCATGCCTCGCCAGCATAATATAACCGCACTGCGCTCCTGGGATGACCTGAGGGACTTGAGGTTGTTGGACATAGCCACCAAGGATGGTATTATAAGCAGAGTAGACTTGAACAACAACCTAGGCAGGGAAGTCCCCTGGTTTTTCTACCTGCAACTGCGATATCTTCTGAACGAATTGAATATAAAAAGCGTAATGACTAAACCAACAACCAAATTTGAAGCACTTCTGGACTCCCACTCATTTAACCGTAAAGGTCTCCTGTCAAAACTATACCTCGTCCTGCTTGATACCAAACCACTAAACACTGAAGCGCTGCTCAATAGATGGCAGCAGGACTGTGGGATAGAACTCACACGAGAAGATAGAGAGCATGTTTGGATATCTGCATTGCTTAACTCCCCTGTCACCAATGTGCGCCTCCAAACCTATAAGATTATCCACAGGTGGTACCTCACTCCCCAAAAGCTGGCGAAAATATATCCCAGCAGATCGCCACTCTGCTGGAAAAACTGCGGGGAGCAGGGTACGTTCCTGCACTGCTGGTGGGAGTGTAAAAGTGTTGCTGCTTTCTGGAAGGCGGTTCTCCAGGAAATTTCCCGTATCACGACTTATGTGATACCCCCAAGCCCGGGACTTGTTTTCTTGGACCTTTGGGGAGATCTAGATATTCCTCATCTGCGGAAGGCATTGGTCAGAACTCTCCTAGCAGCTGCAAAGACCGCAATTGCACTCAGGTGGAAATCGCGATTCCCTCCCACTCTTGACGTATGGTATAGAGTGGTGTGGGACCACCTTATGATGGAAAAGATAACAGACAGAATTCGAGCATTGCATAACCCCTCCAAACCTACACAATTTTACGCACAATGGTACCCTTTCCTGGAATTTTTATCTCAGAATGAATGGCTGATCTCTAAGCTACCTCACTATGCGATTATAAACCCCGAAATTTGAACTATGGATTTACTCTGCGACATAATGGATGTGCCTGTACATGATTCTCCCGATGCTGTTGTAATTAGCTTGCTTAACACTGTATTAGACTCCTGTTGATTATGTATAATATTTGCACACTTGATTATTGCCAACTGTTAGTGTTTTGATGTTTATGTATTGTTGTATCTGGACATTGTTACGTATGATGTCACCTTTTTTCTACGCATTTACTGTTGATCTTGTTACTTGTTACACTTTCAATAAAATTTTTTTTGAAACTAAAAAAAAAAAAGGGTGCTAACCCATTCCAATAACCGAGTACCCTAGCAGCCGAATGATATTAAGACAGTTTTGGGAATTGCTAGTCCTTCATGAGGCCATTTTTCTTGAACTGAGCTCCATTCATTCTTGGTTGTTTAGATTTGCAAGTGTAATCTGACAACAATTTCTTCCAATTTTTAAAAAGCTTGTCAGGAATATAAACTGGAATATTCTGTAGTGGGAAAATCAGTTTCAGAAGTACTGTCATTTTGACCACATTGATTCTATCATATAAAGAAAGTTTAAAAGAGGTACAAAATTTGGATCTACTAGCCAACTCTGCAAAGATAGGATCAAAGTTAAGGGTACAAATGTCACTTAAATTTGTTTAATTATAAATAGCCAGACATTTCACCTTATCACAGAATCATAGGGTTGGGGACCTCTAGAATCATCTAGTCCAACCCCCTGCACTATGCAGGAAATTCAAAACTACCTTCCCCCTCATGCACCACCAGTGACCTCTCCTCCATGTCCAGAAGATGGCAAAATGCCATCAGGATTACTAGCCAAACTGACCTGGGGAAAATTGCTTCCTGACCCCAAAGTGGTGATTGGCATTATCGTGGGCATGGAAGAAGGGCCACGAGAACTAGCACTGACGTAACCCTTCCTGCCCAATCTCTCATGATCTGCATAGTTTCACAGAATCCGCATTGCTGTCAGATGACCATCTAGCCTCTGTTTAAAAAAACCTACAAAGAAGGAACATCAGTATATTTCACATAACAAAACCAACAGTTTTGATCAATCTGTGTATACATTTAATAATATTAAGATTTTTGTATGTTTAACTTGTAACCCAAAACTAAGCTATAGTTATCTAGGGTATCACTAGAGTTTCCAACATTCTACTGAAACAAAATCAGATCATAAGCATATAAACATAACTTACAATTGTTGGTTTTTTAAGTTAACCCAATTAATTGAGTTTGGTGTATGAAAATTGCAAGAGGTTCAACGGCAATAACAAAAAGTAGGGCTGAAAGTGGACAGCCATGTTTTACTCCCATATAAATCTGAACCAGAGCAGATCTAGTACCCAATAATGCCAACTACTCTAGGGATTCTGTATATAATATCTGAGCCCATTGAAGATAGGCCTGTTGAAGATAGTAACCCCCCAAACCAAAAAAATTTAAATGAGATATTAGAATAGTGGTTCAAAATGGTCAAATGCCTTCTCTGTATCTAAGAAAGGCAAAGCAGTTTTTAAATTCTTGTTTTTGTCATGATCAATCAAATTACAAAGCTTCCAGCAAGCATGTTAAGTGATATCGAGAAAGTTGTCAGATGTCAAACTGGCCTAAAATTTCACCTGTCTAATCCAGCCCTGGGAAAACTGATCTCTTCTCAGGAAGGAGAGGGCAATAAACCCATCAGGATAGTACACATTTTCTCCCACAGACACCTCTCCTTGGGATGTTTGTTATAACTGACATCCTGTGAGGATGCTGTAGCATAGTGTTTAAGTGGCCATGAGCTTAGCAGGTGGCCTTGGCACCGCTGGCCCCAGGGTTTCTGGCACCTGTGGTGATCCCCATGTGCATGTGCGCACAGCGTGCGCACATGCCCCCGGACTGTGTGATGACATCATCACATGATGATATCTTCGTGCAGTAATGCTGGGGCCATTGGCCAGTGGGTGGCTGGGGCAATGCACGGAGGCTGCCCACGCTCCGCACGCTGTCCCAGCTGCCTGCCATGCCTGGCTCGCGGCTGCTGCGCCCAACTGGGGGCGTGTGGTGGTGGCGGCGGCGGCAGCAGCAGCAGCGGCACGGGGCTGGCTGACTGTAGCAGCCACAGGCCAGGCACGCCACCTCCATGGCACACACCTCCACCCCCACCCTGGGCCGGTGCCCCCTCCAGTGCCTCAGTGCCCGCGGCGCCTGCCTCACCACCTCAATGGTGGCGTCGGCCCTGGGCCTTGGGTAAGCCACTCCTCTCAGCCCCAGCTTCCCAGCTGTATTGTGGGCATAATGATAACACTGACTTTGTTCCCTGATCTGCGTATGACATTAATCTGTCTAGAAGAGCAGTATATAAGCACAGCTGTTCTTAAATGCATATTTTTCTAGTCTTTGGGTACCATCATAAAACCAGAGCCATGAGAGACATGACCAACATGTGTGAGGGAGGGAGGGAAATTCTCCTTCCCCCAGGGAGGGGAGATGATGTTAAAAAGGCTGTAGCATTGTGTGTGTGTGGTTCATTGGGGACAGAGGAAAGAGGACACTAGGGAGGGCTTGCCTCTATTCCTACCTCTCCAAGAGATGTTCGCCTATCTGGCATGGATGTCCAGGTACTGTCTGATAACTTTAAAGGAATATTAGAACTTAGGATATTAGAACAGTCTTTCTGCTTCTCTGCTATACTAGCCTATAAGCAGAAATGAGCTTTTTTTACAAAAGGAAATGAAGATTGAGTTTTAAATCCACATGTAAGTTGCCACATGTACCAATTATACACACATATATATCCATCACTCTGCATACATCTGGTATATCCACAGTGGGAAACTACATCAAATCATAGTTTTACACAACAGTATGCATACTGCATGCATATCTACTTATTACACATGATGACCTAGGAAATACATGTTAGCATCAAGCATTTTTTAACATAAAATGAATTTTTCGTTGTATAAAAAGAATTAGCATGTGAAGAAGCCCTAAAACCTGCCTGTCAGGAGGCTATCCATATTTTTCTAAACATCAGTGAAAATATTCCTATAAATTGTATATTCTCCTAGTTTGTACCCTTAGAGGTTTCCTTTGGCTTCAAAGGCCCCATCCCCATATAAAACTAGCACATATAAAACTACTATGCCTGGGAAGCTAACCAGATTTCCTCTTCCTCTTTTTTGTGTAAGGTCTTTTGGTATGGAGTAGCATTCGATCACACAAGTTGTTATCTAAAGTCTTAAGTGATACAACCAAGAAGCAGGTTTACTATCTGTGAAAATCTGGCCTTAGACATGATGGTGCTTCAGTGCATGTATGGTGCAGCACATCAATGTCACCATGCTGTGAGAGGTATCATAAGATATGTGCCAGGCATGCTGACTGAGAGGTGGTTACAGTTTTAATTCTTCTCCCCATTACAAAGCTAGTGGAACCAGATAATATCTGGGGGGGGGTCACTTCTCCATTAAAACTTTGCAGCAGGAGACTATGTGAGGGGTTGCTGTGTGGATGGACTGGAATGACTCAGTAGGCTCTGGCTTCAGGAATCTGTTGGAGCTGATTCACTCCCTGTTCTGGAATGTCAGCAAGTGTTCTTGTGTTTCCTGACTGTAATGAGCCCCACTTCCTGCATTTCATCAGGACTTTCCTTCAGTCCAGGCACATGTGGGTTTCCTGCCCTGTCAAGAAGCCGGATAAAACTGTATGTTATCTCCTTGTCATGCAGTGCCTTGTTTTGCAGAGGGAGGCAAAGGACAGCTTTATTATATAACTCAGCTATAGTTGTGGCTGCCATTAGCCAAACCAACCCAGAGAGAACACCCCTGGTGGGAAAGTTATAATGCCTCCTATGGTAGGGAAAAGGCTTGGCAACATACTGCAAGTCTGGGTGGTGGGACAGGTACTTTGAGGTCTGATGTAACAGTGGGCACAGCAGTAAGGAAGAGCATTTGAGAAGGGTTGGAGTGTATTCTGCTGTGTATTCTGGTGATGGTAGTATACTTGGCACATACCCAGATGTGTTCCCTTTATTTCCTATTTGCCAGGACTGAAACTTAGCATTGAAATAAGGTTTGCAGACCAGTCCTAGTAAATATAGATCAAGTGCCTGGAGGTTTCCCTCTAGGACATAGCTGTTACCACTTGACCTGTCCCCCCTCCTCCGCTATTATTGATAGGGATCCCATTCGCTCAGTGGGGATGAGGGAACCCAGTTCCCAGCCACCCCTCACCTGGCTGGTGGGGGGGAAAGGCATGGGAAACAGACCTGGAAGCCCCACAGAGCAATCCTGCGTGCTTGGGAGTTCTTCCTTATCACGCTAGGAATGTCATTCCCAGCGCAACATGAAAGCAAAAGATTGCATTTGATAAAATTGACACCAAACACTAGATTGGTAAGTCCTCCTGGCACACACTCCAACCGCCACCTCCATCCAGGGGACTTAGCAACCCTAACAGTCGATAGTGTTACCAATTTTGGATTGGGAAATTCCTGGGGATTTGGGTATCATGGGAGTTGTAGAGAGGAGGAACCTCAGCTAAGTAAAATGGGATACAATCCACCCTTCAAAGCAGCCATTTTCTCCGGGGGAATTGATCTCTGTAGTCTGAAGATCAGTTGTAATTCTGGAAAATTTCCAGGTCCACCTGGAATTTGACAACCCTAACTGATGATAGGCAGGGCCAGCCACTCAGAACACCTAGTTGGTGGTCTCGTAATCAGGTGGGTGGTGCCTGATTATGAGGGGCACCAAAACAACCCACTAACCACTCTTCTCTCCTTTCCTCCTCCTAGCCTTGCCAAACAACCATCTGTGCTGCCACTGCTCCATTGTTTTTACCCAGTATCCTTGGCTGGATGAATGGCTGGAGCTTAGAGTTGCCACCTGTGGGTTGAGAGATTCCTGGAGATTTGGGGTGGAGACTGGAGAGGGTGGACTTTGGGGAAGGGAATGCCATAGATACTTAGTAGGGATGCCACAAAATCTTCCCTCTGAAGCTTTATTTTCTCCAAGGGAACTGATCTCTGTAGTCTGGAGATCAGTTGTAAGTCTTGGAGGGCTCCAGGCCCTAGGTGGACGTTGGTAACCCTATCATGGAAGCTCACTGGGTGTGCTCAGGCCAATCACAGTCTCAACCTAACCTACTACACATAGTTGTTGTGAGGATAAAAGGGAGGAAAGGAGAATGATGTAAACCACTTTGGATTCCCACTGGGGTTAAAGATGGGGTATGTATGTATCAATCAATGTCTTCTGGAGATCAGTTATAATTCTAGGACAACTCCTCACATGGAGGCTGGCAACCCTAGCCCCATCCCATTTGCACATACTTGGTCATTTTGTGTACCTTATTTTATTTTACAAATCTTTGAAGGCTATTTGTATCACAAACAATGCCAATGTTCGAATATTTATCTAGTGAGGGAGGCTGCACTATACACTTCACATGTAAGTGCAGCTGTGACTTGTCATTTTGCAACCATTTTTGTTGTTTTACCATTTCTTTTGTTTTTAATTCTATGGAGATTATGCATCCTTCATCATCTCCAGCACAGCACTCTACATCTTTCTAGATTTAAAGGCAGGGGGAAGGGAAGAGGAATGAATGTGGTTATTCTCCCTAGAAGCTAACATGACTAAACTGAGGCTATTGTATTTTGGTCACATCATGAGACTTGCTGGAAAAGACAATAATGCTAGCAAAAGATTAAAGCAATCAGAAAAGAGAACTGCTGGAGCATAGTGGTTAAGGGGCTGGGCTGTAAACCAGCCCTCCCACTAATGCCATCAGTTCAGTAGGTGGCCTTGGGTAAGCCATTCCTCTCAGCACCAGCTCCTCAGCCGATTTGTGGGGAGAATAACATTGACCTTGTTCACCGCTCTGAGTGGGGCATTAATCTGTCTAAAAGAGCGGTATATAACTGCAGTTATTATTATTATATACGTACAGTTATTATTGACTCAATAAAGGAAGACATGGCCTTCAGTTTGCAAGATCTGAGCAAGCTGGCTGTCAGTGCTAGGATGTTTTGGAGGTTGTTAATTCATAGGTTACCATAAGTCCAAAGTGATGACAGCACATAACACACACACATTTTTCAGCAGGAAAAATACTGCATAACCTCCATGTTAGCTCCAGATAAGATATTTGCAGTGTTGTTTTGAAAAGGGGCTTTGGGAAGTATTTGTTTTATTTTGAAACTGACATGGTAAACCTATGTCTGGGCTGTGCCATTCAGACTGAGGTGAGGCCCACATGTAGAATGCTCCCCCACAGGGAAAAAAATCCCTCCACACAGAAAGCTAGATGTCAGGGAGACGAATATATGAGCCCCCTCCACACATACTAGTTTTCTGTGGCGTGGGTGTGGGGGTATGGATAAACATAAATTCATGCAAGCCCTCATTTGCATTCTTACCCAGATGCAAGTTTACCCATACGAACAAGATCTTTGAAAAGCCCTACTGTGAGGCAGAGTCCAAAGGGCAGCTCCTCTTCATGTACAAGTCTTGGACTGGAATAGTTTAAGGAGATAGGGAGCCTCTGTCTCATGGGGGGGGTGCTCAAATACATCATCAGGACATTTTCAGAGGTTGCAATGGGTCACTTACAGAAGTTGCTGATGAAAGCAGGTTTTGCATTCAAATGAGAAAGGGAAATGCAAAAGAAATGTTGACTTAAGTGCCCCTTCTGAAAATGGCCTTCGTCTAAGATATGCAAAGATTCAGATAACACAAGCTTCCTCTGCCGCCTCTTTACTGAGAGCTTATCACCCTAAAGTTTGGCGCTTTCTAGCTCTTTTGTGTGGGACAAAGCTCTGTGATTCTTTTCTGTCTAGCCACCCCCTTTGAGAGCCCCATTGTGAGGGCAGGCTGCGGCAGTTCCTTTTATCTAGAGAGATTTGCAGCCTTTCTCAAGTGCATTCATTCAGCCCTTCCCTCGCTCCCACTGGGCATTTATCCTCTGATGAAGTGGAAAGAGCTCAGTCCTTTGAGGAACTTGCTAGCCGCACCTCCTCCTAAGGAAGGGAGGGGAGAGCTGTGATCAGATTGCAGATGGGCTGCTCTTTGTTCCCTCCTCCAGATCTGCCTTGCAACTGACAAGGAGGGGCTGTCTTGAGAACAGGTGGCTTTGGCTCCAGAAATGCCGGCCGAACACTTGCTGGTGTCTAAAACTGGACCACTCTCCTCCAGCTTGAGTTATGTAGAAGGGTCTTGTTTAGCAAAGAGATATACTAACTTATCACAAGAAGCTTCCAGGTGAAGAAGGAAATAGTTTCAGCTACATGAACAGGAATTCCATTCTGGTTCAGAAGGTGTGAGAACATTTCATAGGGACTCTCATTGTGCCCAACTGCTTCTGACGGTGATCTGAGTCTGGGGTCACATGGTTCAAGACGCTCTGTCTTCTGCAGCCCTCCAGCCTGTCTTCCCAAGCCTTTCCTGAAGCTTCCCAAATGAGAGACATGAGGAAAGACGGGTAGGCACACAAACAAACACACACAAAACAGAACAGATCTGCCTACAGTTTGCAATGTATGACTGACTTGTCTTTTGGTATATTTCTGATCCTGCTTTTCTCCCTAGTGGGGGGATCCAAAGCAGTTTACTGGAAAATATCAATTCAATTTAAATACACTTAAATAAACAAAACGCAATATTTAAAAACAAGCCCCCCACTCTGCAAGTACACAAAGACACCCTGGGCTCACGTCCTCCTGGTTAGTCCATGCAGGCCACAAGCTGTGAGCCATGGGTTAAAAGCCAAATGCCAAGTGCCCTTCAGCTTGTGCCCCCAGCCATGGCCAGGCTCTAAGAACCTCCAGCAGGGGAGAGAGAAGCTCTTATTGTGGCTCTTACAAGCAGGTAGCCACTAGCCATCTTCTCGCAATCCTCCTCCTGCTGGAGAAGATAACTTTGCAAGATACTTTTTAAAAACGTAAAACTTCTCTTGCTAATGAATTTTAATGCAACAATGTATAGAGAAAGTTTACTGTTAAAGGCAAAGCAACTTACTCATTATACGCTAGCACTACCTCTCCAGGCAGCGTTGCTAAAACATTTGAACATGCTGTGCAAACACCACCCAAATTTGGGAGTCTGTTAATCTTGCTGTGATTGTACTATACTGTACGTCATTCTGTCTTCCTGGCCGTTGCTTGTGATACTGTACTTTAAGGATATTGCTTTGATGTATAACATTAATTTTGTTAGACAACTCCTAAAGTGTTCTTCTAATGTAATGCCTAGGCAGAGTAACACCCTACAGGAAGGAAAGGGAAGTTCCCAGTTTATCAGGCTGCTTAAAATAAGAACCCAAACGTGCTTGTAATTGTGTGAAGCCTGGAAACGGAAGGGCTGGTTTGCTCACAGACTGCGTATGCAAGGCGCGCTGTATCTCCTCACTGGATGTATCCTGCCGATCAGTTTATTGTAAGACTGTCTTATTCTTAGCTCAAAGGTGGTAGCACTCAGCAGTTCTGAGGGCCACAGAAAATCTTTATCAGTATTCACTACCTAAAGTAGGCCCCATCACAGTTTGTGATGAGACTGACAGCATGTGCTGGGTTTTTGGGTGAGCAATGCCAAAATGAGTTAGTGCTGTTTCTGGTAAAACCTATATGGTATAACGCAATGGACTGTGAGATAAGAGTTGCCACTTGTTTTTCCAGCAGGTCTCCTGTGCCTTTAAGAACTGCCTGACAGTGCAGTGCATAACTTTGCCTCATTGCTATACTTCTTGTTTCCATTTCCCAACACTTTCTTTCTCCCTCAGTAAGTCCTTCATGGTAGGCCTCCTTTTATTTAGGACTAATAACAAAGCCCCTTGTGGGAAAAAATAACAGGCTCTAGAAAGGGGAGGGCGAGCAGGCAGACATTGCTTCCTCCTCCACTACTGATCCCAGCTGGGTGAAGGGGGAGTGGGCATTGCTTCCTGCTCTGCACCTAATTCTGGCCAGGGGAAGGGGACGCAGGCATTGCCACCTGCTCCATGTCCGATCCAGTTGGGGTGAAGGGGGGTGGGCATTTCCGCCTGCTCCACTCCTGATCCTGGCTGCATGAAGAGGGGTTGGACATTGCCTCCTGCTCCCCTGCCTGATCCTAGCCAGGTGAAGGTGGGAGGGTGGGCACTGCCACATGCTCCGTGCCTGATTCCAGATGGGTGAAGGAGAGGCAGGCATTGTCTCCTGCTCTGTGCCTGATTCTGTCTGGGTGAAGGGGAGGGCAGGCATTGCTGACTGCTCCACATCTGATCCCGGCTAGGTGAAGGGGAGGCGGGCATTGCTGCCTGCTCTGCGCCTGATTCTGGTGGGTTAAAGGGGGAGTAGGCATTGCCACCTGCTCCACTCCTGATCTTTGTTACAAGCAATGACAAACCACGGAGACAGTCAAATAGTTAAAATGCACCGTGCAACAACATCCAATGATATCCTACTTTAATTAAAGAGCCATAGGCTCACCTTCAACCCCTTTTCAAAGTACACAGTGCAACTTACAAAATGATTAACAATCCCAAAAATTCATATACAATTATGATAACAAATGCATGTACAAGCTCACTTGGAAGTCCCATAATAGGTAAAGACCCAATGAAGATACTGAACACACCATGTCCTCTTCTTTTATATTTCTTGTCTGAGGCTGGGAGCGCTCAATCTTTGTGCCATGACTTTTTACTCTTTCACAGGCAAATTCTCACAGACGGAAGCAGCTCATGTGGGTGCCGTCTCCCAGGGAGGGGAGCTGCCAGAGCTCCCAGTCTCCAAGAGGAAGAAGAATTCACAGCTGTCCAGGAACCCTCGACAGGACGCCAGCACCTTTCCTGTTTCGTGCTTCCTTTGATCCCAGCTGGGTGAAGGCGGGGGGCAGGCATTGCCACCTACTCCTCATCTGATCCCAGCTGGGTGAAGGCGGGCGGCAGGTATTGCCGCCTACTCCTCGTCTGATCCCAGCCTAGGCATCCCACCACAACGTGCTCTTGGAGGAATGGGCTGCCTCTTCTGGGCTTCCCTCCATGACAGCATCCTCTAGAGGCACACCAGGGTAGGAAGTGAGTTGTCTGGAACACGATTAGTCTTTTATATAGTAGGATGTTTAATGGTTTCACATGGTGACTGAGCTGGATTATTTCTGAAAACAGCTATTGTGAACCTAACTTTCTAGCTATAACTAACGCTGCTGCCTAATGTAGTTAGATGCAAGCCTTAAGCTTTATTAAGCTGAAATCCAATGATATAACAGTTACTTTTTAAAAAAATCAGCAGCATTTTCCCATGGCCTCCAAAATCAGAAAATCCCCATTGACATATCCATTGAATATGAGATAGTATGCATGCAAAGCAAAACAACATGTGAGAAAAGAAGCCCAGCTTCATTTTTTAACAAAATCCAACTATCTGGCACAAAAAAGCTGGTCTTCCTCCTAATTTCTAGTGGCACTTGGGAAATGTTCCAAAGCACTGGCAGACTGGAATGTGCCAATTCTTTGCGATTCCAGAATCTAGCACTAGTGCCTCTGTTGCTATGATGCTGGGCTGCTGCTGAATCCACCCAGCAAAGTAGCAGTCACATTCCTGGGAAGAAGACTCTCCTTCCCAAGACAATGACCATTCAGTGAAAGCGACATTGCTTCTGCGGCAGACGCTTATCTCCAGTCTATAATCAAATGAATAGTCTGAGGGATTCCAACTTGTGGACATAACAACCGCTTTGTGCCTTGATAATAGAGCCAGTACTCCCAAAGTCAATCCTTATACCAATTGCACTGAGAGATGAGGTGGGAAGGAAGGCAGTGAGCCATTTGGCCTTCTGCAACTTTTTGTTTAAAAAAGAGAAAAAGAAATGTGCTTCCAACACACTCCTGTCCAAAAGCTCCTAACAAGATATGGTGGGAGCAAAAGGCTGGGACTTTCCTGTGCCTGTTGCAGTATGACCCTACTGATAGTTTCTATATTGTTTAATACTTCAGTCTTAGAATTGCTTAATGCTGTGTTTTAGCATTTCTTCAACTCTGTATTGGATTCTTGTTAGTTTTAAATCTTGACAAATTTTCATTTATATAGCCTATTTACACTGTTTATTGAAATGTATTTGAAATTGACTGTATTGACTCACATTGTGTAATCTGCCTTTTGTCTCAGTGAGAAAGGCAGACTATAAATAACATAAATAAAATAAAGATGACAATTCTCCAACAGCCACCACTTCTATCCTCTCCCCCCTCCCTTCATTTAGAGTTCATTTTAGGGAGAGGTTGAGTTTCTTATTATCTACAGTACACTTAGAGCTTAATTTCTACAATAAGAGGTGCTGGGATTTCAACCTGCCTGGAACCAGTGTATTGGATCTGAATTTGTGGCTGGATCTGAATTTGGGACCATAATGTCTAGTTCAAATCCTTCTCTGCCATGAATTTCCAAGACAATCATAGGCATGTTACTATCTTGCAGCACCAGCAGCCTCCCCATCAGCAAAACTATAGTATGCATCTACCGCACAGAGTTGTTGTATGTATATTATATGTAAAGCACTATCAGTATTTTAAAGGATAATATGCTAAGTATTGCAATCATCACATTCTTTAATATTAAAGCCCTGTTTCTCAAAAGTAATCGCTGTTGTTCAGTTTCGAGGGAAATGCACTCTATACGTGCTAAGAGGCACCATTCTCGCAGGTTTCTCACCTTGAAAATAAGTTTCAGGGCCAGGCCCTGGCAATTTCTGGCTCACATTAAGCCTGGTGCATCCCCTACCAAGAACAGCATTGGGAAGCTGCAAGTTCACAAGCTGCTGAGGCTGCTGCGGCCAACTGTAAGTAACCATCTGAATCTGCGAGCTTACTGGCATCTTGTCTACTTCCATCTTATATACCATTCTTTCAGATTGTTGAAATGTATTTCTGTAGCTTTAAGACGAAAGCCTCACTTGGCATACAAAAAGCAGCTGGATTGTACCAAGTGAGCTCGTAAAGGAGGGGGAGTGACGAGATGCATCGGCATTGTAAAACCTTCTCAAAACCTTGCATTAGCGCGTTAAAAATTAAATTGAGAATTAAAATATTCTACATCTCATATTTCTCTCTCATTTCAAATAATTCCCCGAGAAGTTTAAAAGACTTTTTTTTCTTCCAGGGATCTCTTCCCCCCTTTCCTCAAACGGCGTCGGACCATCCTTCGCTCTGATCTTTTAAAGGAAAAGCTGACTAGCTGAACCAGAGGGTGGGTGGTACTGGGCTCATGTGTCCTTTAAGAACGGGGTTCTGTGTGCCCAGGAGGATATTGTACTTAAGCTGGCAAGGGGGGTGATGAGTTAAGTATCCAGGTGAGTTTTTGTAGGAACAGTGGCGGCTGCCGTTTTACCTTCTTTCAAGGTTGTAAACCAGTGCTGGAGACTTTTCGTTCTGGATTAACGTTTGACTAGTGAGAGCTTCAGTCTGAACGGCTTTAATTTTTAAGCGCGAGGGTTCTTGAGGAGTTTTTAACGCGGTTCTCTTCTTTCTGCGTAGCTGAGCTCCTCTCGCGGGTCCCCTAGCCCATCCGCTCAAGGAAAAGTTTTTCAGCAGGACCGCAGATCTTTTTCCTTGCTTGGCTTGGCAAGCCTCCTAGTTGGTGCAATGCCCTTTAAGGAAGCCGAGCCAATAACTGGAAAATGTCTTTTTCGTTAACTTATTTTTTTCTCCCCCACCCCCACCCGGGGCCCCTTCCTATGTGCACCACTTGAATATTTTGTGGTAAGGATCCTGGTTTGCATTTTGGCTGAACATTCCGGGCTCGGTTTGCATAGTGAAGAGATTCTTTGGCTGGAAGGATCGCACTCGCTCGAACTTGGCAGATTTGACTGGGTGTTTGTTTTAGCACGTGGAAGTGCGCTTCCCTCTGTCCCGCGGACCCGGCTTAAGTAACTTCTTTGATCTCTTTTTCCCTCCGAAGGTAACTTTTTCCCTTCTGAGCTGCTGCCTGCTCCAGCGTGTCTGCTCCAGCCTTTACGGCTTCCTTTTTGTGTAGCTTTGTTATTCCTGTAGTTGCTGACACCCACACTTTTCCCCTTCCTCCCAAATGCTATGTGATATGGGATCCTTTTTTTTCCACCTCGCGATTTTTTTCTGTTAAAAAAGTTAAAAGCTACACTTTTTTCTCATGAACATCCAGTTAGTTTGTATAGAGGGTTAAAGTTTAAAAACAATGGATTAGCTTCAAAAAACCCTCTAGTTTGCAGGTAAGATTTATTTTATTGAGGTTCAGGCAAGAGGAAAGGAAAACAGTTAAATCAGAAATTCCTTCTTTAAAATAGCCAACTGGCCTATCAAAACTGGTATCTACCAAGCTGCAGTCATCTAGTTTGCCTAGTTTATCTTGTGAAAAGCTTCCCCCTCCAGAACTCTATGAGCTGACTTTGTGTTTATGTAGCCCATTTATCTGCCGAGTCCAATCATGGAGCTTTGGGGCAATCTGGATGCTTGTACAATGGTCCTTTCTTGCTTCGGGGGCCATAAATTAGTTAGGATTATGCTGATGAAGTTGATGTTGGAGCTCCAGAGGGAAAGCAAGCAAGAAGGTGCTCTTTAACAAGTGCCCTTTCTAGGAAAGGGCCCTGCAGTGCTGGCAGGTCTGAGGCTGTTAAGTAAACACTCAAACACGTGTCACTGCATGTGGATTCGTCAGGTTCCAGCTGAGCTAGGCTGTGTGGCTTGCTTCTCTGTGGGGTTTGCTCTGCTCCCTGCTGCTTATTAGATTGTGCTCTCTGTGCTATATTGACTGTGCTATCTGTTCAAGGACCAGCAACTTTGGCTACTGTACTTTGCTAGGGCATGCTGTTGGTGTGCTGCAAAAAGAAGACATTTAGCAGTACACACCTGTATAATTGCTGTATATGAAATTACTCTATTGCATTAATTTTCTTTAGTCTCAGTTCCCCCAAGGGGACTGATTTCTTCCCAAATGTATGCTTTTATTCTACATTTCCTCAGAAAAGCTCAGAGTGGCAGATGGTTCTTTCTTTCCCGTTTTAACCTTGGAATAGTGTTGTGAGGATTATTATGTTTCTGGTGGGTAGCCATGTTGGTCTGCAGTAGATTAGCAAGGCTTGAGTCTACTAGCACCTTAGAGACCAACAAGAGTTTCCAGGGTATAAGCTAGTAAAAGAGGGTGATAGGACCAACATCACCCTACAAGTTTAATTGTGTAGGGATTTGAACACTAATCTCCCAGATCCTAGACCAACAATCTAACCACTGGCTCGTGATGAAGAGTGGTCAAGCAGAACAAGTTCAAGTGGAGAGTTAATTCAGGGTGACGTTGTATGCTGGTGGCTGGGCAGAAGTGACTAGGTGGAGGATGAATGGGTCTTTTCTTTGCTTCACTGTAATTGCACGTGCTTTCTTTTGTAGACCCTGTCCTGTCTGTGATCCTCCTCATCTTCTCAAGTGCCGTGGAGAGAGAGAATGCAGGGAGGCTCTGTGTTGGCAGTGGTATGGCTCATGGCCCTAACTGTTGCTGTTGCCCCTGGGCAGTATCAGAAGCCAGCTTTTACCCCCATCTTCACTGGCAGGCCTTTCATTGTGGCCTGGAATGTGCCAACTCAAGACTGCAAACCCCGCTTCAAGGTCCAGCTAGACTTCAGTATTTTTGACGTACAGGCCTCCCCCAATGAAGGCTTTGTGGACCAGAATCTGACCATTTTCTATAAAGAGCGTTTGGGCCTCTATCCATACTATGATGGGCAGAAGAGGGCAGTGAATGGAGGTGTCCCACAAAACAGTAGTCTTCTGCAGCACCTGGAACGATTGCCGGAGGGGATCCGTAAATATATCCGTTCCGAGGAAAAGGAGGGACTGGCTGTCATTGACTGGGAAGAGTGGAGGCCCATCTGGATCCGGAACTGGCAGACAAAAGACATTTACCGTAGTGCCTCCCGTCAACTTGTATTGACTCGGCAGCCTGGATTGCAAGAGGACCAAGTGAACAAAGTGGCCCAGTATGAGTTTGAGTCATCAGCTCGTGAATTCATGGAGGCAACCCTGCGGTATGCCAAGAACTTCCGGCCCCGGCAACTGTGGGGCTTCTACCTCTTTCCAGATTGTTACAACCATGATTACAGCAAGAACCAGGAAAGTTACACAGGTCGTTGTCCTGATGTAGAAGAGACACGCAATGACCATCTATCCTGGCTTTGGAGAGAGAGCACTGCCCTTTACCCTTCCATATACCTGGACCAGGTGTTGGCCTCCTCTGCAAATGGGCGGAAGTTTGTGAGGTCTCGGGTAAAAGAGGCCCTCCGTATCTCCCAGCGCCATCATGAGCACTATACCTTACCTGTCTTTGTCTACACAAGGCCTACTTATATCCGCAAACTGGATGTGCTAAGTGAGGTAAGAAAGCTTTTCATATGGGAAATGGGAAAGATAACAGAAAAAAAAGGAGGGCAATTGAGCTTGGATTGCTGTTCCATTGTAGCACCAATCTGCATGACTTGTGACTTGCCAATTCAAATTCAACTCAGTAGCCATTGTATGGCAACCCACTAAGAAATAATTTTATTGTTATTCCTGGACTGCAAAAATGGGTGAGGCTGTTAAACTGATTTCAACTTCTTGCAGACCTGATGTAGCAATAACTGAGAAGTGTTCTCTGAGTATGTCAGCAAAACCCAGAGCAAATTGGCTTTCTAATTCTTACTTTGCTGTGCTGAACCACAGTGAAACTGGTCCTGGGGCTGTTCCCACCAGGCCTATATCCAGTGCAGTGTAGAATGGGACTTCTGAGCTGATGATGTATCCCTTTCTGATATAAGTGCAACCTAACAACAATAGGTCTGTGGAAGGGTGAGAGCGCCTGCTGCTGCTGTCTCTCTCTAGTCTGGCTATGGCAGTTCTCTGCAGGAAAACGCTGCTATTAATGGCTTTTTAATTCTCCTACAAAGAATCATTAGTTTGGCACTTTGCCAAGGTCTTTCCTAAAGGATAGTAAGCCCCTGGGTTGCATACATGTTGAACCAATTAGGACAGCTGAGTACAGAAACCTGGAAAAGTTGGATGCAATGCTCCAAATTGTGCTTGTGGGTAATATCAGTTCTGGTTCACTGAGACACACAGAATAAGGAAGAGGATATTTTCTAATGTCCCAAGTTCTATTGTGGAGATTGTACATGCTTCATGGAAGCCATTTATGAATGTGGCAGCGTGGCCAACTATTTTGTGCAAGGTATTAGTCTATCTGCTGAAGTGCTTTCTACAGTTTTGCCAGATAACTTCTAGCTAAGTCTCCAAGGAGGAACAGAATCCCACAGATTACCCCTGGGTCTTACTAAAGCAAGATATAGTTTCTGTATTGAGATGATGGAATGCGTTTAGGTAAGGATCAAGACTGTCCTTTCTTCTCCCTTGTGTTTCTGTAAGATGGAGAGGGATTTGTTGATCTCTGGCAGTTCAAATTATTTTGAAAAGTTGAAGTCTGACCAGAAATGCGTGTACTGGTGCTGATGTTCTTTTTAGAGGAGGCTGTAAGGATGGTGTAAACTTCTTCTTACTAGATGGGTGGTTGAGAGCCTGCAGAAAAGGCACCTTGAGATCACTGTGGATGAGTTTAGGACAAAACCCTTGTAATCTTGCCCTGTAAAGTTTGTGGGCATGTGTGGGGAAATGCTGAAGCTGCCATTGCAACTTGCAGTCCTCCTTCAGCAGCTGCAGCTTCTTTGTTTCAAGCTGTTCTCTGGAATTTTCATGCTAATGATGATGGTCTTGGAGAAGCAGAAGTAGGCGTAGCACCATCATGAGTCCTAGTGGAAGGCAGGGCTTCTCGCTCATCCTGTCTTGCCTTAGTTTCATGCATGGCCTCTGACCACATGCAAGGAACGCTTTACTGCTGAGCATTTTAGAAAAATTGTGGCTGAAGTCACTGTGGAGGCCTCAAAAATGCTGTCCTTGGTCTCATATGGCTGGCTTTCCCCATGGATAGAGTGGTGGCTAGTAAATGGTTTTTTTTTTAAACTTAATGCATAAAACTCATACAGTTCAACCAGAACTGTGAAGATAAGCAGTGCAAATAAAAGGCTAAAATGATTGTTTTTGGCATATGCATTAAAGTGGTAGCAAACTTAAAAAATTACTATAAAAGCCAAGCTGAGTGGCTTGCTGTTTCCAGTTACAAAATAACCAACGTGTAGTTAAAGCAGTGAAAGAAAAGCCATTGCATATTTTCTTTTTCACTTGGGATTTGCTACTTTCATTCTAGGTAGCATGACTGTTTCTATTGCCTTCTCTCTTCATAATATAAACTCTTTTCTCTCACTCATCCACAGAGTACTTTGTTAATCAGGGGCTGCCTATCTGCAGTTAAAAATCTCTCTTCTGATATTCTTGGAAACAATACCAATATATCCACTACCTGGCTGATACCTCATAATATCATTGTGTGGGTTGACTGGGAAGTTTTGCTACCAGCTTTTGAGGTGTGGCACCTTCCCAGTTCCCACAGGCAGCTCTGCCAGGTTCCCATCCTTGCTCAGGTATTGCCTGAACTGAAGTTTGAAAAGAACAAGGAAAAGTACAGTGTGTGGCAGTGCCAGCTGTGGGATAAATAGGGCTGTTCCTAGCTGCTCTGCTTTATGCTTGCTAACATGGAGGTGCAGCTAAGAAAAGAAACCTCCAGAATCCAGCAGAGTGCTTCCTCCTTGCACAAAGCAAGCCCCCCACCCCCAATTGACTATAATAACAATTACAGTAATAAAAAAAGTTAGGAATATGATTGCAAGGATGCAGCATTAGTGTTGCAACTAGTATTTGCTTGTTTTGTGACTGCAGGGCCTGCACATGCCTATGCATGCAGCCAAATTCAAAATCTGAAGTGCTGCCCTAAGAGATGCAAATAAGTTAGGTAGGAAAAATCAAAGGCATAATTATAGGATGGTGGGGGGAGGGAGACTTATCTTGGCAGTAGTACATGTGAAAAGGATCCAGGGGTCTTAGAAAATTATACACTGAACACGAGTCTGCAGTGTGATGCGGTAGCTAAAAAGGCAAATGTGATTTTAGGCTGTATCAACAGAAGTATAGTGTCCAGATCATGTGAGCTCTGCTTTACTCTGCTCTGGTCAGATCTCACTTGGAGTACTGTGTTCATCTTGGGGCACAACAGTTTGAGAAACATGTCCAAAGAAGGGCAATAAAGCTGGTGAGGGATCTGGAGATCAATTCTTATGAGGAAAGGTTAAATGATCTGGGTATGTTTAGCCTAGAGAGAAAGCAACTGAGAGGTGATATGATAGCCCTCTTCAAGTATTTGAAGGGCTGTTACATAGAGGAGAGAGTGGAGTTGTTTTCTGTTGCCCCAGTGGATTGGAACAAAAACATAGGGTTAAAATTAAAGCAAAAGAATTTTCGGCTAAACATTAGGAAGAACTTCCTGACAAAGTGGGTTCCTCAATAGAACAGGCTTTCTTGGGAGGTGGTGGGCTCTCCTTTCTTGGAAGTATTTAAGAAGAGGGTCATCGGAGAGCTATGGCGATTCTCTGATTTAATATGAATGTACCCAGACTAGGAGAGGGAGTTCATGAAGGGGTGAGCCGGTGCTCTCGTGACCCTTCCTTGATTGCCCAGGGTAATGCCAATCACCACTTTGGGGTCAGCAAGGAATTTTCCTCCAGACCAGATTGGCCAGGGATCCTGGAGGTTTTTTGCCTTCCTCTGGGCATAGGGCGGGGGTCACTGAGGGAGCAGGGGAGACAGCTGTGAATTTCCTGTATTGTGCATTGGGTTGGACTAGATGACCCTTGGGGTATCTTCAAGTACTATGTTTTCTACATGATGAAGATCTCCTGGATGAGAAGGATGCTGAATTGTTGTTTTGCCTGCAAGCAGCTGTGTGTGCGCAGACTTTGTTCTACTATGCTCTCAATCAGTCTGCACAGATAGGCCACAGGAGCAGTATAATTCCACAGTAAAGACATGGAGGTGACAAAATTTTGCTTCCCAGCTTCTGGATACTCTGAGAGCCAATGTTGTTTAGTGGTTAGAGCATTGGACTAGGATCTGGGTTCAAATTTCCAGTCACCATAAAACCCACTGGATGACTCTGGGCCACTACTCTCTTAGCCCAATATAAGAGAATTGTCGTAAGTCAGATGCAACTTGACAGTACTTTACACACACTAATAAATAGATTTACCATTAATGTTTGAAATAAAAAGATCAAATATGACTTTCAGCATATATATAATGTAAGAGCCAGCAGAGCCTTGTTAAGTAGCCCTTTACTGGGCCCCTTTTGTGCTCTGCCACCACTCTTCCACCTTTCCACCTCAAACTTGATGAATTCAAAGGTTTTGTGCCAAGTGATAAGAATTTATGACCATTTAAACCTTGAGACTGCTTTCTACTCTTAAGTACATTTTTCATGTTGACCTTCTGAATTAATATTTACCCAGAAAGTTCAAATATCTGAATTATAAGACCTTGATAGGACACTTTCTCAATGGGAATCAAATCTGCTTTCTGGTTCAGCAACACCAGATGATTGAGTCACAGGCGCCCACAAGCCTGAACCAGTTCACAAGTTCTGTCCCTAGGGCTAGAAAGGATAACAAGCTTGGACCTGGAATAAGACAAAGCAGTAGTTTAGCGGACCCCATGAACTCTTCTGAGATTGCAGTGATACAGCCTTCCTCGTGGAGCAGAGGTCCTCCCTCCAATTCTTCACTGTCTTCAAGTTGTTGACCAGCTTCTGTTCTTGTTGGCAGCGTCCCTGAACCGTTTAGTGAGTCGCCTCTATTTCTTGCTCTTGTTGGCTCAAGGGTTTGTTTTTCTCCTTGAGATAAGTTGTCACCAGGCTCAACCTGGCCCCTCTCTGGGCACATTCTAGTCTTGCTCAGTGGGCCTGAAGAAGGCACAGAGCGAGACTAGAACGTGCCCAGAGTGGGGCCAGGCTTTGGTTCCGGCTTCAGCTCTGCTGCCTCCAGCAAGACAAGAGGTATGTAGAGCATTTCCAACAAGGCTGCTCTTCAAGAATTCACCGCCAGGTACAGAGTCACACGAGGTGGCCTCTGATCACTTACCCCACCTATAGCAGCATGAAGACAAACAGCACAGGGGCAGCTTAAAGCCTTCCCTGATTGATCAGTTGTCATGCAAGGCATTGGTCTGGTTGTAGGCAAGCTTTCCACTCTCAGCCTTCCCTTGTAAACGTAGGTGCTGAACACCCTGTAGCGTAAAGCATCCTACATTTTGAAGTGCTGCTTCTTACCATGAAAGATCCCCCCTCCACATGCAGGCCAGGCAATTCTCTTACCTGTTTAACTGGCCCAGCAGAAAAGAGCATTGTTTCTGGTAACACGTGTCTTTAGAAAGTACACCACTTTTCTTTCTCTCTCTACTATAGCATTGAAATCAGCATTGTAAACTTTGAGAGAACTTTTTTGTTCCTTGAGTAGTAGAAAGAGGAGTGCATCCTATGAACCTTCTGATGCTGGGCTAACTACAGATCTGTCTGCGTTGTTTCCTTGCAGATGGACTTGGTCTCCACCATTGGTGAGAGTGCTGCCCTGGGGGCAGCTGGTGCTATCTTCTGGGGAGATGCAGACTACACCAAAGGTCGGGTATGTACAACGTCCCTTTTGCCCACAACGTTTTTATGCAGAGATGAGCCCAGGCTGTGCTGGTTTCCAAAGGATGCTTAATCTAACAATTTTTACTCTTTTTATTATCAAGATCTTAGTGAAGCTTTTCTAGCTCATTCGTGTTGGCAACTAGAAGTTTTCAAAGAAGACTCTTGGAAAATAGATTGTATACTATGATGCTAATTTGGGGTGGTGAAGGAGGACTCATCAGTATGTAGAAGGAAGAGGCACATAAAGGCAATAGACTATTTGGACATAGTGACCTGTTTATAGTGGGATTATTTTTGACCCTTCATTGGTCTTTTGCTTGTGGAGGAACAAAATATCAAGAACTCTGTTAGCACATCTTAAGACAGCATATTTCAAGGGACAGACTTTACTTGTCTTTTTCGGTATTAAATTGAATTTGTTTCCACTCTGATCCTAATGCCCAGTACATAGAACTATTATCATGGAAGTGCAGAGTTAGAACAATAGGGCTACTGGTGTGGACTCTGCCACAAGATTGTCCATTCACTTAGATGACTTTAAAAAAGGATTAGACAACTTCTGTGGGTTTGCTGTGATGACTCAATGGAACCTCCATGTTGAGAGGCAGTAACCCTTTGAATGCTAGTGCTGGGGAGCTCTGGCCTCCCATGTCTTGCCTGGAGGGCTTTTAGGAGCATCACATTGACTGCTGTGTGAAACAGGATACTGGATAGGGGTGGCAGGTCCACCAGGGGCCAAACTAAGGGGCATGGGCAGCAGAGTACAACAAGTCACTAAAAATCACTCCCAAACTTAGTGTTTGGGAGTGATTTTTAAAGAATTGCCCCTGATGTGACCCGAAACTTTCATGCCATGCTGGAAAATGACATCATTTTCCAGCACAAAGGGGAAGTGTACATTTTGCACACCTGCCTCCACAGGTGCCCTCCCACTGGCTGGTAAATGGAGATGGCAGGGCAGGGGCTCTCCCACTACTAGTGGGGAGATGGCAACCCTAATGCTGGACTCAATGGATCAGGAGTCTGATTCACCAGGGCTGCTCTTGTATTCTTCATGGTCCCTGGCAACTTTCAATTTAAATTGGAAGTGCAGGCTATGTGGGACTCCCTGTGGATCTGTCCTTGGACACATCTTTGCTGTGACAGTACCAGCCCAGTCATTGCTAAGTGTGGTTAGAGGTTAATAGTAGCCCCATAGAGACACCACTTCCAGGTGGAATCTATACTGGTAGATTGTAAGATACCCTAGACAGCTCTTCTCACTTTCATTGAATCCTTAATATGATTTCATAGGAGGAAATTTGCCACCCCTTTTGACAGTGCCATTGTGTGCCACAGCTGCTGGTTTGGTCCTTCATCATTTGGATCTGTTCCCTGCTCTGTTCATTTTGTATTGTCTCTTCTTCAGGAAACATGCCAGACCATTAAAACGTACCTGGAGAATGATCTTGGTCTTTATATCATCAATGTGACAACAGCAGCGGAACTCTGCAGCCAGACCCTGTGTAACAGTCATGGTCGTTGCCTGCGCCAAGTGAGCAATGCCAGCGTCTTCCTGCATCTCAACCCAACAAGCTTCCAGATCCATCACAACCGTGAGAACAAGCTCGTGGCCGAAGGAAAGCTCTCTCAGGATGACATTGCCTTCCTACGGACTCACTTCCTGTGCCACTGCTACCAGGGATGGCATGGAGAAGGATGCGAGGGGCAGCTGAACCCACCGGGTGGTGGCCCCTGCCTTTTCAGTAACGTGGGACTCCTGTTGCTCATGATGCTGTCTCTTCTGGCCTTCTTGCACTAGGCTGCCTCTAAGTGGAACCTCTGTGGCTGCAACTACTAGTTCCTGGGGCATAGTTTGAGGAAGGGGTTGTGATAGACAGTGGGGGTAGCCAGAAAGGAAGAAATAGGAGCCACCAGCCTCTCTTTTGTATCTTATTTAGCAGCGATGTAGCAGATCTACTATTTAAGTGACTGTCCTACCTCTCCGATCTTGCCCTTTAAGTGGTGAAAGAAAGAAAAAAGCACCCTTCTCTCCATTGGTATTTTTTTTCTGTTGACAGACAGGTGGGCTACTAGAAGAAAGAACAGTTTTAGGGACTGGCAGAAGTAGGAGACTGGTATGAGGTGTGGCCTGGTCTGCCTTCTCTGCTGGTGATGTGGTGACCTCTGCTGCCCCTGGTCTCCAGTTGTCTGAATGTGCCTTGGGTTAAGTCGGAGGGTGAGACAGTGGGGGGCAGGATGGAAGGATCTAAGTGCCTGTGTTCAGGATTGTTTTTAGACCTTGGCTGCTGGGACTAGGAAGGGAGTGCTTGGTTCTTCTGTTATAAGAGGGAGAGGGCGCAGTTAGTTCTAAGACAGGAGCCCTAGAGCATACTTAGGCCTAAAGAGAAGTGTGGTGGGTTTGATGGAGCTGCTGTAGTGAGGAAAAGTTGCTGCTGTGTTGAGTGTCCCCTAAAAGTTTCCTTTAGGATAGAGGGTAGAGAAGAGGAAGAATGCTGTTCAGCCACTGGGGAATTATTCTGGAGAGTCACATGATCTATGATGGGACATACGCTTTGCAGAAGGTGGGGTGGGCTGGATAATATTACCCACTGATGTTACTGGGGATGTGGAATGCTGTGCCCTGTCTTTATGTGGCTGGTGCTGAGTCAGTGCCCTGAATATTGCAGGAAAAACCAAAAAGTTTTACCTCAGAATTAAAGACACACAAGAGAATATTTGGTGTCTTGCCCTGTGTGCCTGATAATTGCCCTGTTCTTTCCTACTGCTGTCTGCAACTTCAAGATGATTGGAATTTCAAGCACCATTTGCCCTCAGACCCAAATATTTTGACATTACCTTTCCTTTGAGTAGTTTCTTCTGTTACAGGACTGTAGCTTATACAAGTGTTGATTGTGCTCCAGAAAGAATTCTAATTGTTTGGCTCAAGCTATTCCCTTTGCCTGACAGTTCTTTGACTCTTCCAGCCTCTAGTATGTGACCAAAAATGGGAGACCAAATGAAGTAATATTCACCCACTCTTCCCCCTCACCCCAGTTCTGCTGTTTGTAGAGGTGCCATCTCCTGCCTGGCCTTCAGCTCACTCTCTAACCCTTCCTCCTGGAGAAGGAGAGTGCTGTTGCTTTGCCAGCACCTCCTGCTCCTTGTATTTCAGCCAATGAGAATTGATTGGCATGACCAGACTGTTGCCAAAGTGAACAAGATCAGTAAGTGCACTTGAGTGCTCCCACCAGGTTTGTGGCATACACAGCAGAATTAGAGGTGAATCAGCCACCTCTTTACCCTCTGGTAACATGTTTTTCAATTCACCCTGCAATAGTCTGTTTCTCATATTCATTCTCTCTTCTCTCTATCTTATGATTTCCAAATGCAGCGATGTAGTCTGGCGATTCATGGAAATTTAGGTTGGAGTCTTATTTTAGGGTTCTGGGCCAAGTGTGGTGTTCCCTACTGGGGCTACAATGGGAGAAGGGTGAACACTTAAGCAGGAGGCAACTGTGCTGGTAACTTGAGATGCCCCATAAGGCAGAGCTGCAATAAAGTCTGTGGCTTTCCTGTCCTTCATGGAGCCCCATGGTCATTGGCACCGAGGATATAGGAAACTGGCCTTGAGCTAGCCAACCAAAAGCTTAACTTTGCCCAGTACTGTCACCAGCAGCCATCTTTATGTTCTCAGTCAGCGCTGTTTGTAGTTCTGCTTCCCAAGATTGTCAAACTGGGAAATGCTACAGATGGAGCATGTAAGCTGAGCCCCTGGGCTGCAGTGCTCCTTAGCCTATTCTGTGCCAACACGTTGGGCTGTATGTGATTCTTGGTCAAGGGCAAGGATTTTTTCAAAACTAAATTCATTGTTTTGAAAAATCCATTTATGTTGCCTAGAAGGGGAGCCTGATGTAAAAGAAATGGTAGGCTATGGTTTGAAGCCACCCCTTGTTACTTCACCAGAGATGGGTTTCTGATAGCAAAGCCTAATCCTTTACACTGGAAGATTATGTTCTGAGATCTAGAGGGCAAGGAACATTCAGGCATTCTTCAAACCAGTGAATATTCTGAGCTCTCCTGAGTAAATTAAAATTAGCCTGCAGTTCCAAGAAAGAGTCCTGACCTTAAATATTGTTCATATAAGTGAAAGTTCTGGGCATGGAGGAAGATAGTTATCTGTTGACTTGGATATGGCAGCTGCTGCTTCACAATAAAGCACAATTCCCTGTAGAAATTCAGGAAAATAGTAAGGAGTAATATGAGCCATGTAAAACGCTGCAGCCTAAGGAATGTGCGTGTGTCTGCTTCTACACAAGCTAGCCAAGGCCAGCTCGGGGCAGGGTGGTGGTGCTTTTCTTAAAGAGTGCCCACCTTTTGAATAGGAGGAAGGGATACTCTGCTCTCAGTTAGTTCTTTTAAGATATTTAGCCCATGTCCGTTATGCAGAGTGCTCAAAAATGTATAAAAGGCTCTGTAACAAGAAAGAGTGGGCCTTTTAAAATCATATACAATTTGAATAACTGGACATATTTTGCTATTGGGAATAGGAGAATATTGGGAATAGCAGATCTGTAATCATGTTATTACAAATTGGTATTAATAATAATCTGTCCTAATAGTTAACAGGAAGCCACAGGCCAAATTCAACTAGTGGGTGACTGTCATTTGGCTTGCCTGTACCAGCTTCCATTCTGTCTTGAAGCTGGGGAGAGATTGTTCTGTCCTTCTATTTCCCCTTCCTCATAGCTTGCTGAAGGCTTGAGTCTGTTCAGATAAAGCAATTGGGAGAAAGCCAGAGGATATTTTATGTTTTTAAGCAAATGTAATAATTGCTGGCCCATATGGCCCAACTCAGGTTTGTTTATTTCCCCTTCCCTGAAAACTGAGAATGCAAGACTCTTCCACCACTATTTTTTTAAAATATATCTTTTCTTAATAGCTCCTATATTACTAAGGTGTTGACTCAGGGGATGGCATGGCCTGTGGTTCCTCTCCATCCTTTAGGAGAGCACCCCCTAGTGCTGCAAGAGAGCCAACAAATCAAAATAATTATTTTTTACTAGGAGGGTGGTGAGTCCACAAAGTGCCATGTACTGATATTATGAGTATCTGCCAATGGACACAGCTCATGCAGGCCTTTGCCAGATGTGTTTTATTGTCCTACTTATGTTGCAGCCCATTGATGATTTGGTGGTAGGTTACAGTGTGGCACAATGCCCTGGCTTCCTCCTCCTTAATCCCCCCCCCTCTCAGGAGCAGGCACAGGTTTTCTGCCCTCCTTTTTGGTGTGAACTCTCTCATAATCTCTCAGGGTTTGAAGAAAGGGTTTTTGCACACATTTCCATATACTCAAGACACTGAAGTCCAAAGAGTTTCCCTGTCTTATTATCTCTTTGGTCATATTGATTGCATGGTTATCCATCTCTGAGGCTGGAGGTTGCTTTGTTCTGTCAAATTCTGTCTCTGGTTTGCTGCCACGCTATACTTGGATAGAGTCTGTCTTTCTTTAAGGCTGTGCCAACTCCAGAAGGAGAACCATTTTAAAAATACTGTTTCTGGAAGAACTTTCAAAAGACCTGTGAATTTCAGGAAGCATGGCATGAATGCTTAAAGTACTTTAAGGAACACATTATAGGACCAGCCAGCCTCCTTTGCATACTCCAAATCTTACTTTCAATTTGTAGGTTAAGATTAACTAGTGCTCCTGGTTTGGTACTCATAATCACTAGCATCCATTAGAATTTTTGCTCTTTCTATAGGCATACATTGAAAAAGTAGCAGAACTCTATTGTTGTCACTCTTTAGCTACCCTGGCTCTGAAAGAAAGTCTGTATTGTATAGTTGCCAAGAAAGCATGGTGGTCAGCTAGAGGAGTAAAGGATTGACACAAAGTTAAAGTATTCTGTACACGTGTGTGAAAGGTTCATTAGAAATGAAACGCAATTCATCTTTGTGACAGAGATATCTCACTTGTTCTGTGGCTTTCTGCAAGGGACGGACTTAAGCCTTCTATATCGGCACTGTACTGTGACCTCCTTACATGGTAGCAGACTGTTACAGGGATGGCACTGGGAATGGACGTAGTTCCAAGGTAGAGTGGCTGGTTTCTACGGTCCCTAACTTCTCCAAATTAAAGGACTTCTGTTGGAGTCCCTAGAAAGTGATGGATTAGTGGTCTGACTTATTGTAAGGCAAATATTAAGTTCATGTGGAAGGGAAAAGGTACACTTCTAGGAGGAGCATCTCTACACTCTGCTGTCCCATGAGAAATGGGCTGGATTATGACCATTGTTTCCCTATATCCTTACTAAGGACTTTAGTAAGGATATATGCTACGAATTTTACTTCAGTTATTTTGTCCATCTCCATGATGGAGCAAATTTTAAAGCTAAGTACTTTTTGCTTTCTTTCTTCCCTTTTCTGCCAATCAAAAGAGTATCCAACAGTTCCCAAGACTTATAATGAGCAGCCTCTTTAGGGTTGCCAACCTCCAGATGGGAGCTGGAGTTTTGGAATTACAATTCATCTTTAGACTTTAGAGATTACTTTCTCTGGAGAGAATGGCAGCTTCCGAAGTTCGACTCTATGGCACCTCATCCCTGCTGAGCTCCCCCTCAAACTCCACCTTCCCCAGGCTCTGCTGGGAGTTGGTAGCCTGAAATAAACCAATACTACTAGTGCTTTGAGGGATTCAAATATGTCTCCAGAGTTCAGAAGATATTTATGATATTAGTTAGCCTTGAGTCTCTGCACTAAATGGATCCTGACCAGGCAGCTGAAGTGTTGATCTCTCTCTTTTATGGTACACTGAAAAGGTTTTGTTCACATAACACAAATGCTTTAAATAACATTTTACAAATTTCATGTGAGTTTTTACAACCCACTAAGAATATATCCCTGGATTTTTAGTGCACCAATCCAAGTACAGGTTGGCGATTGTGTTTTTAAGTGTGACCTGAAAGACCTGTGTAGGAGGGAGGGAGGGAGGGAGGGAGGGAAAGAGAGGTGTTTTTTTAGAGGCTTGGTTCATCTGATGTGCAAAATACATATGATTCATGATGATTTTCTGCATCAAGAAGAAGGGGATAGACCTCATTTGGATTTTCTATAGCCATAATAAAAACACTTGAGGCAAACCTATGAAGATGGCTCTTAGGTAGTCATTGGGAAGAGAGACCCAGAAAATATGTACTTTGCGGGTCTGTGGCATGAAGGATGAGTTGCTGCCACTTTCTCTCTTAAATAATTATTCTGAAAAGTGGGCTCGACTGAGGCCGGAGGTGAGGGCTGGTCAGCTGGTGGCAGCCTCTGGCTGTTTATTACTAGTTGAAGAATGGATTCCTTGTCTGCAGCATGGAGAGAGAGTGAGGCGAAACCTTGGGATGAGGGATATGAAGAGGAAGGATGTTAGGAACTGAGGGAGGGGAGGAGGAAGGGCACAAGGAGGGGATTTGACGGGCACAAAGAGCAGGAAAGTCCTCTCCAACACAAGCAATATCATACCATAAAACACCACAGGAGTAGTGGGTTCCAAGGCATAAGATAAAAATTGATTAAAATATAGAAGGTGAAATGTTATGTTATTAACTGAGGTCAGTCTGGCTTGGCTTTCTGAGAGGTTTATTTCAACTAATGTCATCTTTCTATTACAAAAGGTACAGCCTGAAGAGAGGAAATTGAGGGTAGCAAATGGGAAAGGAGTAGGCTACCAGAGGATATGGAGGAAGTTTCTAGTTCTCTAGCAGTAACAGGTCCTAGTTGTGGTCCTTTGCCAAGCCTGCCATTCCTACAGCGCATGCTTTGGCCTTTCCCCTGTGCCCTACTGGCCTCCCTAAACTGCTGCCTTTTCATTCACCAGGTATTGGCAAGGTCTGGATTTCATTTTTCTGACCTGTACCCAGCCAGCAGAGCATGGATGTCTTTCAACAACTATACTCTGATTGATCATGAGGAGCCATCTATGCTATGCAGACCAAGAGTAGATAAGACAGTTCACTTAGTTGCTCTATTTTTAAATGTCTTTCCTAAATAATTTCTCTGTTTTAGCCAAGGTTAAATTATTATTCAACTGACAAATCTGGCATTCTTGGGAAAACATGATAAAACAGCTAGCTTGAACACAAAAATAATACTATCTGCTTCAGGATGGATGGGGGGCAGAAATGGCCCAGGAAATGTGCCCCACCCTGCCCTGACCATACCCCTCAAAGGAGGGAAAGGGAACACTTGCCTGACCATCTCAGATGAGGTGCCCGACAAAGGCACCTGGACAGGGTGAAAGTGGGAAGGGTGGCCCCATCCTTTGCCAGGTGAGATAAAGCCAGGTGTCTCACTACAGCAAGGCTGGGCAAGGCAGCTTCTTCCCTTACCAAAGTGAAGCCAAGCAGTGCCATCCCATTCCTTGAGAGGTACAGCTGGGTAGGGCAGCCCCAATCCCATCTCTTGTTGGGCAAGATGAGGCTGGGTGGCTCCACCCGTTTCTCACTAGGTGAGGTGAAACCAGGTGGAGTGGCCCTGTTTTGACCCTTGCTGGGTTGGGTGTTCCCTTCTCTTGCCAGGCAAGGTGAGTCTGAGTGTCCCGTCCCTCACTGGGCATGGTGAGGCCATGTAGGATGGTCCTGTCCCTTGCTGCAGCATCCACCCCTGTTTTAGGGATGGGGTGGCTGTGGTGGTGTGGTAGCCCCTGGGACTGGGTAGCCCCAGTGGAAGGGGGCAGGCCACTGGCCAACCAGGACTCGTCCAGGTGGCCTTAATGGCCAGTCTGCCCCTGATCTGTTTTATTTTTACTCTAAATATCAATGTATGACACGCACACACACACACACACCAACCTTTGGATGATTCAAGCCATAATTTTAAAAATATTAAAAATATGTAAGTCCAGGAAATTATACTGGTACCTGTTCAGAAACCCACCTCCCGCATGTCCACAATTTCTTCTTAGGCTTAGGGAGAAGGTAACTTCTTCCAGGGTAGAGAATTGTTCACAGCAAGTTCATGCTGTGAAATGAAAAGATCCTTGTGCTACCAATGATGAGAGTGCTAGATTCTATTGCCTTGGGGTTTCAACAGGGCAAGTGCCAGTGATAGCAGAAAGAGCAAGTTCAACCCATTTCCCTACAACCTTGATGGTTCTCATGTGGTGGCACTGAAGCTCCCCTCCTTTTCTTTCATCTTGGTAATACCACAGAGCAATCATCAGCTATCTAGTCACGGCCATGACCACTCACGGCTTTGACTGGAGTGCTGAAAAAGGGCCTTGTTCTGAGAAGCTAATCCTATCCACAGAAAGGGGTGCCTGCTGGGCTCAGTGCCTGTAAGCTCACCTACTCCATACAAAGGCCTTCAGATATAGAACAAGGTTGTCAAAGTATCAGTTTAGAATCCTCTTCACAGAACCTTAAAATGTCCAGAATTTCCATATTGGTGAGAAGTAGGCGTTCCCAAACTTACTGCATTTCACAGCAGCATCAAAAGCTACTTCACCCCAGAACGGTGAATGCAGTGAGCATAGCTAAATAAAAGTCCAGTGGCATCTTAAAGACTAACAACATTTTTTTCAATCTGAGCTTTTGAAAGCTACAGCTCACTTCCTCAGATATTCTGTGGGAAATCAAACTGGAAATTCTACTTAAGAGCAATACTACAAGGGGGGAATCTTCCCGTTAACTAGAATTTGATTTCACTCCACATGTCTGACTGTGACTCACAAAAAATTCATGTTGAAATAAATGTTGTTAGTCTTTAAGGTGTCACTTGATGTTTATTTTATCTTGCTATAACAGACTTGGCTACTCCTTTTGCAATCATTGCAGCTACCTTGCTTCTTCACAATTTCCTCTTCTTATCTGAGATGGAAGAATCCCCAGGCATGCTTTTCTTATACTGTATGTGATTGAGTGGGGTGTAGAGTTCACCCTTCTTTGTCCTCTTCTCTCCTTCTCTGCCTTCTTTCACTTCACTTCTCATGTGGCACTGCAAAAGCACATAAACAGCCACAATCAACTTATAATAATCTGAGAGAGAGAGAGAAGAAAAACCCCTTTGAGCCATCTGCTTTCTTCCTACTGCTTGCACAGCAAGTTAGCCATGTTTGGGGTAACAGCTGAAGTAAAGCAAAGAAAAACCTGCACTCTCTCCAGCCACCAGCACATTCTTCCACTCAGGGATTTTTTTCTGGGAAAAGAGGTGGTGGAACTCAGTGGGTTGCCCTCGGAGAAAATGGTCATGTGGCTGATGGCCCTGCCCCGATCTCCAGACAGAGGGGAGTTGAGATTGCCCTCCACGCAGTGGTGTGGAGGGCAATCTATACTTCCCCCTGTCTGGAGATCAGGGGATGAGGCCACCAGCCATGTGACCATTTTCAAGAGGTTCCGGAACTCTGTTCCACCAAGTTCCAGCTGAAAAAAAGCCCTGCTTCCACTCATACTCTTGGTTGAAACTTTGTGGCCAAACATAGATCACCTCCCAGGCACCCAGGTGAATGCTACACTGAACAAGCCTGTGGATTTTCTCACATTTGCTCATGTGCAAAGTGCCAACAAGTCACAACCAACTTATGGCAACCTGTCATGGGGTTTTCATGGCAAGAGATTATCAGAGGTGGTTTACCATTGTCAGCCTCTGTGTAGCAAACTTTGCCTTCCTTGGTGATCTCCCATCCAAGTACTAACCAGGGCCAACACTGCTTAGCTTTCCAGATCTGATGAAATTGGGCTAGCCTGGGCCATCCAGGTTGGGGTACATTTGCTTATGAGAGTGCAAAAGGTCGTGTACCTTGTACAAAAGTCCTTGATTCTTGTAGATATAGAAAAAAAAATCTTATGTGTGGCAATGGTAACTAAGATAGTGTTCTCCAACAAGTAGCTCATGAAGCTATGGGAGTTCTCCAGCTGCTGCAGAGTACTTTATGAATCCCCTAGAACACTGAAGAAAAGATCATGGAAAGATCCGCTGTAGATTTTAAGAAAATAGTTTTGATAGGATTTTTCTCTGTGCTTAGCTTGTAGGTTCATTTCCGAAACACTTCCTAGTCTATGTTGTTTCTAGGATACAGAACACAACTTGGTAAGCAGGAGGGATAGCTTGTGATATTTGTCATTCAGAAGTATCTCTCATTAAAGAAAAGATTGACGAGTTATGATTTAAAAGGTTTAGGGCTAGAGTTGTGGATAATGGAAAAGGGTCCATGTCAGTTTGGATGGGGGGTGGGGGAATGAAGGCCTTTGTACATAATAAAAAAAATTGCAGCCCATCCACATAGCAGGTGGGTGGTTGGGTACCTTGCACAATTACTCCCTCCCTATTTATGCCTTGCTGTAGATGACACACTGTTCATCTTCTTTGTTGGAGTGTGTAAAGTTGATTCTAATTCAACCAGAGGGAGGGAGGTACAGTCTGGAACTTGTAGAAGCTTCACATCACGTCCATGTTTTGTACTACCTGAGGCAATGGCAGTGACTCTCTAGATAGACAATAGCAGCTGGCTACTGCATTAAAATCTGCTGAGTAAGAACTGGCAATGCCTAGATTTGATGAAAATATTTCCAGAAGGTTTTTTTAAAGTTATAAAAACACAGTTATTACTTGTCTGAGATCCAGATGCCTTCCCTCCAAGTAGCACTTCTGTTGCTAGGATATTGCATGTTCCAAGCACAACAGTCACTGGGAAAAATAACATCTCTTCTGTCCCTTTAAAAACATTTTAAAGTTGTATTTAATTGGTTCTCCTGACTTCTGTATAAAATGAGTGCTCCCCATGCATATATAGTCTTTTTTAAAAAGTTGTAAACACCAACAGGGCTCAGCTCTCCCTCTTCCCCTTAATTTTCAAAACTGACAACATATTTGTTCTTGAGAGGCTTTCAGCATTGGAGCATCTCTTCTGTTTCCCTTTAAGTATACTTGATATGGAAGACAGCTATTAGTGCTCCATTCCAGGAACAAGATTACCCTCCCTGTGTCTTGGGAACAGGATATTCAGTTGTTGGCACTAGGTTGGCACTAATGTGAGTTTAGTGTTAAAAGTATTTTTTACTATGGAAAGAACTCCCCATCAGCAGCCAGTAGTGATGTGAGGGAGAGGTTAACTCCACATAGGATATTTGCTTTTTCCTCTGATGAGCTTGTCAAGAATGTTGCTCTCTACCCACCCACCTCTATTTACATGTTCTTTCATCAGGGGAGTCCAGTAAAAATAATTCTCCACCTTCCACCCACTCTGGTCTTTATCATTTCAGGAGCACAAGGATTCTAAGCCTCTTTGTTTTACTACAATGGTTGACTGGAATGTTTTGTACTACACAATAAAGTTTAGTCTACCCACACACACTCCTCCCCCACCACCAGTATCCAGATAACCAGATGTCAGGGACTGATCTATGCTGTTCATTTCTCCACTAAGAGACTTTATATGGGTCAGAAAGGATAGTGTTTGGTAGCACAATCCTAAAGATACATTCTTGGGAGTAGCCCCACTGAATAGGTTTGAGTAGGATTCTGTTTAGACCTGCATAGGATAGCAGTAAGGGTCTAGTAATTTGGGGCTAATATATATGGAGAACAGCAGCTGCTACTGTGCTATTTAATTCGGTATGCCTAAGGACTGGAGCTTAGGTAGACATACAACATATCTAGAATAAGGAATTATCACTTTTAAGAGAGGTTGTGTTGTATTTGCTATATTCCCTTCCTGTCTTTGAATATTACAAAACATATCCTTTAAAAGTGATGTTTAAATTTTTACTACATCGCTGAAAACTTATGGAAATTAGAACATTTATTCCTATTTTCCAAACGGGCAATTTGCTGTTGTTGCCAAAGTAATGCATTACTCTTTAGAACAGTACAAAACTGTTGTACAGAGTCACCTATGTGGAATAACCATACAGCAAGAGCGTGAGACAAACATATTTTTTGTGCATTATGAATCTGAAAAAAACTTAATCTTGCCATGGAAGATTTTAGACCCAAGTTTGCATTCAAATGAACAACAACTAAGTCTATACAACTGCAGTACTAAGTACACCTGCTGGGGAGTAAGTTCCATTGAACTCAGTGGGATTTACTTCTGAGTATACCTGCTTAAGCTTGCCCTATCTATCTACTCATGACTTATACCCATAGGGGGCCAGAACTTTGAATAGCACTTATCTCTTTTGCCCTTTCCTAATAGGTCAGCTATATACAGAGGGACACAATGCAATACATGCTTGGAAATTTCAAAGAACAGAAATCATCCTTTTAATTTGTGGGATTTGCTTGGACAAAAAAAGTTATAGTAAGTTCATACCAATGCAATCAATATCCCATGCCCAAAATTCAATTTCATTGTACTAAGCAAAGTGGTTCCTAGCTGGAAAATCTAGAAGAAGACATCCACAGATGACTCTGACTGGCAGTCTTCAGGCCCCTTCTGCGTAAGCATTTGTTTACATAATAAATACGTGCTTATTTTTCATTTATTGTGCAGAATGCACACATATTCCTTCAAGCTTCTGGTTCTGCGTGAACAGTGTATTTTAAAAAACATTTTTGAGAGTGATTGCTTCCAGTATCTTGCACTAGCCTTAATATGGCAAGCAGTCATCTTGAGAAGAGGGAGTTCTGAATGAGAAATCATACAGAGGAGTGAAAGGCAACTAACATGATCAGATACTCAGCAAGCTGAATTACAAAAAAATCCAACTTGCAAGACTGAATTAATTTCTGTAATTGAGGCCAGCTGTTCTCACAGTATAAATGAGCCAAGTGGACATCAATATGCTGGTCTGGATTAGCTGTTCCACTTTGCTGAGAAACTGGTATTAGCATAAAAAAGTAGAGTTACCAGTTTCTGTGCTCAGAAAATTCTAGCTCCTTTCCTCATGTTCAGAGGTATTGTTTGGTATGACTGAGGCTTGAGCCATCAACTATTTCTGAAATGAACCTGGTTGAATTAAACCCTGAAGGACTTAGACCATCTTGTGAGGATGGCACTCCAATTACCACTTTTGTTTTTGGAGACCACCTGTAGCCTTAACAAGTGCATGACAAAAAGAAAAAGGAACTGAACCAATCTCTCTCCATCTCCATGCTTGGAGGAGCAGTACTAGTTCAGGGTCTGTCATGCAACCATTAAAGGTGCAGGATTTCAAAAAAAATATTGGCAACCCTTGCTAATTTATAGGGTTAACATATTCTTTGTGGTCCCAGGTCCAGCACTGTATCCATCCCACCACTCTATCCTTCAATTTCTAGAACACCAGACCATTTTCAAAGAAATGCTATACGGCAATTTAAACCTCCGGCAAGCATAAGCATTGCACGTTGATACTTCGAAGGCCCAGTCTGGCAGCCTCGGTCCAAAAGAAATCACTGTCCCCCTGCAGGGGCGCGTCAGTTCCGGGCGGCCAAGAGTTAAGCCTCGGCGATCTCCACAAGAGGTCCGAGCTCGTCTCCAGAAGCTGCAGAGTTTAATTGTTTCCTTTCGCGGAATCCCTCCCACCCCTTCCTCAGGCATAACAGAAACCAGACTCCGAAGGAAAAAGGATTGCCGCCCCCCCACCGGCCTTTTTGGCCAGCTGCTTTCCTAACGAGCTGTAAACGCAGGCGGGAGGAATGCGTGGGGTTTCTACTGCCATCTGCCGATCAACACCCCACGCAAGGCCTCGACCCCGAAGAACGATGGATCTGAAACAGGAGGCGAGTCCCGGTTACAGCCCCCGCCATGCAGCGTTTTACATGTGCACATGAGAATGCGCTCCCCTTGTGCAAGGTAACCGCAGTCTGGAGACTTCACTTTGGGGACGCCAACGGGGAAAAGGTTTGAAAGCCAAGCTCGTGAGAGAAGGGAGGAGTGCCCAGCGCCGACGCTCGCGAACCACCCTGGCTCTTTTGTCGCTCCCGTCGGACCACCTAGACTGCGGAACACGCCTCCGCTCCCCTGGTCTTTCAGTCCGCCTTCTCCCGCCCCGATCCCTCTTTCAGAAGCGGGAATGCGGACTCTTGGCAGGCCGCCCATCCCATGCTAGTATGGAAGTGACGTCTCGCTCCATCCCAACTAGCCACAAGCTTGGGAAAGGGGAGGTGTTGGGGCAAATACCGCTTCCCAGGGAGTCGGTGAGTGGTTTTTCTGGCATGTTTCTTGGCTGAGTGTGAGCTATTGTTCCCGCCCCAACTCGCCCCATCCGGCCTCCACCTCTTCCTGGGAACCCCGAGGGGAGATGGAGGGAACAGCCGGTCGGTTGCTTCAGATAGGCTCAAGCTGTTGCCGGAGTAACAGAGCTTCGTTGTGCAAATGTGCAAGCAGAGCTTCATTGACTTTTGTTTAAAAAGAAAGACACATTTAAAAAGTATTTAAAATGATGATCACGATATATTTTTTAAAAGGCCAATGTATAGGCAAGTACAAACTCTGCATAAGAACCAATACAAAAAGAGGGGGGGCTCTATCAACCAACTACAAGGTGAGGAGTTCTGTGGGAGGAGGTGACCTCGGGTTGAATGCCTGGGCCAAAAGAAATGGCCTTACCTTAGGCTGAAAACGTCAAGGTTTTTACGCCAGGCAGATGACTGGGGAGCAGGGTTGCCAGATGGCTTCAACAGAAATACTAGACACACTTGCTAGAAAATTGTCGAACACTTGCAGGCAGATCCCCTCCCCTTGGGCCCTGGGCAAAAATCAAGGATGCTCCTACACCTTTATTCTCACCTAACTCTCTGATTTTAACCTACCTCATGGTCTTATTGTAAGGATAAAATGGATTAGGGGGCGAGTGTTCTAGGCCACGCTGGTCCCCCTTAGGGACAAAACTGGAGTACAAATGAAATAAATATGTATGCCATTAAGACACACAAGCCAAAGCAACCCCTCTTCTGTCCCATCCTCATCACCTCTGGAGACAGGATGGCAGGAGTTCCCCAGGGGAAAGCTGCTTCTAATGATTGCCAAGGGACGGTGGAAGACCAGGGGAAGACTGATAAAAACAAGACTAGTCCTCAGGGATGGCATTGACTTCTGAATTGGATTGCTGGCCCCTCTGCCTTAAAACCAGGGAAGGGAGGCAGGGGGATGCCACTTGAGCAGGGGCAACGGTTCTCCTCACACATGCTCTGCAGGGATTCCAATAATGTTATTTCTGGTTGAAACTGGAAACAACATGGTTTCAGTTATATTTGGGACTGATTCCTAAAGAATCAGCCCTGCTGAGATCCCATTACTTCCAGTTTGAACTGGAAGTGACATTTCACCTCTGGCCAGACTCCCTACATATTTTGCGGTCAACCCTACTCTCAAGTGATTTTGGCAACTAAGGCACTGATTTTGGAACAGTGATAACTCCCCCCTCATCTGATCAGCTAGGAATGTCACCATGGTTGGGCTGACTGTTATTAGGCACAATGAGAAGTCCTTCAGGCCCACTCCCAGCCACTTGCTTACACTGGCTCTTTTTTGCAGCTGCCTTATGCTGTGAAAGAGAGATTGTCTGCTTTTTTCCTAGATGGGAGCAAGGAGAAGCCAGCATGGAGGTGAAGCAGGGCAGGCAAAGCAACTCCACAAGTGAGAAGAGGAAAGAGAAAACACTCAACACAAATGAGCAAAAGTAGATGCTGAAAACCAGTTCTTGTCCATGTATGGGCAATAAAGTTTTATCTGCCCCTTTAAGGGAGTTGAAGAAACCACTGTGTTGCTTGGAGAGGGGAAGCTTTATCTCCTCCTCCTCTCAGGAGGGAAACCATGGAAATACTAGCACCAACTAGTTTGTTTTCTACAAGCACCCATGCCACCCAAGCCCTAGGGTTAGGGGGTTTTGTGGCTCCTTTATTTTCTCACATCCCTTCTATTTTAACCCTTGAACTCCCCTCAACTCCATCCCTTTGGATCTGCCTGTTTCTTGAACTTCTTAATTAGAAAATTCTGGACATTTGTATGTCTAGTCTTTTATCAATTTATTTCCCTGACAGAAAGCACAAATATTGGGCTGTCCAGTTCAAAACTGGATGTCTGGCAACCCTACAGTGGGGTGGGCATTCCAGAATTGTGGCACCATATCAGAGGAGGCCCTGCCCCTCGTGGCCACCCTCCTGTCTTTGGAAGATGGGGAGCCCTTGGAACTGGGCCTCTCTTGTAATATGTACAAGCAGCCTCTAGAGGACAGCTTTCTGCTTTGCATGTTCTTCAGTCTTGGCACATCAGGGCTCCTGTAGAAAATTGGTGGCTGAGAGGCTGACTAAAAATGCAGGCTGAACTCGAGGAAGAACCAAATAAAATCCTGTTTGTTTTATATAAAACTGGCATGTCATGGTGTTCAAGATACAACAGTCTCCAAAGACAACCATAATTGACGGGCATGTTTCAGTTTTTACTTTTACAGTAATAGCGAACTCTGAGCATGGAAGCAAGTTGGCAACCAGGGTTGGTCTTTTAAAACTGGCAAGGGTCACATCTTATAGTTTGTTCCTCAGCAGTCTGGCTGCTGTATTTGTATTCACTGTAGCTTCTGATCAGTCTTCAAAGGTAACATTACAGTAATCAAACTTGGATATGATCACAGCATGAATAACTGGCCAATTCATGCCTCTCAACGAAAGGCTGCGGTTAGTGAGCTGACCAAAGGCTTGAAGGCTCATCTGTAGATCCAGTTCTACGATCACCCCCTAAACTACAAGTGTTTATTCATCTTGATGGCCAAAGCCAACTTTATAAATGAACTCTTCCCTTCTCTTCTTTCCGTAGGCGTATTCATGGACCACTTTCTTTATTAAAGTAGTATTCTCATGGGAGCTTATTTTCTTCTGTTTCATAGACTTCTAGTGATGCAAATCCAGCTCTCAAAATGATGGATGGTCAGCAAATGTTAATGATTAACAATGCTGGGGGGGAAGAGTCAGATGATTTCATTTGAGTTGGTCTTGTGATTCTGAATAGTAACAGATGGGATTAAGTGGCTAAGCAGTCTGTAAGAGGGGGAGGACTATTTTAAAAAATGGATTACATCAAGCAAGAAAAAAGATTTGTCAATGAGATACATTCTATAGAAAGATAAGTGATCGAAATATTTGGATTTAGTGCCTACAAAATTATCAGAAATCATCACGTTTTTAATTGGAATGTTCAGTGCTTGGGTAAGAAGACTTCACCATGCCTTTCTGTCTCTGTCACTTGTTTCTATGCATCAGTTGCTCTCTTTTTTACTGCTGTCTATGTGCAAACTAATTGCCAATGCCCCCAGATAACTTGTAAAAAAATGACTTGAAGCCTTGTACATTTGGCTATAATTGCAAATTCATTTGGATTTCAAACTTGGGGAGGGGGTGTTGATTGCACAATGTGGGGCTCTTCTTGTAGAATAATTACCCATGGTTTCATTATGTTGACTTTATTTTATTTACTTCATTTGTACCCTTCCCTTCTCCTCAGTGGGGCAGGCACCCAGAGCAGCTTACATCGCTCTCCTCCATTTTATCCTCAACAACTAGGTTAGGCTGTGAGAGTGTTTGTGACTGGCCAAAGGTCACCCAGCAAGCTTCCATGGCAGAAAGGGGATCCAGACCTGAGTCTTCTGGATCCTAGTCCAACACTCTTAACTACTACACCACAGTGGCTCTCAGTTGTGCTCAGTGGCTCAAGGCTTCTCTAATAAGCCTTTGCTCTGCCATATTGTGCTGTTGAATTTTAACTTTGGCATGCTTTTGACTTGAAGTTCATGGGAGGGAAGGCACCAGCTCCTGTTTTTTATTTGCCTATGTTTTATCTACTACACGTGAATGCTCGATCCAATTACCATAAAGTCCTTGAGAGGATGTGCAGTTGTGCCATTTTTATGCCAGTAGCCATTGATTAGTGTGAGCTTCCTCACAGCTGTGCTTTTGTTGGACCAACATCTACTCTGGTATAATTGAATTCATAGTAGTTTCAGGGTCAGTCGAGCAGTGGTGGCATCACCTGCTTAGCTAGGTCCTATAAATCCAGTTGAGGACAAAAAGGGTTTAAGAATTTATGTCTGTTATGCCAGAAGCTGACCAGCTTTAAGAGCCAAGTCTGCACTAAGAGTCACGGCAGAAAATAGTAGCTTCTTCTTGGGGAAAGGCTCTGGCTCAGTGGCAGAGAATCTGCTTGGCTTTCAGAAGGTCCCAGAATCTCCATTAAAAAAAAAGACCAGGTGGTAAGTGATGGGAAAGACCTCAGCCTGAGACTCAGGAGAGACGCTGCCAGTCTGAGAAGATAATATTGACCTTGATGAGCCAATAATCTGTTTCTTTATAAGGCAGCTTCGTGTGTGCGTGTGCATGTGCATGTGTGTGCGCAACTGAAGTGTGGAATATTTCCAGATGTCGGTGTAACAAAGATATCTGATGGGCAGCCTCTGGGAGCCATGTGTATTTGAGTGTTGTGTTATCAAACCTTGTTAATAAAAGTCTGTTTGATACACCATTTCAGTTTGAACTGTCTTTTCAGGTTGGTCCTGCTGCTAGGATTGTGAACTGTGGGAACCAGTTCAGATCTCACCTCAGCTCCCTAGGTGGCCTTTAGCAAGCCCCTGTTGTCTTTTGAAAGTGAGGCTAATGACACTGGCCCACCATACAAGGCTATTGTAAGGACTATTTAAATAATGTTCTGTGCTATGATGATCCTGTTACTGTGGTGATTAGATTCCTGTTGTTTGGACTATATTCTCACTTCAGCTCTTTTCCATTTATCCTACAGTCTTTGAAGTTATTCAAGGAAGCCTTATATTTTTGGATACAACCTCTGAAACCTGTGCAGCATGATATGTCTCTGGTCTATCAGAAGAGGAGAAAAAGAACTTTACTTGGATGTGTTAACAAACCTTGTTCAGACAGAAGTGCAAAAACAAAGTGACTAGGAATATTACTGTTCATCCTGGCAATGCAGAGGTCCATTGACAGGTCTGCCACAGTAACTGAAGCAGCTACAATCAAAGGTTAGTGTCAAGCCCCAGTATCGTCTTCTTCATATGGTTGCAGTTCCTGTTTACTGACTTGTTTTAACACTAGAAGAATATGGAAATGGAGAAGGAGGAGTAAGAATGAATTTGTGGTCTTCTCTGTCACAGCGTCCTCATTTTAGAGATGAATTAAGGAAGGGAATTGCTATCTTATTCTCTTCTTCTTTCCCCTTTGTTCACTTCCACATATGTTGGAATTGGCTTATTCTACTGTTTGCATAATTCTGCCAGCAGCTGGTGGTTTTAAAGGGGCTGAGTCAGCAGTGTTCTTTCCAGGTATTGCATGAAGCACAGCCTAAAAAGTTAATGAATATGGCATATTTAACTATTTGTGTGTGCTTGCTGAATATTTTCATAATGTCTTGGACCCAGACAATAGCTACAGGAGGCCACTTTTTAGAGAATACCCCATTCATCACTGTCTGGAATGCTCCAACTCAAGAGTGCCAAGAAAAATACAATGTGTCTCTTGATTTAAGAATTTTTGATGTGGTCATAAACCAAAACGAATCGTTCATGGGTAAGGAAATGACCCTTTTCTACAGCAACAGGTTAGGATATTATCCATATTATACCAAGAATGGAACTGCAGTCTATGGGGGTGTTCCCCAGAATTCCAGCCTAGAAGATCATCTCTGGAAGGCTCAGCAAGACATTAAAGAAACCATCTCAGATACAAACTTCAGTGGTCTGGCTGTAATTGACTGGGAGAGCTGGCGTCCTTTGTGGATTCGGAACTGGGGCTCCATGGAAATCTATAGGAATAAGTCTGTGGATCTGGTGAAGAGGCGGCATCCTGACTGGCCCACTGACAAGGTGGCTAAGAAAGCCCAGCTGGAATTTGAGCAAAGTAGTCAGGCATTCATGGCACAGACTTTGGTGCTTGGCAAAACTCTGAGGCCTGGAGGTTTCTGGGGATTCTACGGCTTTCCCAACTGCTATAACTATGAAAACAAACATGACAATTACACAGGGGAATGTCCAGAGATTGAGAAGCAGAGAAATGAAGAATTGCAGTGGCTCTGGAACCAAAGTCAGGCTCTCTATCCAAGCATTTATCTCCCCAAGGAGCTTGGACTTCTTAACAAAACTCTGGAGTTTGTCCATCATCGAGTCCAGGAAGCATTCAGAATGGTGGACCGGACAAGGAATGGCAGCGTTCCAGTGTTACCTTATGCTTCCATTATATATGAGCTTACCCCAATGAACTTCCTGTCACAGGTAAACTCCTGTTCTTTATGTTCTAATTTAATGTACGAGAGGTACTCACCAATGAGCATTTAACCCCAAAACATTGCATACAAGTAATTTCATGGATTTCAATGGAATGTACTGTTGGTGTGCTTAATATCATCTATTCAATATGCCATCAGCCTTAAGAGTTTGCTAGTAGATATGGCAAATATTTTCTAACGTTTCTTTTCTGAAAATGATGCTTCTCTAGTATGTTAATTTGAGTAGCATTTCTCAAGGTTAAAAATATCAAAAATGCTGATTTTTCTAGATTTTAGCCATGTGTTCTGATTTATTTTTATTAAGCCTGTATACTTTAATGAACCAAGGTTGAAAATCCTTGTGTTTTGAACATGAAAGTATCTTTAAGATTTTAGAAATTAGACTGAAAAAGTCTTTTTGCCAACTCTTTGTGAAAAATGCAATGACTGTTATTCATTCTGTGATAACAGTGAAGTAGGTAGATTACTGAGCATCAAAGAAATGCAACTCTGAAGCCATTGGACCCACTCTTAAGTAATATGGACAGGACAAAGGGAAAAAGAGAAGTCAAAATCCGATAGAAGATTAGGAAGGATTGCTGTAGAAGAAAATTAGCTGGTAGGACAGTCTAGGATAACCTTCTTAGGAAAGTTCAGGAAAAGCAATGAAGAAGGAAATCGTTTAGGCCATTCCCACATGGGTTATTTGCCCCGAGTTTGATGCTGTTGAGAAGCTGGATCCCCCCCCCGCCCCCGCTTCCCACAACATCATGATGCATTCATGCACCTCTTGGCTTTTCTCCAATCTTTCTCAAAACTGCTTTGCTGTGAAGTTTTGGGCAATACTTCAGTAAAGCCTGGATGGCTGCTATGGGAATGGGAAAATCCTGATTTTCCTGCCCATGTGGCCGCCATTTTCCTTGATCCTGTGGTGGCCATTTCCCCCAGCCACCTGGGGGTGTTTGTTTAAAAATCAGAAATATAATATTGTTATATCTATATAATGTTATAACAGTCTGTGTACCATTGTATTGATATAATGATATTCAACCTGTTTCACAGGTCCTCTGGATCTCTAGCTTTCTTTTTTAAAAAAAATAAGTCTCTAAGCCCTTTGTGTTGCAGAGATATGCCTTTCCCTTATCTCTGTAATGAAAGGGGCTATTTTTAAAAAATAAAGTTTCTAGCCCCTTTCATTGCAGAGATAAGGGGAAAGGCATATCTCCTCAACAAAAAGAGTTTAGAGACTTTAAAAAAAAATAAAAGCGAGGGATTCAGAGGATCAGTTGAACAGATTAAGTACCATTATATCTCTATAACATTATACCAATTGTGATTTTAAAAAAACACATAAAAGCCCCAGTGGTCTAGAAGAGAGGGGTGGGGTGTCAGTGCTGTTGGGAGATAGGGCTAGGAAACTGTGGCGAAGTCTGCAGTGTGAAAGCCCTCTTGCCACTGCACTGTGTAGGCAGTCGCAGCAGCAACAGAGAAACTAGACAAGCCTGTTGTGATGTCAAATTCCCTTGCTCTTTTTAAAGGTAAAATTCACCTTTAAAAAGAGCAAGGGAACTTGACATCACAACAGGGCAATGGCATGGAAGAAAGGGGAAACTAAAGAATGAGAACAAAAGTGTGTGTGTGGTGAGGGGAGATTAGAAAGAGTGGAAAGAAAAAAAAGGAAGGGGATTGAACAAGGAGAGTGGTTGTTTTAAATGTAAATACTTAACAACTTTAAGCTAGTGGCTTTCTCAGTTTGCTGAGAAAGAGAAAGGTGAGCAGAAGGATGTGTAGTGGTTAGACTAGGATGGATCTTGGAGACCCAGGTTTGAATCCCCACTCTACCATGAAAACTTGGGCCAGTCACACACTCTGAGCCTAATATACCTCTCTGGTTTGTTGTGAAGATAAAAATGGAGGAGAATGATGTAAGCTGCTTCAGATCAGATTGGGGAGAAAAGCAGAGTATAAATGAAGTAAATAAAATAGTCAGGTCAGAGGGTCAGATCTAGTGATCTGTCAGCAAAAGGCACTGTTGATTACAAATCTTCTCTGCTTTTCTCTTGTCTCGGCAGTCATTTCCAACCCTGGGGATATTGATTTTTGAAGTTGTGAGACCCATGTGATGTAACAGGCACAAGAGCTTCTTTCATTAGGAGAACTGGATATTTACAGATCTCTGCTGAGAGGAGGAGGGAATAATTTTGTTCCCTTCCTGCATTTCACTGCAGCCTACCAGATCATATGACTATAGTCCATGCCAGTACTGCGACCCCAAGAATAAACTTTCCCAGGATTGGAAAGGGAAGATCCACAATCCTTGCATGAGCAGATCACTCTGATTCTGAATAATTAATACATAATTATTTAAACAAAAATTTAATTGCAAAGGTAACAGAAATATTAGAATGGCAGCTAGAGGTAGGAGATTGGATAGCAGTTTTGCAAAATAGATCTGTATTAAAAGATAAAAGTCAGTAAAACTCCGGATAAAAATCGGTAAAAGAAATAAAGACTGTTAAAAGGCAATAGTTCAAGTTCATTTCACTGAGACCTGCACAGAAGAGGCTTCCATATGAACAGCAGGAAAAAAGTTTTAACAGGCATTTTAAAAATCCAGCTTGTAACGGAGAGTCTTGGCCATGATAATGACTCTCAAAGGACTGCTATCATTGCCTATTGTCTAACAGTGTATTGATTTCATTGGGCTTAGACTGGAGTTAATCTACATAGACTTCACTCTTTAGGACCAAAATGTGGATATTCAAGTCCAGATATTAAACAAAAGATTGTGATTGTTCTATTATTATTACTATTAGATTTCTGCTTATCCTACAGGGGGACTTGGTCAACACCATTGGAGAGAGTGCTGCCCAAGGTGCTGCCGGGGTTATCTTGTGGGGGAGTGAATATTACAGCAGCTCACAGGTAATACACAACATCATGGTTGGGAAAGGGGTAAGATAAACAGGTTGTAGTCCAAAGCACATTTACTAGGGAGTAAGTCCCATCGGCATGTGAGTATACCTGAATCCAGAAGAGGAAATGTTTAGAGGTTTGAATGGTATCTAGAAACAGAGCAAACCTCGATACTGTTCACTGATTGGCTGTAGGTTCCTTGCATTGTACAGTGTAAATGTTTCCTATCTCCATCTCTTCATCAGAAGTCAGCCCTGTAGATGTGAGGATCTGAATAAGTATAGTAATGATTAGAAAGTGTTCCATGTTGGAGGTCCTGCTGGTTTAATCCAAAAAGACCTTTCAGAATCCAAGAGGAGGTTGTAGGCATGAAAGGGGTGATTTAGGGGTGAATTATATAGGATGACTAAACTTTTTCGAGGATGCTAGAAAAGCCAGACACATGTCTGTTTATGTATGTGGGTGTGTGTTTCACAGTTTTCTTTTATGGTCAGTAAGCTCAAGGGCAAGCACTCTGATTATGAATAATCAATACATATTCACTTAAGTATTAATTGCAAACCTAAACATGAATATCATCTGGTTTCAAATTCATGTACCTAAAAGCATGTTATTCCTCAGGTATTCAGGCAATGCAGCAGACGCTTTCACTGTTGACATTCTAACCCTTAAGTATGTCAGTTACTTATTTGCATTGCCAAAAACAATGAAACAAAATTATTATGCAGAAACAACAGCTGTATAGCACCTTTCCTTAGTAACACTAATGTCACAAATTTGTGAGCAAGCACTTGAGTTCCTCAGAACTGTTCATCAGGCTGGGTGTACCTCCTCCCCAAAAAAGAGGGTGGAGTGGAGAGAACAAGAGGAGGGACCATGGCTCAGTGGTAGAGTATCTGATTGGCAGGCAGAAGGTCCCAGGTTCAATTTCTGACATCTCCAGTTAAACAAATCAGGCAGCAGATGGTGTGCCAGCTCTCTACCTGAGAACCTGGAGAGGGACTGCCAGTCTGAATAGATAATACTGACCTTGACCTCTTCTGCATGGTGAATTTTACATTGGGCTTTCTGCATATTCAACCTATGAGGATTGGATCCGCTTGATTCATCAGTTTTGGCCCCATACTGCTTAGATTCTTTAATTCTACACTTTGACGGAGCTGAACCAAAGTGGTGGCCGGTTTTTTATTTCTGCGTGAGAAAAACACCCCATTTCTGCCACAGGCTTTGAGGACTGGTCAGTTTCCTTAGTTGATTGCTGCAGAACTTACAAAGGTTTTTTTGTCTTTTTTAATGGTACCAATGTTTCAACATAGATACCATTTAATATTGTTTTAATTCCAGAAAAAAAACTTGATTGGTTGCCAGGGCCAGCACCAGGGTTTCTGGTGCCTGAGGTGAGATACCTGCCCCATGTGTGCGTGCACAAAGCACGCGCATGCTCCAACCCTGCATGATGACATCACTTGTGACATCATTGTGCAGGAGCGTCCCCCTCACCTGAGGCGGGCGGCAGTGGCGAAGGGGTGGAGAGGCAAGCGGGGACGCAGCCTGCTTCTCCACTTGCTTCCCCGCTTGCTGCTGGGGTGCCCGGCTCACCCAGGGCTGAGCCAAGGCAGGTGGAGAGGTGAGCTGGGATGTGGCCCGCTTCCTCGCTCGCCTCCCTGCTCACTGCTGCACTGCCGGGGTGGCCGGCTTGCCAGGGGCCAAGCCAAGGTGGGCAGCTGCAGCAAAGGGGTGGAGAGGCAAGCACGGACGTGGCCCACTTCTGGATCGGGGGGGGGGGGGTTGGGGGCCGGCTCAGTGCCTCCTTTAGACTTAAGCACTTGAGGCGGCTGCCAGCACAGCCTCCAGGGACACGCCAGCCCTGTTGGTTGCTATTCAACCAATCAAGATGCAGGGGAATAAAGGGGAGGACAAAAGGCAGGGCCAAGCCAGGCCTCGCACCAAAGAAAGCATTCTGCACTTCAAAAAAAGGCTTGCCTTGACTTGTTGGAAAAATGGTATGTGTACTGGGAGAAAAGTTGTAGAAAAGCCAAGGAAAGATAGATGCTGCGGCAGTTGCAGCCTTCCTCCACGTGGAATGTAAAAAAGTCTGGGAAGCAGTTTAGAGATTAAATAGGATATTTTGACCATGCATGCAGAAGTCTGGAGAGAAATCAATGCAGTATGAGGCCAGAACCATTGAAAAAGCCCTGTGCAGAAAAGACCCGTGATGGACCAATGGTCTGATTCAGTATAAGGCAGCTTCATGTGTTCATGCGTATGTGAGGAGAGAGTGTTTCAAACTGACATTACTACTGCAATACGTTGCTTATTCCCAAGTGTATAGTTTGAGAAGAATATCTTCAATGCAGCAGCCCAGCCATGTTTTGGTTATCCTTTATTTAAAGCTTTAGAGCCAGTTTGGTGTAGTGGTTAAGAGCACAGGACTTTAATCTGGAGAGCCGGGTTTGATTCCCCACTCCTCCACTTGAAGCCAGCTGGGTGACCTTGGGTCAGTCACAGCTTCTAGGAGCTCTCTCAGCCCCACCCACCTCACAGGGTGATTGTTGTGAGGATAATAATAACATACTTTGTAAACTGCTCAGAGTGGGCATTAAGTTGCCCTGAAGGCAACATAGAATGTTGTTGTTGCTGCTGCTGTTGTTATTATTATTTAAATAAATATCACCTTGGGGACTCTATTTAGGTAGAAAGGTGGCATACAAATCCTTTAAATAAATAAAATGAAACTGTATCTTTCTGCATAATCAGGCCAGGTTGGTGGTTATTACAGCATGAGTGAGTCTCATGTTGAAAGTGACTCTTAAAGTACTGAAGGCCAAGGCTTGTGAATTAGGGAGTAGCAATAGAAATCTTTCCACTGATGCTGTTAACACAGTTCGTCATACAGATATTTGTTGAAGTAGCATGGATTTTTGCAGAGTAGTAAAGCGTTTCTCCTTTTCAAGTTAACTTTTTCTGGACTCCTTTTAGGAAGCTTGTCTTCTTGTGAAGAACTATGTGGACACTCTCCTCGGTCAGTATATTATAAATGTGACCAGCAGCGCCAGGCTATGCAGCCAGATAGTGTGCTTCAGTCACGGACGCTGTATGCGGCAGGATAGCCACCCGGACGCTTTTCTGCACCTCAGTCCTACCAGCTTCACTATTAAGAGGCACCCTGCACAGCCGCACTACACTGTGATTGGTCACGTATCGAAAAAGCAGCAGGTCAAGATGGTGGAAGAATTTAGGTGTCGATGTTACAGTGGCTGGGAGGGCCCACGATGCAAGAAAAAGTCATCCTGGAATCAGTGATACTCCACCTAGGATACGAATGCCACATGTACAGGTACAGGCACACTTTATCCGAAAGAAAAGCACAGTCCTACAGGGCATATACTTATTTGGGGCATATACTTATTTTCTCATGATGACAGCACATATAATAAGCATGTAGTGCATTACTCTTGTCACATAGCCTTCCAGTCATCATGTAAGCATTCATGCATACTTACCACAGATGCGCACTTGGCTTTCTCCTGAACACTACCTTCCACTGTCAAGATACATACACATTCTGATATGTGATGTCTTTTTAACAAAGTCATCAGTACAATAGTCTACCCACCCCTAAAACATACTATATAGGAAAATATATAAAACAATCATATATACTTGTGTTTGTAATTATATAATCTAGAAAACTTCGTTGCCAGCCTCCAGATGGTGCCTGGAGATCTCCTAGTATTGAAACTGATTTCCAGGCCACAGAATCAGTTCCCCTGGAGAAAATGGCTGCTTTGGAGGATGGGCTCTATGGCATTATGCCCTGCAGAGGTTCCTCCCCTCCCCAGACCCCACCCTCCCCCACGCTCTAACCCCTAATATCCAAAAACTTCCCAACCCAGAGTTGAAAATCCTACTAGTAAATCTCACTTGTGGTTTGCATTTAGGTACGTTCTTAGCATCCACTGCAAAGTTCCATGGTCATCTAGTCTTATCGTGGTTTTGCTAGCTGTCTACTAGTCTGTTGAAACTATTATGAGATGTAAAAATGTCCTGTTTTCAGGCTTTTAGAGAAATTGGGATGTCTTGGTTTCGGTGTGTGCCCAATTTCATCTTGCTGTTGTGGAAATACACAAAAACTTTATATAGCAAAAATGTAAGTTTGGATAATTTCATTATCCATCCTGGACTCAGGAATTGGTTGCCGGAGACGGAAGCAGGAGGCAATGTCATTGGTGAGACTGGGCAGGTGCAGCAATGCATCATTTGCATTCTAAGCATTTATTGGCTAGTTTCGTGAATGTTACACCACTAGTCAGAACATCCCTGTCTTCATGCCACCTCTTTTCCCGGCTCTAGACCTGTTCTTTACTGAACGCAGTGTACGCCAAAGGGTACTGTTACAGTTTGTATCTGTCATGGATTATTTCACACACACAGCACACATACCAGCACAGGGAAGGGCTCTTGAGATGTCTTCTCCTATCAATGCAGGCTTCTCAAGGAGCAGCAAAGGTTTTATGTGGGCAGCTATATACTATTCCTTCTATTGAATAGAGGGATTTGCATCTGTGTGTGAGTGATGGCAGAATTCCAAGAATGCTTTAACAGCAATGGAGTGGCAGTAGTTCCCTGCAGAGGCCCCTGCTGCTTTTTATCATACTGCAAATTCTTCTGAGCAACTGGAGAATGAACTGATGTATATAGCAAAACAGATTTTGAAACCAAACTGTATGGCATATTTCATAATGTCAGTGACTAAATCATATTTGCTTTCCACATATGTCTTTCTGTGAAATGGCAAACTGGAGACTGACGTTGAGGATATTCAGAGTAAGTGTGAACTAAATACACCACTTCCCCTCACCCCAACCATGATCTAATCTATTGAAAGGAGAGAAAGCAGTAGTGCAGAGGTTCACAACCTTGGAGGCACCTTTGGAATTCTCACACATGGTGGTGGGGGCAACAACCACAAAATGGCTGCTGCAGGATGTAGAACCAACCACAAAACATTGGAGTATGAGGTTATACATAACTCTAACAGTAGCTCTTCAACATTTCAGACAAAAGCTGTGCTTAACAGGATGCCTTTTAAAATGAACAATGCTTAAAAATATTTTTATGCTTACATGCAGCTTACTTGAGACATGCAGCGAAGAGCCTTGTGCTGTGGTGGCAGCTGCTGCCAAAGCAATTTTTTTAAAAAAATCTGCACAGTGAATCAAATCTCCAGTGGCCAATCAGAAGCCCTGCTGGGCAAAAGCCCCACCTGACCTAATTGAGCCCTAAATAGATTATAGTATATTTGGTTGGCGGAGGCTGATCAAGACCAGCATATATGTGCCATGAGACGTGAAACCTCTGGCCCATTTCCTTCTTCCTTCACTGTTACAAGATGCCTGATTTTAAAGCAGTCAGTCTACTTGGGGATTAATTACAATCAGAGGAAAAGCACTTCCTCTCATGATCCTAATTCACTGCATTCCACCCACCCCTCTTCGCCAGTAGTTGCAAAGGAGACAGAGCCTTGACAGTTTATAATATCCAGAAATGGGTCCTGAAATTTGGGTCAGGGAATGTGTGCAGCGAGACAAGCATTCCCTGACCTCATTCACTCTTCCACACTTTCCCATATTCAACTAGGACTGGTAGCTATACCTGCTTTGTTTGCTACTTAGGATACTACTACATAGGGCCAACACCTATGTAGTATTAAGGGCTTTGCTTGGGAGTTGAAACGTTCTAAGCATTATATAATCATTATTGTTTGTGTGATTGTTCATACAATAAAGCAACTTGGGATTTAGCAAATCGTGTCTGAGTCTTTACTGTCATTAGCACAGTTCTAATCAATCCATCTGTGTGCTAAAAGGTGTGACCTACAACATGAACCAACAGTTTTCATACTATATACATATTATCTAACAGCACAGTTATAAGGCCATTCTGGAAACTGTTTAGGTTGGCATCTAAACCCCTTCACTGGTATAACATGGAGATCTGTCAGCATAGTAGTGGCCAGTGGCAGTGGAAAGTATGGTCAAGTCACAGCTGACTTTTGGCACACACACACACTCCTGAGGTTTTCAAGGTGAGAGGTGAACAGAGGTGGTTTGCCATGGCCTGCCTCTCTATAGCAACCCTGGACTTCCTTGGTGGTCTTCTATCCAAGTGGTAATCAGGACTGACCCTACTCAGCTTCTGAGATCAGATTAGTCTGGGCCAGCCAGGACAAGGCATTGTTCAGAACAACATTGGTATAAATCTGGAGCTGGCATGGATCTGCTGGTGTAGAGGGTCTATGGACACTGAATTCTAGGGAACAGAAACATGTTTAAGGCATGATGGATAAACCGCTAGTCTGCAGTTCGTACACACTTAAAATGGAGTACAGGCTCTGTTGCAGACTTAATTGGAATATATGATATGTGTGCAGAACTGGTTTCAAGATGCTTCAAAGACTAGTGAGATAAAGGAGCAAGGGTGTGTATGTTAAACTGGTATACTAAACTGCACCAGGGCTGGGAAGATGAGGGGGGGGGGGTCCACTCCCAGGTTCAGTGGGAGTGTTTATTAGATATGCCTATTTTTTCATTGGCATAACATTAAAGCCTTGTGGATTGACAATACCACTCTGGAAATCTCTGGAGATTTGGGGGTAATGTCTGTGGTGGGGAAAAGCTATAGATATGATGCCATAGGGTCTCCCCGTTGAAACTTCCTTTTTGCTCCAGAGGATGATCACTGCGGACTGGAGATAAGTTAAAGATTCAGGTCCAGTGGCACCCTAGATCTGTACTCCTGGGAGAATTCCAGGCCCCACCTGGAAGCACAGGGGGAAAGGAAAATATGTGAATATAAAAGTCAGCAATTAATCAAGCAAAACAGAGTTCCAAGTTTCTCTAGCAATCTGCCAGTCTGGTTTTTCTGGGCCTAGGGCACTGGGCCATCAGCAGCTTGATCTTGGTTCCTGCTTTATAATTTCACTGCCCTAGATTTCACATGCTCATCCTGTCTTCACTAAACATATTCCTCTACCAGCATGTTTTTTGCACCAGCAAGTGCATATGTAGTTGACTTAATCCAGTTCACTCTGCTGTGGGGAAACGCACACTCCATTCTCTTTTGTTTTTTCCTTCTGTTGTCCCAGAATAAGTGGACTAGGTTTTTGTTTCCTTTTATGGAGAATACAGAATCACAGCGCTTTTGCGATGGAGCGGCGTATAAGCATCAAGAGCAGTGCTGTTGCAAAAATCCTTCTCTAACCCAAGCCCTCAAACACACCCACTCGCTCTTTCTAAGCGGAACCTTCCTGGCCGCTAGGCGGCGGTGTAGCCTGAGGGAGGGGAAGCTAAGAGCACCTCTCCTCCTTTCCTTCTCTTTAATGTTTGTGCGGGGGTGAGCTGGTACTGCTCTGAAATCCCCGGCAGCTACTAAAGCGGAGCGAGTCGTCGGAGCTCCTTGCAGTTTGCGAACATGTTGGTATCTCTCGGGGTCCCCCCCACCCCCGCCCCACAGTGCTGCCCAGCTTGCTTGGCACTGCGCTGCTGATGTGTGTGTCTGGCTGAGGGATTTTAAGGGACACTCCCAATTAAACCCCCCAGCAACAGGGGTGCGCGCGTGTGTTTTGGGGGTGCCAGAAGAGGGGAGCGGGTTACCGGCGCTCTTGCGGCTTGTTTCCCCTCTATTGAGAGAGCTGGAAGCTGTCTCCATAAAAGGACTTGAACTTGCGTGGAGGAGGAGGGGCTTCTACGGGTCGTAGAGAGGAGATGGGAGAACCTCCAAGGGAACCAGAATAGCGGAATCGTTTGCAAAAATCCCTCCACCGGGTGTTGCACAAATGGGTAGCACTGCTAAGGCAGGGGCCAGCAATAGTATATTCTAGTGCGCATAGGAAAAATTGCCCTTTCTCCTAGGGTAGGTATCGCAGAGAGGAAAAGGCTTAAAATTCTCTGGGTTGGTGGCGGATGACCTGCTTTAGCTATATTACAGGTGCTTTGCTGCCCTCTTGTGTTCTTTTCTGCGAAGAATGTTTTTGCTCCCTTAATAGACAGATGCCCAGAGGCTCCTTTAAAGACTAGCATTTATTTTATAATTAGCTTCAGCTTCACCCTAAAGCCTAAATGTCGTTGGGCATTAAGATACTGCTGGACTTGTGTTTTATTTTGCTACAGCAGACTAACATGGCTACCAACCTGCGATTTTTGCTCCCTTGCCGAGTTACATATGTTAACCGGTACTGAACTGCCCTTGATTGTACATAGCGCTGAGAAATAAGGTAACGACATTGCCACAAAAACAATGGAGAGTCTTGTGATACCTTCAAGGCAAATAAATTTGTTATGGAAGATGGTTTTGTGAACTGCAGCCCACTTCAGCTGATGCATTTAGTTCATAAAAGCTTTCGCCATGATCAGTCTGCTAGTCTCTAAGGCACACAAGCCTCTAATTGTTTTTTGAGAAATATGGGCCAGATTTCAGCAGCTGCATTGCATGCATGCTGAGAATCCGAGGAAGTGCTGGTGACTTCCATTTCTGAGGATACTGTAGAGTCAGATGGTAACTCCCACCACATACTAGGGAGAAGTACTTCATTTTAATGCATAGCAGTACTCTTTAACTTCTTTACAAGTGATCCAAAGGAAAAGGAGTCAGTTCACTGGAGTAGGAGCAGCAGGAGTGCCAGCTTCTTGGAGGAGAGAGCAGAAGGGATAGAATGTCGTGGTTTAAAGTGTTATCCTTAAATTGTGTGGCAAAGTGGCTGATACCCATTTAAAAGGCATCCTTATGGAACCAAAGCAGAATATTCCAGCAGGTATCCATGGAAGTGTGCAGCTGATGTGCTGTTTGCCCCCTCCCCTTGTCTTAGAAACTGCTTGCTGCTTTGACTGGCTGTTGATGACCAAACTAGACAACTTTCTTATCTAGTCCCGAAATCTGTACATAAAAAGAGGGATTGCATGGCAGAAGCTTTAGCATCCTGTAGAAGTGAGAACTGTGGGATACCATGATCTGACTGGCAAGTTATGCTGCCATACCTAGCACGCTAGCATGGGGAGGGAGGGAATGTTGCTAACAGGCTTTCTCGTATTTCCTTTTCACTAATGTATCCTTCCCTGGCTGCATCCACCTAGCAAGGATACTCTGTTTCCCTGCCATTGTAGCTGCAAAGGCAATGGTAATGGAACATACACACAAGAGTTTTGTGTGTACTTTCCTTCTTCAGCTGCTATGTTCCTTGCAGTTTTTTCTGCCTTCCTTGCCATTGGAAGGCTTTTTAAAAAAATGGTGATTGCTATTATACTATAATGCAATAATGTTACAATAATCTGTTACCATGGTTGTCTAATTCCTTTTTCATTTTGGAGAAAGTAATTATCCCTTTTTTTTGCAGAGACATAAGAGGAAATATATGTATTTACCTTTATAACTGCAGCACAAAGGGCTATAGACTTTTTAAAAATGAAAGCTGGGAATTCAGAGGAGCTAGTAGATATTTGCAATAGATCATTATAGCATTATTGCTCTACAGTGAAACAGCAATTACTAATTGTTTTTTAAAGCCCTCAAGTGGTGCCTGTGGAAAATGGTGACCATAAAAAACTGACGGAAGGAAAATGTACACCTTTTTGTCCAGACAGGTTGCTAGTGTGCTTGGGCCACATTCTGATTGTACCAAACCACATTTAAGAAAGAATATACCAAGGAGTGGTAAAAAGGGATGATTAGAGGATGACATTTTGTAGATACTCCATGGTAGAGCTGTCCCCCAAGAGCTGGCCCTCTTTAGAAACTACAGTTTGGAAGCTAAGGCAGAGAAAAACCTCCATGTGGATGGAGCTGCTGTAATATGCAGTTAGGGCAGGTGTCATTTTATTTGAATTTCTGTTATCTGCAGTTCAATTTTCTCTCTGCTGGGTAGCCTATATATGTATACTTCTAACGCTGCAATACTACACATACTTGGGAGAAAGTCATAATAGGAAATACTTCAGAGTTAATGTGCATAGGATTGGGCTACATATATGATTTCTTCTATGTCCAGCTGACGTAGTTTAAGCTCTTCATTAAGCTGGAGACAGTGGGATACACTTTAAAAAAAACGAAATCAGTGTAAGTAGGCTAAGCATATTTGGTGTGGAAGGGATGCAAGAAACATTGTGGTGACCATTCCTCAGTGTGGTACTGTTTATAGAGGAGACCTTTGGCCCTGCCCTTCCTGTGGCTGAAAACATTTCAGTAGGGTGTCCCTGGGCGGCAGTACTTATAGATCTATCAAACATCTCTCTTGGGTCTAGACAGTGGTTTGGGCAGCCTGGCTCTTGGACTAAATATCCTGTGAAGAAGAGACCTTTTCTTCCAGAAACCACACTGAAAAAAACCCATCCATGCTTAGAAATGTGTGGGCTGGCAGATGTTAAAGAGGACCAGGTCTTGGGAACAGCTCAGCCATGTATAGCAGGTGCAAATACCCAAGACTTGAGCCAGGCTACCATCCCTTGACCCTACAGTACCTTGAGTAATGGGCATATGAAATGCTGTTCCATCATAACAATGCAAACAGTGCCATCCTGAGGCAGAGTTATAGCCTTCTAAGTCTGTTGAAGCCAATGGACTTAGGAGGGTGTAACTATTAAGGCTGATACTGAAAATGTGAGAGATTTAAGTCATCAGTGGTCTAGGATAGAAGCTTAACTATTCCTTTTTAGTTCGTGTGCCCATGTAGTTTCATTGGATATGAGGTATATTTCAGAGTATGTTAGAGGTGAGACGAAAGTTCACTAACGGAAGGAGGTGTGGTGAAATTTTCTACCCGTTGAAGGGAACAGCAGGATTTGAGTCCAGTGGCACCTTAGAGACTGACAAGATTTTCAGAGTGTAATTTTTTGGGAGTCAGGGCTTCCTTCTTCAGACACCTGTTGAAGGGAGACCAACAAGATTTTTCAGAGTATAAGCTTTCTAAAGTCAAAGCTCTTTTCTTCGTATCTGAAGAAGGAAGCCCTGACTCTAAAAAGCTTATACACTGAAAAGTCTTGTTGGTCTCTAAGGTGCTACTGGACTCAAATCTTGCTGTTCTACTGCAGACCAACATGGCTACTCAACTGAAACTGTTGAAGGAATACCAACTGCAAAGAGGTGTCTTCCTGTACCTTGTCTCAAGGACATGTAACACACATGTAGACATGGATGTTTTTCAAAGAGATGGTGAAAGTGTAATAAGGGAGTTAGTAAGGTGGAATGAAAATGTCCCCTTGTGGAGATTGAACACCATAATATCCAGTCACAGACCAGCAAAAGTAAGTTCTAACTCAGCCCCATTGAAAGCAGTGGAAGAGAATTTAACAATGACTAACTTGTCCCATTATTTTCGACGGCATAGTCACAATTCACTTTTGATGGACTGTGCCTTCTGTGCTTTCCATGTGACGGCGAGTAAATAGCAGTCACAGCTATTTAAACTTCTTTTTATATAAATATTTTCCATCTTTGTAGCAGGAATGTGTCTCTTTATTCTACTGATTCTGGCTTTTTCTGAGTTGGAAGAAACAGAGCCAAACTGGTATTTTTAATTTCCAACTAAGAAAAGCATGTTGGGTACTTAATGGTGACAAGAAACACACCACCCATAGCCTGACGATGGGCAATCCACCTACATCTGGTCTGCACTTCCCACGTGTTTTGACCTTTTGCCAAGGAATGGTTGCTGGTGGCAGGTGTGTGTCCCCAGATTACCTGTGACAGGACAGGTTTTTTCCCCTCCATGTGCTCCGCCGTGTGTTGACACTGGGAGGCAGCATAGCCACAGACGGTAACAAGATGAACAAGCTTCTGTGCTCTGAGACCTCATAAACAACAGCCTTCCTGAACTGGCTGGAGAACCTGGCGGGGTGAATGCTTTCATGGTAACTTCCTGGTTCAACTTAGTGGACCCCCCACCATCCCAATGTCCTGGTCTCTTTTTAGAATGGACAATGAACGCACTCTTTGGACGTGCAGATTTGACTACCATTGATACAGTGCCCTTCTATGTTCATATGATGGTTGGAGGTATGACAACTTGGGAATATTAGGAGGCATGCATTCTCAAAGCAGGGAGGCAAGAAGGAGTAGAAGATTGTAGGTTAGCCCAATTATGTGTGACAGGCCATTAGTGTAGGTGGCTGTGTCTTCTTATGTGACTTACCTGGGATGGAAGTCTCAGGGAGGAGTTGGGGCACAGAAAGCAGTCATTGTGGCTTGTCTGCCTTCTCTGTCTGGTCTATTTCATCTTTGGTAGAGACTGGATTTTTAGAACTGAAATCAGCTTATTTCTCTCCAGAGGAGTGACACTCTTTGCTGCTTTAACCTGTGCTTGGACTTGCAAGCTGCAGAGGTCAAGGGCATCTGTTTGAGAAGGAACCCTGGAGCCTACCTGTTGCTGTATAGGGAAAGGAGCCAGCCTTTGAGTGGTGTCAGGGTTGGGCTGTTCAGTACCAGTTTACATTCCAGGGCCAGGGTTTTCCCATATTCAAATAAACATACTGTGCTCTCTTTTAAAAAGAAGAACTGAACTGCCGGAGCATGTTCAGTTTCCTGTCATGTTCTTGTGAAAGCAGCTGGCTGGTTTCTCTTGGATCCTTCTTGTAAGCAGAGGCCCTCCAAGAAGAGAATCAACATTGCTGGCTGCTCCCATTCACTGCAGGTATTTGATACTTGTGTCATCCATGGGTGGTCTTACGGAGAGATCTTGCAGGGAAGGAAAATGTATCCTCTACCTGCAGGACAATTTACTTGTACAACAAAATGGGGAAGGAAAAGAAAGGAGAAATGGATCTGGATGCTTCTCTGAAGATTTGAAATTTGGGAGCTAGTCTTGTATTATATGGGGTGGGTTTGTTCTGAGAGGAATGAGTAGAAACTGAGGGATGCCATCCTTCTCTGATGATCCCATAGCATGACGAAATTTCCATCTACTGTTTTCGTGAAGGAGGTGTGGTCAAATGGAGACTTTTTTAACCTCTTTGGCATCTGCGGAGAGTCCTAATGGTAGAGTGCTAAACATGTTTACTACTAGAAAGCAGGATGGTTGGAAGTAAGTGTATGTTGTCTTAAATTACGTTCCCTCATTAACTTCATGTGTATGTTCTGTAGCTGTTGTGATCACATTGCCAGGTTATGACTAGAGTCAGGATCTATGAGATCTCCTCAGGTAGGTATCAGGGGCTGGATGGCAATCGTTTTTTGGGATCTGAGCCTGTGCTTTGTCTCATCACCTGGAATTCCACGAATAGGTAGTACTATCAATATAGTCTTTTTTCCTTGGACCTTTTTTGTTGTTCTGTTTGTCCCAATTTCCACTGGAATGCTTTCCAAGAGTCTGTGAGTGATGAGACAGATGTCACTCATGTGTGATTGATTCCCCCACCAAGGGAGTTTTATGTTGTGCTCACAAGGCACAGTCTATACTGTTTGGCACAATTCATGGTGCAGCCAGCTCCTGTTCATTTCAGTGGGGCTTGGGCCTGGTGCCTTTTGACTGTGTAATGGTAAGCCCTTTACAAAAGAATTTTTTTAAACTAGGCTTTAAATCAGGTTTGTAATGCAAATATGAAGCCTACAGTGGTAAGAACAATCTTAGTCCCCTCCTCATTCTGTCCTATTTTAGCATTCACCTGTGCTACAGATAGTTCAGGGCAAGCTTAAAGGTATTTTTTATATTTCTGTTGCTATAGTCTTATTAAGCTGATAAAGGGTTGTGTTTTGAGAATAAACTGTGAATAGTAAAGCTCCCAGTTTAAATGTCACCTCTTCCATGAACTACTTTGGTACAGGGGGATATGCACACACACAAAAATTGATAAATCCAAACAGAATATCGAACCGGAGAAAGAAACTCAGTATTTCCTGAATACCAAATTGATTCTCTAGTTTGGATTGGCAGTGTAGCATAAATTTGGTTAAAAAATGGCCATTGTCTTATCTGGGGGCTGTCCGGTGTGATGGGGGGGGGTCATTTTCCAACCAATTTTCACCAAATTTGCAAGAAAACCACTCACTGTCCTCTAAGGAACCCCCAAGTTTCATAAAGATTGGACTCTGGGGGGCAACTTTATGGGCCCCCAAAGAAGTTGCCACTAGCCACTCTCCATTGTTGCCTATAGGGAAAACTATCTTGGGGCTATCCAGGGAGCTGGGCTGACATTTTTCAAGAAACCTACACCAAGTTTTCTAAAGACCCCTCAAGTTCCAGGAAGATTGGACCTCGGTGGCCAATTCTATGGGCCTGCAAAGAAGGTGCCCACAGAGGCCAATTCTTGGGCCCCTAAAAAAGGTTTGGGGCCAGTGCAGTGCTCAGACCAGCGCTAGTTTGGATGGAACACACATGATTCTCTGGTGTGATGTGAACCTCTTGCTTCACTTTAGTTCTGGGGGGATTCATTCCTGTGCTTCACTTTGCTTCTGTTGGGCTAAGTTGTAAGTTGTAACAGTGTTGCTTGCTTGAGTTTGGTTTGGGTGGAATGGATGTGATTCTCTGGTGTGGTGTTGGTTCCCTTCTCTTTGATTCTGGGGGGATTCATTCTTGTGCTTCAGTTTGGTTCTGTTGGGCTTTCTCTGGGATGAGCTCATCTTGCATTTGGGAGGGCGCCTTGGCCATCACAACCTTGCCCCAATGTGTTTCTGCAATAGGAGTCAGCTTTAACTTTTTCCTTTAGGAAACAATGGAGTAGCTAGGGGCACCTTCTTTGGTGGCCCGAGGATTGGCCTCTGGGGGCACCTTCTTTGGATGGAGTTTGGTTGAAACATGATCACCCCTACCACCCCACAAAAAAGGCAGGAACTGCTGTTTCTTTGCAGATAAACAGCAAAGCAATAGCCCAATCTGTATTGCCTAATTTTACTGTATCAGCTAAAATTGGCCGGGGGGGGGGGGTGGATTCCAAATACCAAACTGAACTGCACACCTGTACCTTGGTAGCAGATTCCCTACCCCCACCCTCCAACTTAATCTCTTTTGGAACAGTAAAACTAGTTTACCTTGTAGAATTGTGTAGCGCTGAGTATGAATAGTTGGTTTTCATGAAAGGCAATCAAAATATTTTGTGAGATTGGAATTATTCTTGTTCTTAAGGGAAGTTCATTGCCCAGGAATAACTTTGTCTACTGGAGAGATGTGCATTAATTTCTGTGGGTGGTTATATCCAGTCTGAGGAGCAGAGCTTGCCACCTTCAGTCTAAGCTGTCAAGGGAGGTGTTGTGCTGCTGCCAACCTTGATTGAGAAAACTCTTTGCACTGATGCTTCCTTTCACAAATGTATGGCTTTTCCTGAAACAGCAAACTGTTAGGGATTTTGTCTGGGTGTGCAATGTTTCAGAGAAGCTAACACGCTGGTTGTGTTGAAAAGTTGTGCAAGGTTGTGGGGGGCAGCTTTAGAAATGGATTGCACCATGGGCTAATCCTGTGGGTAGATAAAAGCAGACTTTACTGTGGACGTGTGCAGATGTAGCCTTGGTGCCTTGGTGCTCCGTGCTGAGTAGCAGTGGAATGATGCAAGAGGCTCCTGTAACTCACCCTACAGCACTGAGGTAACTCAGCCCCCGGACCAATGCCTGTGCTGTGAGAAATTCTTCAACTCCTCAAGCCACTTTTGGAGGAAGTAGCCTGTTCTTCTTTCATACTCTGAATACGGTGACTGAATTTGCAACACATGCTACCAGTTACAGTGCACTAGAAAAAGCGGAGGGACCCTAAGAGGAAGAACCTCATTGTCATTTCTTGGGTGTTTTCTCAGTGTGGCTTCAATTTGGACTTCCCCACCCACATCCACCCCAACCAACTCCCATGATGGACGGTGATATGTAGAATCCCAGTATATGGTGTGGGGGAGGGGGTTAAGAGAAGGGCAAAATGGAGACAAGAATGACAAAGAATGGGGTGGGTCTCCTCTATCTCTCTTCTAATTTTCTCCCAAGCCATTCTGGGTAGGGAGAGAAGCTTCCATGGGTCCTGAAGCATTGTGATGTATGTTCTCTGCCTTTGAATGTTTGGCTGTGTTGAGATCACGATTGATCAGGATAGCACTACATTGCTTGCATTCATTAAAATACCTTTATTGAAGCAAAGTACAGTGATATTAGTTATTTTTCCCATCATATTTTTTGCTTGAGTATAATAATAATAATAATAACATTCGATTTATATACTGCCCTTCAGGACAACTTAACACACACTCAGAGTGGTTTACAAAGCATGTTATTATTATCCCCACAACAAACACCCTGTGAGGTGGGTGGGGCTGAGAGAGCTCCAGAGAGCTGTGACTGACCCAAGGTCACCCAGCTGGCCTCAAGTGGAGGAGTGGGGAATCAAACCCGGCTCTCCAGATTAGAATCCCGTGCTCTTAACCACTACATGAAACTAGCTCAAACTGAATATCCTAGCAAAGGTACAGTCAATTGTCTGTGGAAAAGAGGAATAAGAACACTCAAAAGATTCATTTCTCTACCTTCTCTTTTAAAAGAATGCAGAGAGAGAGGTAGTTGGAAGAAGTATATTAATATAGGAAGGGGATGGTAGGGTGTGTGTCTGTGATGATGCTTGAATAAGAATTGTTTGTAAGGCTATTCTATACAGAAGGAACGGATGATGAAACAGCTGCCTAGGCTGATGAAGCAGGTGAGGAGGACAGAGATTATGTGCACAAAAGAGAGGCAGCCCTCCTATTGTCACTTGTATATGTGACTGTAGCTATTCCCCCCCCCCAATTTTGTAGTCTGTACAGAAAAGGGTAGGAATGGACTTGTTGGTGTCTTTGTGGGCTTTCCAAATCCCTCAACTCAAAGTGCCTCACCCATAGAACAACCTGGCAGCCAGGACAGAGTGAAGTTACTGTGACATGAATTCATCCTGTGGGCTAATTCTTACAGACACTTGTGGCTCAGTCTGTGACATGAACTGTGACACCCACTTCTGGGAGATTATTGAGGAAGTGGTTTCCAGTGTGTCGCCATTTTAGTCTGTAATAGTAGAACAAAACTCCAGTAGCTCCTTCAAGACCAACATTTCCAGGGTATAAGCTTTCATGAGTCAAGGCTCACTTCGTCAAATATTGAGGAAGTGGTGAATTTTGATCCAGAGATACCTTGTTTAAATAATAATCCCATGACAAGTTCTCTGTTGTGCGAGTGCACTCTCATACACTTTCTCTGTCTCTCACACAAACAGTGTTTGTTAAGTTGACCGTTGATGACAATTTCTGGAGAGGCGAAGAATGTATTCATGAGCAAGACTGTAATTTTTCTGCTTTTATCATGCTGTTGATTAATACACACTCCAATAAATAATGTGAGAGTGATAAGGATCTGGGAAATTGGGTGGAGTCATCTTCCATTACCCTTTCTTTCCACTGGATATTGGTGGCGTTGTCTTCAGTCCTACATTTTCATGAACATAATCACCATGTTAAGTAGTTCTTTAGAGATAACTCAAGACTTTCTTCTTTGCTTCTTGTAGCTAATACTTGGTTGTCCGGAAAAACAGGACAATCCAGTTTCAAGCAAATCTCTAAAATATTGCATGAATTGGCTTGGTGATGCCCAAACATCATCAGTGCTGGTAACACACTACATATCTGCTACAAGTGGCTTGAACTGCCACTGCAGTTTGTTAAAACTATAATGTAAACAAGGTCTAAAGGTGTATCTGCATCTAGGTGATGGATAGAAAACAAGTGAAATTATTTAGCACCTTCCTTTAGCTGGGTGTGCATCCACCTAGGTATGCTAAATGACTTTTTATTGGGGGAACAGGTCTCTATTCCGTGTATTCCATTCTAATTACAGAGGATACTGCAGCTCTTTCCTAGTTGGAACTGATCCAAGCCAGGTAAGGAGCACTGAGAAGGGTAGCTCTCCTGGAACTGATTATGCATACAAGTGTGCTTCATTGTCTTTGTGCTTTTAGGAATATGCCAAGCTCTCAGTCTCTACATCACTTGTAAAGTTGTGTTGCTTGGTCTCCTGGTAGTGAGAAGAATGGGCTCCGTTTCAGAGATACTCACAGCAGTCCCCCTTCACCAGAGGCCTGATCTTCTGGAACCCTGTGCTGACCTCATCAATGAAGAGTGGAAAAGGAGTAGGACTTCTCGCATCCACTCCCTGCAGAAGTCAACCGAGAACTTTCCAATGTGCCTGGTGCTGATTAGAATTCCAAGGGCAGCAGAGGAAGCTACTGAACGGAAACTGACCCAGAGCCAGTGCCAACTCCTAGGGCACGCCAGGCTTTCCCGTGTGGTTGGCCAGCCTAAAAGCTTATTTGTGGAGACGGTTGTGGTCTCCAAAGCCATTCGTGGAAGAGGTTATGGCCGGAAACTGATGGAAGCTGTTGAGCATTATGCCAAGTCCCGTGGCTACAATCGTCTGCACCTCACCACCCATGACAAGCAGCATTTCTATGCCCACCTAGGTTATATATTATCTCAGCCTGTTCAGAGTGTAGGATTCATGAGTTCTCTCATACCTATGGAGTTCTTAGAGATGATCTCTCCCTCTCAGCATGGCAAGGAACTCCCTACAGGATCCAGGAAAAACAATCCAGGTGCATCCTACGGCAGCAAAGCTAGAGCAAATCTCCCTTCATTACCTCCTTCTGCCCCCCCTTCCTCTTCTTCCTCTTTATGCTCAGTAGCTCCATCACCCCCTCTACTGCATCCTGCTTGCTCTCTCAACTCAGGAGCTGTTACCATTTCACCCCCTCCCCAGCTCTCAGCTTCTTCCCACACTTCCTGTTTTCAGCCTGTTCATGCTACAGTTCAGCCATCTCAGTCACCCTCTGTGCCTCTCTCTGCCAATTCCTTTAGTGCCACAAATATACCACCACCCCCTGCTCCTCCTCCTCCTCCTCCTGCTGTGCCTCCACTAGTGGCCCATTTGCCAGGCTTGCCAAGTTCCTGTAAAACTGCTGCCTCCTGCCCACCAGAAGACAAAAGCCAGGGCCACATGTTTCTAGAAACACCATATCACGACCTCAAAGGGCAGCCCATATTCTGGATGGAGAAAGACATTTAACCTTTGCATTGTGCACCAGTGTGATGAAGATGAAGGATAATTGGTGAAGGGGAGACGTTTTGAAAGAAAGCCTAGTTTGGATCTTGGATCTTATGGAATCAGATGAGTGAGAGCCATTTCTGAACTAGTTTGCCAACAGATTTGATTTCTTTATCAGAATCCATTTCAGAGAAGAGCCGAAAGTGAAGCCACGTGAGGGGAAAAAATGTCAAGATAAGACAGATCCATATAGCTGGAACACATTTGGAAGCTCATCACCTATTAGTTTTCATTGTACCCCAGTAGTTGTTGCCCTAGCCAAAAAGATGAATTGTGCTGAGTTGTCTGCAAATTGCTTTGCCTGTGCTTGATTTCCTTTTTACCAATAAAGCACCTCTTGGTCTCAGTGTGCTGTATTTCTACTTATGTATAATACCATTAACTGCTTGTTTAACATGCCGTGTTTAGTACTTATGCATTGTTCAGATTTCTGCATGTTTTGAGATCTGTGCAATTCCTGTCCTATTCTATTCGATGTCTCACCCTGTTCCTTGCAAGTGACCTACATTGTGTAACCTGCCTTCAGTCTCCGTGAGAAAGGTGAACTATAAATAAAATAACTACGATTATCAGAGTAATTGGAATTTAGCTGAACGAATGGAGTGGCCCCCTCTTCAACCATCCAAAATTATTTTTTTAAATTTCTCAAATGAAGAATGGGAAGGCCCCCAATAAAGACCTAATTCTCCCTGAACTTTTAAAAACCAATATCTCTTGGTGGAAGGACATATTGGCAACTGTTTTCATCCAAATAATGCAGCAGGAGACATGCCATCTGTTTAGAGACATGCTATCATCATACTAGTCTATAAGAGGAGGGACAGAACAGACTTGTCCAATTACAGGCCGATTAGCCTTCTGTCAGAGGTCGGGAAGATCTGTGTTCTCTCTTTACTATTGAATTGTGAACCAGCTGGAAACTAATAAAATCCTGGGAAGGGAACAGGCCAGCTTTAAGCGAGGGCCTAGTACAGAAGATCGCCTTTTGACCCTACAGTTCTTAACAAATATACAACCAAGAGCCAGGTTTTGATTGAGATTCTGGATTCTAATTCCACTGCACTGAGGGCTGGATGGTCAGCTTTCGAATGTAATCTCCCTAGAGTAGGGAGTACATCAGAGGTGTGTGCTGGACTCTTTATTGTTTAATTTGTATTAATGATATGAGTTCTGCTGTTTCCACTCAGGATTGCTATTCTCCATCTCTTGCTAATGTGAAAGTTCCTGAAGATGCAGTTCTATCAAGAACAACTTCAGGACTGTCCTCTCTGATAAAGGCTTTTGTCTCTTACTTTCTAGAAAAAAGCCTGATAGTCAGCTATCAAAAATCCAAGGTTGTTGTCTTCGGTAAAAAATCTCAGGTACACAATAAGTGGCAAATTCATGGTAACATCAAGGAGGTCCCCTATTTTAAATACCTAGGGGTTTGGTTTGATCAAAGATTAACTTGGTCAGTGCAAACTGCTCATGTTAAAAGATTGGTTACAGCAGCAACAAATATCTGTCACTTCTTGTATTCATCTGGGGCTCAATATATTCCAGCTGCCATTCAACTCCTCAAAACCAAGATATGCCACTGTAGTGTAGATAGTGTGGACACTCTGTATCATGTGACTTTTGAATACAGCTATTTTTCTGAGGTTAGGGAATCATTTAAGTTTTCCTTTACTCCAAAATATAGATCATATGGAGATGTTACCTCTTTTATTAGAAGATAATAGTAGATCCATCACTCTTCATCTGTGAAATTTTATGCACTTGAGATTGATTTTCACAGCCATTTAAATGTGGTCTAGTTATATTTTAGTAGTCTGCATAAAACTAGCAAGTTACGGAGCAGTACAAAGCAGAGAGAGAAAAAAAAATATTTCAGCTGCTCCACTGACTCTGCAAACACTCACATTCCATGGTCCACAAAAATAAATGCCGGTCTATGCACTAGCTTCCTTTCTATTAGAAGAAAACCCATGTGTCTGCATGGAAGTAGTAGAAACAAGAAGAAAATATGTGGCTTTGTGGGATAATTTTAAAGCAAGCCTGCCTTTCATAAATGTATCCACTCCAAAGTTGAAACCAATATAATTCTTTGTCTTTAAAAAACCTGTGTTATTCAAGACGGATGTTAAGTATATGAAAGAACACATCTTGCTGAAGAGGAATCAGCATGCCTTCTGTAAAGGAAATTTCTGGCTCACCAATCTCTTAGACTTCTTTGAGTGTGTCAACAAGTATGTAGGAGGGAATCGCCTAGTAGATTCTGGATAGCTGGACTTGCAAAAGGTGTTTGATAGGGTGCCTCACTAAAAGCTTCTGAATGAACAGCTGTGGGATATGCATACAGGTTTGTTCATGAATTTCAGAAGAGGAAATGATGGGAATAAATGGACTGTTTTTACAGTGGAAGGAGGTGAGTAGTGGGGTCTCCTAGGATTTGTGTTGGGGCTGGTGCTGTTTTAATTTCTTCATATGTGACCTGTAACGGGCTGAAGCAATGAAGTTTGCAGCTGACATCCAGTTGGTCAGAATGTTGAAAACAGTGCTAAAAGAACTCTTAATGGATGAATCAGCAACAGAACAGCAGATGAAATTCCATGTAAGTGCAAAGTGTGGAAGGGGGGGAGGGGATTCAGTTTCACATACTTCATGATGGGATTTGAACTGGTGGAGACAGTCCAAGAAGATGATCTTGGGTTTGTGGCAGATAATGTGCAGCAGCAATAAAAGGAAATTTCTTGCTACAGATAATCAGGAAAGAGATTAAGAATAAAACTGCCAGCACAGCTCCCTTTTGATAGCTAACCTGTTTTTCCCTTCAAATTTTGAGCCCAGCTATTTCATACACTTTTTTTTTTGACTGCCATGTCTCTGCCTTTATGCACATTCCTAGTGGGAACACATTTGATAAACCAAAAAAATTTTAAGCATTTTGTTTTAGTTTTTCTGATTATAAGCACAGAGCTATTTGTGTTTAATTCATTCAGGTCTGTCTACTCATTCTTAATAAGAAATTTACCTGTTGAGTGCTTTACTATTATGAATGCAGCAAATTATTAGTTATCCTCTGTGTAGTCCCTCTCTAACTTCTATGGAACACATTATGTGTTCCCCCCACAAAATTATGAGAAAGTTAATAGTATGAAAAGTTGAACCAATTTTAAAGGAATATGTACCTTTGAACATGAACAGAATGCCTTTTACTGACCAATAAATAACCTCTGCCAAGCTTCTAACACACACTCATACACCCCATGGTCAGGCAGACCTCACATGCCTGAAAAAGAAGGGCTTCACTGTAGTAAGTGCTGAGAGAGCATAATAACCTAGTAGTCATGCTCCTCACGAGGCTCTAAATAAGACTCTAAATAAATATAATTTGCATACTAAGACTGTAGATGCTCTGGACATGCAGAGAGTGCTTTCCCCTCACTGCACAGTAACCAAAATGGTATTGGGAGATGAATTTCTAGGCTGGAGGCAGTCATTTGTAGGTAGGTATAACACAACACTCCTCCCCTTTACCTGAAACCTGAGGTCTTCACGGATGGCTTCTTTTGAGAAGGGATTCAGGATTAGACACTTCTACGTAACTGTCATTCCTCCAATTGTTTAAAGTCCTCTAATATTGTTTGGATTACTGTTATTTTGCGAGGTAGTGTCAACATTGTTTAGTCATATATTGTTGTGAGTGTTGTAAGTTGAATATCAGTCAGTGGTCATTTTAGATATTAGGCCTGAACATTGGCAAGCTGGGACTTAAAATCCAGTTCTGTGTAAACTAATAAATTAAGCAACTTCTAAGCATATTGGATTTCCATTTTTTTTTTCTGTTTCAAGGTGACTTATGACACAATCACCATGCCTAAGGTTTACCAGGGGTCATTTCAGCCCTGAGACAAGTTTTGAAGCTCCTTCTCAAGATAATTAGTTGAAATCTATCAACTAGTCCTCTTACCTGATGGCTTCTTGTAAAATTTCTATGCCTATCTGCTTGGTGTAACTACTATATATATAAATTAAAGAAGAGTGGCAATAATCTTGCAGTAGCAGCTGAAGTGCATTTTATGTTTAGCATATAGTTCTTTTTTAAGTGTGGTGAATCAGACCACAAACATTCACAGATGCCATATGGCACACAATACTTCATGGTGTGTGGAAGTACTTCCAATAATACTGCCATTCAATGTGATATCATCAGGTCTTACTTTATTAGGCCTCACCCATTGAGTCTTGGGGTCTGCATGATGAGGACCTACCAAGCTTTCTCCCTCCTCGATATAGTGTTCTCCTGTCCTCACAATTACCCAAGAGAAACAGTTTTGTAAATAATTGAAATAAAAATAATTTTCAAAACAAAAAACAATTACCCGAGAGGATAACAACCATAGCAATCTGAAACTGCCTGGTCACCAACTTTCATGTTAGATATAACCTATATAACCTGGGCCAAATCCACACTTCCCTACCTTCCGCTTTTCATGTGCATTAATCGCGCTGGATTCTATCCCGCAATGTCCCAGTCTATGTTCACATCCCTTCTCTTACTGCCGCTGCCTCACGCTATACTTCGTCCACATCCCTGGTAGAATTGTGCAATACGGGGTGGGTTTAGATCTGACGTTGCCGATGACGACATCACGTTCATTTTTTTTCATTTTTTTCATTAGATTTTCGCTATAGCATTTTTTTTGCTAAATTGCTATGGCGAGGCCCCACCCCTATGATGCCTGTGATTGGTTAATGTTATTCTATGCCTTCTTCTTTGAAATCTATTGGACCATTATTCTGGCGGGCTAATTTGAACTGATATTTACGGTGGGGGTGTTCCAAACACATGACAAATTCGTCTGAGGCGCAACGCAAAAGACGCGAGAGAATGGCGGGATTGAGGTAAGAGTATGTGAACAGCCCTCTGAGAAGCGAATAATGGGCGGGAAAAAAGCAGAAAACTTGAGACATGGATTCGGCCCTGTATTGTGTCTTCTGTATATCATTCTTCATTTCCCATAATAGATGTTGAGACAGGAACAGCAGGATGTCTTTGACTGCCTAACAGAAAGCAGTAACATCCCTGCTTATTTGACTCCACACCTAGTGCACCAATTCAGTGCAGGGTGACTGTCATTTGTAACGCACAAGGGATGGGCATATAATTGTCTTAGCCTGAGTCATACAGCCTGGGCTGGCTATAATGTAGATTATCCAGTCAACCTCATCCAATGTCTTTTTTAATAGGGAAGGAGGCAATTTGGATTGGTTGTGTAGTACTGGAGAAAGGAGGGCCTAATCCTTCCTCTGCGACACTCTGTGTCCCCAATAGAAATCACTGCTATATTATACTTGTCTTTTTTCCTTATAATGACTAAGAGCAACTAGAGAGGGCAGTGTTCTTATAAGGAAAATGGCTGCATCCCTCCTGGCGCTGATATGTCAAGCAGAATACAATTTGTTTATAAAGCATGATAGGACTCTTTATCTTAGGACCAGAATCAACTTTCCAAACTAGCAAAAGGAAGTGGCTAGTCCATTATTGCCATACAGGTGGGGGATGGGGGTGGTTGGCTACACTCTCAGGTAGAAAAATGCACCTGTAGTTCCCTGCCTTCTACCCTGGGGCTGATCAGACTCTGATCTGGGGCTGTACCCTGGAGCTGATCAGACTCTGATCAGACTCTTACTCTGGAGGGCCAGCAACATGGCCTAGAGACCGAGGCCCTCCCCTGTTGCTGCCTTCTCTTGGCACTGATAGTCAGAGGTTTGCTACCTCCGAATGTGGAGCTTCCCTTTAGTGGTCGTGGCTAGAACCCACTGATAGACTTCTCCTCCATGAATCTGTCTAATAAGCATCCTAATAAAATCTTCCTCATACTCCTCAGTCACTCCAGCTGGCCAGTCCTTGTTGCATGTAGGGACTGCTTGAGCAGAGAGCTCTGTTGATTGTGGAAACTGGAACTCTGCCCTGGCTCATCTTTGGCCCTCTTTTTTGTTGGACCAATGACATCACAGTATTTCTGGACCTTGTCTGTTCTTTCTTCACCTGTTTAATCCTCCCCCTTTAGCCTCCAGGAATAATAATAATAATATAATGATAACATTTGATTTATATACTGCCCTTCAGGACAACTTAACACCCACTCAGAGCAGTTTACAAAGTATGCTATTATTATTCCCTGTGAGGTGGGTGGGGCTGAGAGAGCTCCTAGAAGGTGTGACTGACCCAAGGTCACCCAGCTGGCTTCAAATGGAGGAGTGGGGAATCAAACCCAGTTCTCCAGATTACAGTCTCATGCTCTTAACCACTACACCAAACTGGCAGGTGTGCCCAGTCCTTGCTCGGTACCAAATGTTCCCTGTTGACAACTTAGTTGCCTTTTACCAGCCTGATCAGCTCTAACCATCTCTGGCTGTATCAGGGTTGCTGCTTCTGCTCCTTATCTTGCTCTGCTGGCTGGGATGGGGATGAGGTATGACTACATGGAGAGATTCAGGCACATCACACGTATCGTACTGTAGTGGAGCAAGTTGTACTGGGGTTAGAGTGTTGTGTCCTTGACCTTTGGTCCACTTCTACTTTTTACACATTCATGCAACCATTTTCTATTTCTAAACTTGGTTTAGAAATTTTCAGGCTGAAGTTGCTGGATACACAAGATCGTTCAGACACAGCTGTAGTTTGCAAAATTAGCTGTTTTCTTGGTCCTGCAGATTTACAGTTTTCTTGGTCCTGTAGAAGCAGACATATAAGCATTTAATGAGCACAATTGATTAGCATAGATCCAGAGGAGTTAGCCGTGTTAGTCTGTAGTAGCAAAATAGAAAAGAGTCCAGTAGCACCTTTTAAGACTAACCAACTTTACTGTAGCATCTGATGAAGAGAACTGTGGTTCTCAAAAGCTCTTGCTACAGTAAAGTTGGTTAGTCTTAAAGGTGCTACTGGACTCTTTTCTATTAATCTATTAGCAAGCAGCATTAGACCACCAGTCTGTATTCCATATCAGACATCAGGGCCAGTCTAGTAGTAAATAGACCCACGGTAATATATAGCTGGCCTGGGTAGAGATTTAATTCATTAGGGGATCTTGTGTCACTTAGTTTGGATGTGATATTCTCAAATTTACACTTCTGGTTTGAACCTCCATTGAATTAGAGTATATTTAAATGCTGGTTTCATGAAAGCGGAGGATTGCCTTCCCAAATGCTTATACTATCCTGTTTGCAAGTTATCATTCCAGAGTGTATGAAACAGCTGAGCAACAACAGTGGAGCAACCTATTTTGCACAAACAGGCTTCAATAAAGTGAGCCCTCTTGTCAGCTGTCTGCTCTTAAAATTTAATTGTGGTGGGAAGTGATGTGTTTTCATATGTGTGGATTAATGAGTTTGTATTTTGTGAAGTGAAATGTCTTGGCAGTAAACCTGATGAGGAGACGGGACAGAGTCTTAAATGTCTCTTCTCTTTCCTACCTGACTATGATTCCTCTGTAAACAGAGTTTGAGGTCATTGAAACAGGGAATTCTGACTATTCTGTGCCAATTAAAAGAGGCATTTCTTTTGGTCCGCTGAAGTTTATCACACTAAATGTAAATGGGACATTGATTTCTTGTGATGCATTTGGCATTGTGCTTTCTGATGACTCAGCAAAATGCCAGAAACATGATTGATCATCATTGAAAAATATTTTTCCTCTGGGGAGATGAAAACATTTCTCATTTCTTCAAATGCTGTCAATGCAGTAACAAAATTTAATCAATCAGTTCAAAGGCAGAGGGGTAAATCAATTAATGATACCTAAACAAGTTAGCACATTATGGAAACTTCAGAATTACTGAAGGATGTATAAGAAAGCTTACAATTTAAAACAAAAGCTACTAGTTAATGTTGTAGTGAAAGGAACTATAATATATTGTAATATCATATTTTTAATATTTCATTTTCTTTTCCTGTTATAGAACCATACTAGAATCAAAAGTCCCCTCACTGCTTAATATCCCCACCAATATGACTTAATTGAAGCTTCTGTGGAGTCACCTGTTGATTGAACTGAATAAAGCTTGCATCCCTTCCTCTTTGCGGTTGGAAAGTTTGCTATGGAATAAGTTGTCTTTTCAGATTTTCTGGTGCAACTGCTTCTGGGGCCATATATCACCAAAAATGGATGTAAGGAATTCATCTCATGGTGGACTAGGTTCGCTCCAAAATTAGTTCAGATTTTTGCTATTGCAGAGTATGAGGCCAAGGATGCCAGTGTTTCATCTGATATCGTATAGCTTTTAGTATGAGTATCAGGGCTTTTCTTCTGGGAAAAGAGGAGGTGGAACTCAGTGGTGGAACTCAAGACCACACAATGACATCACTTTGGGTCAGCTGGAACAAGGGGGGAGTTTTTTAAAGTTTAAATTGCCCCACGGAGAGCAATCTAAACCCCCCTCTGTCTGGAGATCAGGGGGCAGGGCCACTGGCCCATTTGACCATTTTTAAGAGGTGCCGGAACTCCGTTCCACCACATTCCCGCTGAAAAAAAGCCCTGATGAGTATTAACTTTTAAAGCCAGCATTCCTTAAGGACCACCTACTCCCATATGAACCTACCCAACCACTACAATTGTCAGAGGCCCTGCTTCAAGTGCTGAGGTTAGATGGGTGGCAATATAAAGGGCCTTCTCAGCTGTGGTACCTGAACTATGGAACTCCCTCCCCAAGGAGATTAACTTTGTTATATTCTATTACTGTCTTCTATCAGTGGGTAAAAACTTTTTTTTGTTTCATTTGATGTTCCATCATTGACCCTCCTTCCTATTTATGTGTTTTTGTGTCTGTATTTTGTTGAACTGTTGTATTGCATTTTATATATACTTTTTAAAATTTGTTTTAATTTTTTGACTGTATGGGCTTGGTGGAAAGGCAACAATTTTTTTTAAAAAAATAAAATGAATGAATGAATGAATGAATGAATGACCTGCAAGTCCTATATTTTGGTTGCTGTAAGCCTGTTTGCAAACATTAGGGTAATTGCTGTGTGCACCCATTTTTGTGTATGGCTGAGCAGATGTTCTAAGCAGCATGCAATGCTTAAATCTAGCTACGTAATCTCTTATAAACATCTGGGTTGCACACACTTCAGATTGATTTGTTTATGGCCTCGGCACACATTTCTTACTTAAGAACTCCACTGGTTTATTTGCGTAGACAGATAAAGGAGCAAACTAATGGCTATGGACAGAGGAAGATAGGGACGGTAGAATTTAGGGCAAGATTTCAACAGAGATGTGGGGCAGCCAATCAGGGTTTTATTGGAGATCTGGTAGGCACCGAAAGATCAGTGTAAAAAGATCAGTGAACCAGGAATTTGAAATTGGTTTTAGGGGGATGCTGTGATCTTGACTTTCAGCTGATGCTTAATCTTCTCTACATGAAGAAGTGTATATTTGCTGAAAGATGATGAAGTGGACAGTATAATACAGCATACCTACTGAGACAGGAGATAGAAATGGTAGGAGATGCCAATCTGGTGGTCATTTGAAACAGGGCTTGCCTGGATTAAACCTTGAAAGTTGTTTTTAGTCCCAGGCAGGGCTTTTTTTTCTGGGAAAAGAGGTGGTGGAACTCAGTGGGTTGCCCTCAGAGAAAATGGCCACACGGCTGGTGGCCCCGCCCCCTGATCTCCAGACAGAGGGGAGTGTAGATTGCCCTCCACGCTGCTGAGCGGCATGGAGGGCAATCTAAACTCCCCTCTGTCTGGAGATCAGGGGGCGGGGCCACCAGCCGTGTGACCATTTTCAAGAGGTTCTGGAACTCCGTTCCCCCGCGTTCCCCCTGAAAAAAAGCCCTGGTCCCAGAGCTCAGCTTTGCAATGATAGTGATATCAGATAAGAGTGTGGCTCTAAGCGTGTTCATAATTTAATGTCCTCACTACTGAGGAACCGAAATTACCAGCTATATTGTTGTGATAAAAGAGGTGTCAAAGCAAAGGGCATATCTTTCAGTCAGGTTTGTATCAGCCTCTTTCATTTTAGATATTGCACATTGATCATATGGCCTTCCAAGCATGGAGTGCGAGTTTTCCAACCTCACCACAGTGTTCAAGGCATAGTAAAATTAGGGTAATTTCTACCAGTTTGCTTCAAGATCACCACCACCACTAGCCTGTATGTCTGTCTAGGGCATTTTGACTTGCAGAGGTGGCCTTGCATAGTTCTGTGCTTAACACCTAGACTGCAGCAGAATATTCTCAGTTAACTCAGCATTTTGCCATGTCCATACCCCATGGGAAACACAAAGAGGGTTAGCACTATGCAAAAACATTACAGTAGCAGTAACAGGTGTGAATAGCAAACTCTGCAATATGGCATGAGAGACAGGCTAGGAGAAATGATTCCAGAAGGTTAGCCGTTCTAGTCTGCTGCAGCAAAAATAAAGGTCTTGTGGCACCTTAAAAACTAACAACATTTTATTCCAGTGTAAATGTTTGAGGATACAGTTAATGTATCCTTTCTGTACAGTCATTTTATGTAGGAGGCATGAAAGCAAAACAAATTAACGGAACAAGGTTTGTTGTTTGTTTTTATTTTTCTGCATAAAATGACTGCATAGTAAGACTCCATTCATTGCATTTAGAAAAATGGGCTGTATTCCAGCACAAAGGGTTGTGCTGGAATAAAATGTTGTTAACCTTTAACGTGCCACAAGACTTCTGTTTATTTTAGGAGAAAGACACATCACTACAAATAGGAAATATTGTAATACAGGTAGATGATGGCTGCACTATTCTGTTCTAAATGAAAAACAGTGTGCTGATTTAGAGCTAGTATTCATGGCCCCTCGGTGATAGCAAATCCCAACTCATCAGTGAACTGCCCAATCTCTAAGAAAGCTGGGACCCAAATCCTGACAGCCCTTTCCTTGCAGGGGTTTGTGTGTGTGATGCTACTGGAGCTTTAAGACAAGCAGCCATGTTCTGATCATGATGAAGTGACACATCATTTGCAGAGGCTGAATCAGAGGAGAAGATGCCCTTCTAATAAACAAGTTTTCGTCATTTCCCAAATAATACTTGGGGAGTATTCAAAGCCTAATACAGAGCCAGTTGGCAACCAGCAGTAAAACTGGAGACAGATCCTAGCCAGCAATTTCTTAGGCTTGGTGTTCTTTCAGACTGGAGTGGAAAATGAAGCAAAGGGAATGACACAGAGCAAACAATCCAAACCAACAGTGGAAGCAGCCTAGACTGGGCATTTGTGCTTCTCCATTGTGGAAAAATACTTGGCTGTTTAGAGCCATCCTTCCTAGTATCCCTGCATAATCTAAAGAGCTTCTCTCTCACAAATAAGATGAATTCACATCAACCAAAGCAACCAACTCTATCACACAGCTACAGTCTTCTTGATGCTCCGTCCTTGCCTTCACAAATTTAATCTAGAATTAAATCCCTTAAAGCCTTCCCTGAGCCATTTATTCCAGAATAACTGAATTTATGTGCTGGGGCAGAGAACCTTAATTTTTTGAGTCCTGTGGACACTTTTGAAATGTTGAGGCTGGGACGGCACCATCACAAAATGGCTGCCACAGGGGCAACCATGACTGCCATGAAGTGCTGGGGGCCAATCACAAGATGTTAGGAAGCTGCAAATCAAGCATTCTCCTATGATGGAAAATGTTTCTGAGTGGATGCTCTCTGCAAATACAAAGATGGTACCTTCTTAAAGATGGTACCTTGCCTCATTGAGGTGGTAGAAAGCCAGGACTGATTCTTTGCTTTGGGAAACAGTGGCTTTGCTGAAAAAGCAAATGAGTGCCAGGAAACCCACTGGTGGGCACTATAGTTCCCACAGGTGCCACAATTAAGGATCACTGTGCTAGAGTAAGCACTGGTGTTTAAATACTATGCTAAAATCCCCAAGGTTAAAAATACAGCTTGGAAACTATTGTGGGGTTGTGTGATAAGTGTGTCAACTAGTTAGGGGTTTTGTTAATGGAGGAAGATAAACTGAGAGGAAAAATCTTAGGTTCTCCTTTTCTTTCTCCCTATTAGGAAATGTATTCATAAGCAAAGCAGGAGAAGCCCCAAAAGATATATTGGATTATTACATCCACCATGATCCCAAACAGAGTAATCAAGGTTTGCATCATTTTCTACCTTTGGGCCCCACACAACCTGAAAGGACATAGCTGGGACCCGACAACTGCTGGTCCCATTTTCCAAAATGAACCATTTGCTGTAGTGTGGAACTTGCCCACTGCAAGATGTGAAGAACATTTTGGGATTGCTCTACCTCTTGGAGATTATGGCATTGTTGAGAACAAAGGTAACACATTTCGTGGCCAGAACATGACTATATTTTACAAAAACAAGTTTGGACTCTATCCTTACATCTCCTCTGAGGGTGAGTGGCATAATGGGGGAATACCTCAGAAAGCTGATCTGAAAGAACACCTAGAGAGGGCTTCAAAAGAAATTACAGAACTTTTGCATCATGGCTTCCGAGGTCTGGCTGTGGTTGACTGGGAGGAGTGGCGGCCTCTCTGGAGGAGAAACTGGGGGCCCAAGATTGTGTACAGGGAGGCCTCTCAACAATGGGTTTTGGAAAGGTTCCCAGATCTGCCTGCTAAGGAACAATCCTACTTGGCTGAGGAAGAATTTGAGCAGGCAGCTAAAGTGCTCATGGAGAGAACATTGGCTGTCGGGAAGGAGCTGAGGCCACAGGGACTCTGGGGCTTCTACCGATTCCCTGATTGCTTCAATGACAACTGGGAGAAAGAAAAGAACTACACTGGCCGTTGCCACCCCAAGGAGGTCCAGTGGAACGATCGACTCAAATGGCTCTGGGAAGTTTCCTCAGCCCTCTTCCCCAGTATCTATCTCCCCCCAAAGCTCCCATCATCAAAACACCAGCGCTATGTTCACTACCGCATAAGAGAGGCATTCCGCGTGGCACAGTTTGGCTTGAAGCCACCCCTGCCTGTAATTGCATATTCCAGAGTCTCCTACAGACACTCCTCAAGGTACCTTACTGAGGTAAGACCTAAAAGATGCTGAGAGTGCAAATAGCAAGTAGAGATTCTTCCCTGTAGGTGAATGCAAGCTAAAGTTGTTACCTGGATGGTAGATGGCTTCTTCAGTAAATATTAGCTTCCACTGTATATTTTTTTGTATTATCTTTTAATCCTGCTCTTTCTCAAAAGTAGTTCAGGGCAACATTCACAGCTGTCCCGCACCTGTCCCTCCAAGTTTATCCTCACAGTAGGTTAGGTTAAGGAAATGTGAGTAGCCTGAGCTCAACCGGTGAGATTTATGGCTAAAAAGGGTGTTGAACCTAAAAAGGGTGTTGAACCAGATTTTTCCAGGTCAGATTCAACACTGTTCATTTCATTACTATGATCAGGGCTTTTTTTCAGCTGGAACGCGGTGGAATGGAGTTCCGGCACCGCTTGAAAATGGTCACATGTCCTGTGGCCCCGCCCTCTGACCTCCAGACAGAGGTGAGTTTAGATTGCCCTCCACACCAGTGTGGAAGGCGATCTAAACTCCCCTCTGTCTGGAGGTCAGGGGGCGGGGCCACAGGACATGTGACCATTATCGCTGAGGGCGATTTAAACTTTTAAAAACTCTCCCCTTGTTCTAGCTGACCGAAAGTGACGTCATTGTGTGGTCCTGAATTCCACCACTGAGTTCCACCACCTCTTTTCCCAGAAAAAAAGCGCTGACTATGATAATATATTTTATAGCAACATGGAGCAACAACATTATGTGAAGATGTGCATAGAAGCTCTAGGTTCCTGCTCTAGCAAGCCAATCCTGCTTGTGCAGCACAATCCTAAATAGAATCACACCCTTTCAAGTCCGTTGAAATCAATGGGCTTAGAAGGGTGTTAAGCAGCTTAGAATGGCACTGTACTTTCCCAGAAACAAGACCCATTGAGTCCAATTGTCTTAAGGTCAAACAACACATTCCCGGTGGTGATTTGGCAGCCTTATTGCAGCTGTGAGTCCCAGGTGGCAACTCCATGTAAAAGCAGGGGCTTTGGATTGGCTCCTGCTACATTTCCACCCAGGCTGTTTTAGGGTCTAGGGGAAGCAGGGACTCCTCCTCCCCCCATGCTGTGGTCCTGATCTAAATCCGGCCTCTGCTTGCCAACTCTGGGATAGGAAATTTCTGGAGGGGGTGGAACTTGGGGAAGGTGGGGTCTGAGAGGGGAGGTACCTCAGTGGGGTACAATGCCATAGAGAGTTCATCCTCCAAAGCAGTAATTTTCTCCAGGAGAACTGATCTCTGTCATCTGGAGATCAGATGTAACTCTGGGAGCTCTCAAGGCCCCATCTGAAGATTAGCAACTCTACCCCTGCAGTGTTTTTACACAGAGTTGCCACTGGGGACTTGTAGCTGCAATATGGTGGACATTCCCCGCTGGGAACTCATCTAAAATGCAACAACTAGTTTGGCCCTTATAGTCTCAGGCCTAAACTCCTGTAAATTCTACAGCCACAAAATCCTAGTTTTGCTGTTGGAATAAAATATTCTGTTAGGTACCTTGCTATAAAGGTATTTTCCCAATGCCCAGTCCAAAGTCTTGAAGGATATATTTTTAAAAGTCATTTAGATGCTTTTAAAACAATGAATGGAAGAAGGGGTAGGAGTTTGTGGGCGTACTGGTAGATGACTCATGTGCAGAAATAGTGGAGAAAATTATCAACCATGGAGAAGGAAAGGGAAATTAAACTTAAATTTGTTCCCTTATTGGACATCCCCTCTCAGAGCTGCTGCCTTTATCACATGCTGATTCTATGTCTACAGCCTTTTTTCCAGTCAATGAAGACTAAACATTTGTTTTCTGATTTAAAAGAAAGCTGATATTCTTAGAGCCAAATGAAACCCAATACTGAGAGATCTGTGAATGGATCTTCCCAGTAAGCCAGCAAGAACTGCACAGGGGCCCAGTTCAGATTGGTGCTGCAGTTAGGGTTGCCAGCTCCAAGCTGGGAAATTCCTGGCGATCTGGAGGGTGAAACCTGGAGAAAGAGGGGTTTGGGGAGGGAACAGACCTTGACATGGCATAATTCCATAGAGTCCACCCCCCCACCCCCGAAGTAGCCATTTTCTTCAGGTGAACTGATCTCTGTGGCCTGGAGACCAGCTGTAATTCCGGGAGATCTCCAGCCACTACCTGGAGGCTGGCAACCCTAGCTGCAGTAATAGGGGGAAGAAGGGGTTTAAGCCTTCCTCCCTGTGCCATTGTGCTGTTTTAAACTGTCTGCTGTGCTGTTATTAACCCAGAAATGGGGGAAAAAATACAAGACAGAATCTGTTTGGATTCTGCATATAAGTCAGTGCTAGAAAATTGCATTGAATTTTGTTGTTCAAATATCTAGACCAAGCACACACACAATAGAGGACTATAGTTACAAAGGGTTATGGAAAGGCAATGGTGGATCTTTGCTTTTCTGTAGATGGCCAAGAGAATATTCCATATTCATGAATGACTTACTGTAGCTAATAATATGAGTACAATAGGAGTTGTTTTCTACTCTGCATGGTACAGAAGTGCTATCTCTCCGGTCTAGGGTGGCCAGGCTCAGGTTGGGAAATTCCTGGAGATTTGGGGGGCAGAGTCTGGTGACGGCGGGGTTTGGGGAGGGGAAGGGTCTCAGAATGGTATAATACCATAGAGTTCACCCTCCAAAGCAGCCATTTTCTCCAGGGGAACTAATCTCTGTCACCTGGAGATCAGTTGTAATTCCAGGAGATCTCCAGTCACCACCTGGAGGCTGGCAACCCTACTCCAGTCCAACACAGGTTCATGTTTACACTGGGCAAGGGAGAAAATGAAGTCATTTAAATAATTAGTGGAGATCGTCAGAGCCTTGACAGCTAGTCCGTACAAATACTACTCATGTACCTGAGTGTTTGAGAGGGCCTGTCCAATAGAGTGGTGATCAAGAAGGAACATGCATAGGGACTTCCTACTGCCATCCTTCACATGGTAAAGAAGGCTATGTGCAAATATTCAAACACTCAAAAGTAGGGTGATAGATCTATTCTTGCTTGCAGCACATACATTCACTTTTTCTTTCTTGCCATGGTCTTCAGTGTGACAAGATTTTTGAAGCATTACAAACCCCTGCACAACATACTTAATCAGAGGGCATAGTGAGACAGGAAAATGGAACATGTGTTGTTCTTGTTCTTGGGGCAACAACTACTCTGTCACAGTCTTCAAAAATCTACTGCCTGTAACCAAGGAAATCAGGCTAATACTGCCCAAACTAACATGTACTTTGAATACATAGAGTGTCCCTGAGCTGAAATGTTCTTTGTTTCTTTTCTCATTCAGACTGACCTGGTATACACCATTGGAGAGAGTGCAGCACTTGGAGCTGCTGGAGCGGCACTCTGGGGTGACCTCTCCTATTCCAGTTCACTTGTGAGTATCCCTGAAAGATCTCTTCCTAAGGCAAGGATAGCCCTAAATCTGCCTCAGGCAGAAAACAGGTACACCTTCTGACACAACAAGCACGTGCGCACACACACGCGCACACCAGGGCCGGCGCGCCCATAGAGGTCAGGTAGGCGGTGGCCTCGGGCGCGAGGGCACTGGAAAGGCACCGGAGGGGGTGTCGGAGGTGGAGGTGCGCGCAGCAGAGCTGGTGTGACTGAGCTGCAGCTGCTGCTGCAGCCAGCCAGCCCCATGCCACTGCTGCTGCCACACGCCCCAGCCGGACGCAGAAGCCGCGAGCCGCTGCTGGGGTGACGGGTGGAGGCTGCTCTGTGCTCCGCACGCTGCCCCAGCAGCAGCCTGACGGCTTCTGCACCGTCAGCAGCTGCAGCCAGCCATGACAGCCAGCAGCTGCAGCCGCAGCCAGCCACGCCAGCTCTGCTGCACGCTCCTCCGCCCCCACACATCCCAGCCGGGCCCAGAAGCCGTCAGACTGCTGCTGGGGGCTGGGGCAGCGTGTGGAGCACGGAGCAGCTTCTGCGCGCCACCCCAGCAGCGGCTCGCGGCTTCTGCGCCCGGCTGGGGCATATGGCGGCGGCGGCGGCATGAGGCTAGCTGGCTGGAGCAGCAGCTGCAGCCAGCCATGCCAGCTCTGCTGTGCGCTCCTCTGCCCCCACACACACCAGCCGGGTGCAGAAGCCGTCAGGCTGTTGCTGGGGCAGCGTGCGGAACACAGAGCAGCTTCTGCGTGCCGCCCCAGCTATCCTGCACTGCGCAATGATGTCATCGCACAATGATGTCATCATGCAGTCCGTGGCATGCGCGCGCACTCTGTGCGCGTGTGCACGAGTGGCCGCAGGCGCCAGAAACTCTGGCGCCGGCCCTGGCGCACACACACACAAAATAACCAGGAAGAAAAGGAAGCAGCTAAAAGGAAGGAATTCCTTGAAATTAGCATTCAGAGTAAACAAAGAGACAGCAAAAGAACAGACAAGAAGAAGAATACAGAGGAATCTGACCTGTACACGATACTAGTTCTACCAGCCCCTCTGGAGTACTTGTGTGCTTGATGCAAAGACAATGCACAGGCCTTCACTTCCAGCATTTAGTTCCTGAATAACAACTGAGTTTTCTGTCCCCTCCTGGTTTCTTCTCTATAAAGGCCATTACTAAAACCACTCATTGGCTTCTTTCACATGGCAAGAATTCTCCATTTGTATTCATCACCACTGTGAATGCAGAGGTATTTGCACTGGCAACAAACTTTCCACACAGAAGTTTTCCGTACACTTTCCTCCATCAGCTACCATTTCCCCTGCACCTCCCCCCTGAACAGTACTACCAAAGGGCCTTAAAAAAAATAAATCAGTAAATGGTATAGGACTATAGCTTTACAGCACTATAGCAATTAATTTTTTTTTTAAGATTCCAATTTTTTAAAAAAGAGATTCCACAAAGTCTTTTTGTTGAAGTTGAAAATAGCTGCTACAGTAAGCTGATGGAAGAAAAATGGCACTGATGCAGGTGAGATCATTAAAAATGTGCACCTTTCCATTATAGGGGACCACTATAGTGTGAGACCTCCCACCCTGGAGCTTGGGTGTTCACCGCCACTCAATAGAACGGTGGAGGGAAACTGGGGAGGGGGGGATAAGCTCTGGTATCCTACAACATACCAACATATTAATGTCACTTCTGGGTTCACATTGGAAGGGATGTCATGGTATTGCCGTAAGGTCTATTTAGCATGTCTCTGCCCTCTACATCTCCTACCAGTTGCCAGTGCTCAAGCTGGCAATCCTATCCTATGAATAGTGTGCTAGACTGAGCTTTTCCCCTAAAGGTTGTAGAAAACCAGGTTTGGGAAAGAGTATACTGGGGACAGGGAAAGGGTGAGTGGAGCATGGTTCGAGCATGGCACTATGTTGATGCTTCCCCTCAGAAAAACCACTTCAGTTTGGACACTGAAGTACAGAAGAACCTCCACGTGAAAAGCAGCCATTCTTATTCAGCTGGTCCAGCCACTGCAATATTCCAAGCTGTTAATTCTGGCTTTCTGTTCTTTAGGAGAGCTGCATGAGCCTTCACCGTTACATTGTGAGCACACTGGGGCCATATGTAGTCAATGTAACCACAGCAGCCCGCACATGTAGCCAGCAGCTGTGCTATGGGAATGGACGTTGTGTGAGGCAGCACCCTGATGAGCTGGGGGCTTTCCTCCACCTCAGTCCACAGCAGTGGGAAGGGGAGCCTACTGTGACAGACTTTCTGGACCAAGAAGTTTCAGCATGGGAGAGCTTTCGGTGTCACTGCTATCCTGAATGGACTGGTACCTGGTGTGAGAGGCCACAATGGAGAGAGCCCATCACAGAAGTGGAGTTCAACTTAGCTTCACAGTATCATGATATCTGTGATGCAGCTCATGACAACAATGTTGTGAAGTCAAACAGCTGTCCTCCCTCCATTTATGACAAAAAGACAGAGCTCAGATAACTATCTATGCAGGTCCAACAATCTCTAGCATTTAACGAAGGGTAGCCTCAATGTTCTGGTAACTGAATGACAGGTTTGCTAAGGGACATCCTGTCTTGGACAAACAGCAAAATACACTCTCTTTTCTTACTATTGTACTTACACTGACATTTCAAATAATCACAGGTCAGACAATATTTCTAAGAATAATGGCTTCACTTTTTTACAGTTATGTGAAGCTTTTGGGTGCTAAAGTAAGGACTTGGACATTGAGGTTTTGAACTCTGTAGTACAGCACATTCTGTGTATTAAAAAGAAGGGAACCTTTTGGCAACTATTTTGCAGTTATAGTAATGAATGGGCATTACATGCTTCCAGAGGTATTCAGAATTTGTACATGCCAGGGTAGAGAGCAAATAAAATACTCCCCATTATGACATTATCTTTATTCATACTATTCTCTATATCTGTGATCCTACTGGGTAGTTGCTGTGTTGTTTTAATATGTCAGGCTTAGAATTGCTTGTGCTCTGTTTCAGCATTTCTTGTGCCCTGTATTGGATTTCTGCTGGTTTTTAATCTTTGCAAATTGGCATTTATACCCTATGGCAATGTTTATTGAAATATCTGTGAAAATGACTGTGCTGCTGACTCATACTGTGCAATCTGCCTTGAGTACTAGTGAAAAAGGTGAACTATAAATAACAGATAAATATTCCCTCAATACTATGATGTAGGGACAAACTACATGTTGTGCTGGACATTTGTGACTAGATCCGCCAGTGTGTCTTTAAAAGCAACTGCAAGCAGGTGAGATTTTAATTGGGGCCACAGCAATGGAGAAGGTTAACCCTGTGCAATTATCCCCATCAAAACTACCCTTCCTAGTTATATTTAGCCTTAGCTGGGGGGGAAAGACAGGCACTCCATCTATGCCTACTGTGGTTAAAGCAACCTTCAGGCCCCGGTTTCAATATGAAGAAATGATCAGTGAAAAGGTTAAATTCTCCTCCCCACCACTGTGGCCTCAATCCATGTTGCTCACCACAGCATCCTCTTGAGGCTAAACTCTGTTCATGGACCATCAACATTATGTATAGTTAGGCCTTTGCAGTTCAGCAGTCTGGAGCTGTATCTATTATAACTATTTCTTCCCTTCATAAAATGTCCTTAATAGCTGTAAGAAAGCAGATGTGTTGAAAAACCCCTGCACAGCACATCTCCACAAGGGATTCTGTGCCTCTTTCTTGTGTGTTATTAGTGCAATAGTTAAGCAGTTATTACAAAAGTTCCAGATAACTTAACCTCTTGTGCTTCTGCTACAAGAATCTTGTACGCTGCCCCATCCAACCCCCAATTTCAATATTTTATAGCTTGGGAAAGGCTATTTTATTTCTCAATAAGAGCCATAGCTTGAGATTTTGAATACAGTGTAGAATGTGGATGTTTAGTAATCCCAGCTGGCAAAGTTCTTTGCCTAAGATCCTGGAGCTTCTCAGCCAGTCAGCTAAGACAGTTACAGGTGAAATGGACCAAGCAGTCAGAGTCACACCTTTTCTGTTGCATGCTGGAGTGTATGACTGCCTGCCCATCAGTTCACCAGTGGGACCATAATGTCCTTTATCTTGAGCACTTCCTATTTCTTATGAAGTTCTGTCCAAATACTTAGTAGATTAGCTATATGTCTGCCACATGTTCTCTTTTGCTGTTTAGCATCACCAAATACTTTCCAAATAGTATTAACAAGTTCATAAGAACATAAGAAGAACTTTGATGAGTCATACTAGAGGTCAATTTAGTTCAGGTTCCTGTTTCTATGCTGTCTAATGTTAGTCCTAGAATTGATTATGTTTTGCTTCAATATCTCTATTATGTCTTGGATCCTTGCTAATGCTATGTCTTTAAACTTGTATATGTTTACCTTATGGTATTGTATTGAAATGTATTTACTTGATACTGATTGTATTAACCTCATACTGTGTAATCTGCCTTGAGTCTCAGTGAGAAAGGCAGACTATAAATGACTTAAATAAATAACCAGCCAGATGCTTCTAGGAAGCCCACAAGTATGGCATAAGAGCAAAAGTTGTGTGTGTGCCATAGCTACTGATATTTTAATCCATTGGGATCCCATTTTGTAATTTCATAAGTTCATAAGAACACACTGACCTAATAATAAAAATAATATTAGCACATTTAAAACTGCTTTACCATAGATCCTATCAGCAGCTAGCATACCACCAGTCCATACTGGCATTGCATCTTAGAGTCTAACCAGATATCATATTTTCTCAGAGTAGTTATACGTAGCTGTATGCGTCATATGTGTCTGTTCACATATGTCTTCATGTTGTTTCTTCTTTTTTGCCCCCAAGTTTGCTGTGTACATGTTTATCTTATCAGTATGACTGTATGCCCTTGTGTGCAGTTCTTGCATATTTCTATACCACTGAGACTGCACTGAGAAACATTAACACCAGGTTAGGTTTGCAGTGTGATTTTTGTCCAAGATGTTTGCATTTCACAAGGGACACCACTGGTGATGTTATGTACCACAATGTTTACGGCTTGGCTTTTATGTGGGGTAAGGGTGGCTTGGGTTAAAGTTAGGGTATTATTCGGTTGAGGAAGGGTATTTTGTAACACATGCACACATATGAACTTACAATCATATGAAACTACAAATTTGCAAATACATGACCCAGATACAAAGCTATGAATACAAACCTCAAAAACAGTAAATCCAACAGCATCTTGAAATAGTTATTGATAGCACCTCTGCTCCAATAATGCCATCTCTTTTATGACAAGCCACAACCTCACATGATTTATTTGCATTTCAGTCAACTCCCTGGATAGTTAAAGGCAATGCTGAGTTAGAAGAATAGTATGATAAATGAATGGGCTAATTATAGTTATAATTTTATTTAAATAAAAACATATTTAAAAATTACTGTGTGTATTTTCTGACCAACACAAATGGGATGCACATTTTGTCTTTCTCTGCATTGAGTAGTAGAGTAACAAAAAGGAAATCTAGGAAAATATCAGTGTTTACATTTTTATCCATAAATTATTTCCTGAATGTTTAAATATCATGATACAATATTTGCTTGGACAGCAAACCCAATATAATAGCAATTAATTTCAAATGTATGTGTTTGCATGAATTTATCAGTTTTAGTATAAATCGTATGTTCCCAAACTTGCTGAGCTATTGTGGGCACTTTTAGATTTCTGAAAATACAACAAAATGGCTGACGTATGTGATGCAGCTGACCAAACAATGGATGCCTTAGAACAATCACAGAATGTTGGGAGGTTCCAAGCTAAGTGTCCTCTCATGATGGAAGGAGTTGCAGCTTATCATCACTGATCCTGGACCTAGCAGCAGAGGAAGGCCTTTGTCACCTCCCAGTCGCCTTGCTATGGCACAGCAGCCGGGGTGCTGCCTAAGTACCTTGCTGAAGTGCTGCTCATCATGGCTGATCCTGTAATGCCATGGGAGGGCTGGCTTGGCACCACTCTAGATCTGGGACAGACAGGCAATTGCATACCGAACTCTGCCCACTCCCCCTCATTGGTTCCTCCATTTCCATCTCATTCTTGCTGCTGTTCCCTCTGTACATCTCTCTCTGTTCCACACGAGATCTCTTCTCCATTCCCTGTCTTCTGTGTTCCAGCACTCACTTAATATAGTTCATGAAGTAGCTGCTCTGGCCCCTCTATTCTATTTATAGCTCCCTGTTGGACTCCTCTCATTCCTATTTTAAGCCCAAGCAGCTGATGTGGCAGGCAGACGCCTGTGTTTACTTTTCCAGGGGATCTGTATAGGTCCCTCATAGCTTCTTCCACACCCATTTTTTTCTTGCGTTGACTCTGGAAGGGCCACTGGAAGAGGAGCCTGGCTATAGTGATGCCCAACAAGACTGGAAAAGGTACCATCTGTTTGGGGACAGGATTGTAGGGTATTAAGGGGACATATAAAAAGGCTATTCATGGTAGAGAAATGGAGCGCTGCTAATAGACATTGCTAATCACTACTACAGACATTGCACCTCTTTAAGTACAAGGATCTCCTCTTTTGACACACTATACAAGGTGCTTTCCAGCTGTCACCGTCACCTCAAATATCCCTTAATAAAAGAGTGATTCATGTGGCAGTATTATTTGCATAGCTAACTATGACAATGCTAGCTTGAAGGGGAGGGAGTCTAAGGTGGTCTGTGCTCAATATGAAGTGGGTGGAGGGAATCCTGGCTGAGGTGAGTGTGCTGGCAGCTCTAGTTGGCACAGACCAAGGCAGAGCTGACGTTGGGCAGGTTCAAAAGAATGAGACGCTTGGTCTAGGGGATATAAATCATTATACAGGAAAGTGAACAAGGTATGAATCTATTTGAATGACATTTAATTAACACTACAGTTGTTGACGCTCTCCAGTATAGCTGAGTCAAGCCCTCCTCTCCAAGCCATGAATGCATGTCAGATGCACCGGACTCATAGTTGCCAGAGTCGGATTCAGCTGCAAGAGCAAGCATGCAGGTTCTTAATTCCAGCATTTCCTGGACTATTAGCCACCCTCTCTTCTGTATTGCTGTGGCAAACAAGAATCCAGTTTTCCTCTATATCGGGCAAGATGGCTGAGTGGGGTTTCTAGTGCTATAGCCCAGGATGGGAGACAACTTCACTGCATGATGTCTTGGGCTTTGACCTCATATGACATGGAGAAGGGAGAACTGGTGTTGGCTCACAGCCATTGTTGTTGACGAAACAGTAGTAGGTACCAGCTCCAGTGACATCAGTCCTGCCCACAGAACATATTATAGTAGAAGCATTCTCTAGGGCTACAAAAATTTCTTTATTTTACTTGTATTAAATTGTTATATTTCACAAGGTAAGGTGATTTCAAGGCATGGGGAAGGGGTAGTTGTGAATACAGGATTATTAGGGTGCAGAAGCATCAGACTTATTTGCAGAGGTCCTGAGCACAGGTTGCATTGTTGTTTTCTGAATTTCACAACTGAAACAGAGGCAGACTTAACAGTGATATTTCCCTACGTGTTTATCTTATGCAGCATCACACAGTGATTAAAATGTCTGAATAATTGGCTTGGTTCAGACAGAATGCAAACCCATGGTTTATTTTAACTACTGTTAGTTCGGAAAATCAGGATTCTGTTTGCTGGCAACCATTCAGTCCGGTTTGCCTTGACCAAAGCTGGTTTAATCACTTTCACTCTTTCCCGTTTCTCCCACAGGGGCCTAGGTGGTATTCCAGCTTGCACTGTGGTGAGGGTAGCGTCAGGAACCAGACAGGATTAAGCCAGGATGTCCACATTTTTACATCTGTCAAAACTCTAGCTAAGAATGTGGTTAAGTCTTTGAATCTTGATCCTAGTTTAATACTCCCTAACAAATTGCATTTAATGTAGTGGCCCATATTTGGATAATCACACTAACCTTTATTTCTTTTCTTCATTTATACTCTGCCTTCCACCCAATGGTGCTCCAAAGTGGCTTACATCATTTTGTCCTGCATTTTATCCTTACAGCAACCCTGTGAGGTAAATCAGGCTGCAAGAATGACTGAGGTCACCCGTTAAGTTTCCATGGCACAGTAAGAATTTGAACCTGTCTCTCTCAAATCCTAGTCTGACAGCCAAACCGCTACATCACACTAACTTCAGTTACTTTAAAAAATCAGTTTCTTGTGATGTCCAAACATCACATGCTGCATGTTTAAACTGAGTAAATGCTGCAAGTATTATGAATGAGCACTTACTTCTTGAATATTCTGCGTATAATTCCTACTTTGACTAGTTGTTCCTTCCAGAATAGGCCCTTTCCCAATTTGAACAAATACATTATTGGCAATATGCAAATCATGTAGCCTTTGGATTGTAGAGGAACAAGATGAAGAGGAGAATGGGGAAATTGCGTAGTTGTATCTTTTAGTATACAATTCCATTTAAATTATTTGCTGAAGGAAAGATTATGGGTCATAAAAATATGGCGTTATTGACCACAATCCAACTTTAGCTGCATGTTATTGTCTGCAACAAGTGGTCTTGCATGGGAATAATCACCATCCAAATCAGACATATCCATTAAACTCAATGAGCCTCAGAGGTGCATTTTAATATTTAATATTTCAATTACAAGGTGCTTTTAAACCAAATGGATCCTTGTAAAGATGAACTCTCTTCCACATTAAACAAGTCTTTATCTGTCAAAGAGTTGTTCTCATCTATCCACTTTTCTATATGTAAGATTTGGGGGTGGGGAGGCAGAAATATTCAATCACGTAAGACTCCATTTTCAGTCTGGAGTGGTAGAGCTCAAATACAGGTTTGTGTCTTCAGTAAGGTCCAGAGTAGCTGTGACGACTTCCTGCTCCTGTGCTTTTAACAGATGCATGACAAGCAGAAATGCAGTGACAGGACTACATCTGCTAATTTCTTGTTTATCATGCACCCCTGTGTACTTCCCTTGTGATTGGCCCTCAGAGCAGAACTAAGTCCGTGTCCTTGGAAAAATATGATCTCAAGGTGCCAGTAATGTTGATCTATGAGATCATTGATGATGCTGGTTTATCCAGCAGAGATTTGCGCTGAAGTGATAGGGTTGCCAATTTTTTTGTCGTCCCCCCCCCCCCCGCAGGTCACCTGTTCCTTTAATAGCTGCATGACAGGCAGAAGTCCAGCAGGTGAAGAGCCCACCATTTCTGTATCTCCATGCCTCCCTCAAAAGAAAAAAAAATGCACTTGCAAAATTTTTGCTGTTTTGTCATTAAAACATTTATCAAGATGAGAGAGCAAAAAGCAAATCTGATTCAGAAAATAAGAAAAGCTCTTAGGGCAAGGAATGACATAAGAACATAATTTATCTCAGGTTTGCAGCTTCTGTAGCTTGGCAAATGAGCCTCTCTGTTGGGTGTCTGTGCAATTAGGCCATGAGAAAAGGACAGCAGTTATATTAAGGCAAGAGGCCTTGTGTGGGACTCAACAATGTAGCCCAGGATTCCATCCTCCTTAAGGAGGCATGGAGGGTTCTGTCCCTGGGTGACTGGACAGCATCTAAGTGGTTTACATGGGGAAAGGCAATGGTAATTCTAGCCTATTCTCTTACATGGCAGAATTTGAAGTATTCAAGGCAGGGTGCTTCAGCTGTTTCAGGGGTCTGGTAATAAGAGATGGCCTCAGGGTCACAAGTACTAGGTATGTTGTCCAGGCCTTTCCCACCCAAGGAATCTGAGCGCCTTGACCTCATATGAAATGGGGAAAGGATCACATTTGCCAACAATGTTGTTGTGAGGGATGGCATCAGGGGTCAGCACTGTTGAGCATCTTCTGGAGCCCCTCTCGCTGACCCCTGGCCTACCACTGCACTAGCAAAGACAGGATTTGACCTCCTTTGTGCACATTCCATTGTGGCTTCTTCTCTTTCCTCTGCTGCTTAGAGGGTTGCCTGCAGCTACAAATGTCAAGAGAGAAACTGGGAGAGGGACAATGCAGCAGCAATATGAAGTTTGCCTACTCTTCTCCCTTAGAGCAGCAGTGAAATAGGAGCTCCCTGTGGGAGTTTCCACCTTCTCCTTTGGCTACTAGTAGGATGTAAAGCTAAGGTGTTCTCCTTCATGTTGCCTGCCCAAGCCAGGATATAAAAGAGGAGTTGAGCAAACAAATGGCAGCTGCTGTAATTTGCAACAGGCAACTGGTAGTGATAAGTTGCCTGCCATTTGGATTGGGTGGTGGTGGTGGTATAGCCTCCTTATCCACCCAATATCCTGTTGAGGGCCTCTCCTTTTCTAAATAAAACCTGAATATTGGGAGAAAACGAAAGTGGCGCCTGTCTGACCAAAAGCAAAACAATTGATGCTTTCCCCCTTTTTTACCAAGAAAGAATTCCTCTGAAGCAGAGGATATTACTGTATACTACTGGTATATGCTATTATCAAATTATTGGATGGCTTCTAATTTTTATTATAGCACATTGCAGCATTATGTTGAAGGTATCTGATAAAATGCCTGATCTGACATCTGAAATGCACCACTGAAGCAAAGAATACCCTTATGAACAATGGGTTTGTTAACATGTGAAATAGAGAAAGGATTTTAATCAAGTAGATCTTTTATTTGAGATCAGAGAGAGAAGTAAGGCACCTTCTAGAATTGTGCTGGAATCTCCCTTCTGAATCTTAATCTAAAAGCAAATGATTGGATAATTTGTTGGCTTAACTAGAGGGTTTTTTTGGGGGGGTAATCATTGTTTTGGCCAAGTCTGATGGAGAATATTGGATGAGATACATGGGCCATTAGGGGCAACAAACATGTTTAGGCATACAAGAATACTGTAGGGACCAATTCTGTTTTGTAAGATAAAAAGGTAAAGGTAGTCCCCTGTGCAAGCACCGAGTCATTACTGACCCATGGGGGGATGTCACATCACAGATTTTTTACAGGGTGGTTTACCATTGCCTTCCCATCATCTACCCTTTACCCCCAGGAAACTGGGTACTCATTTTACTGACCCCGGAAGGATGGAAGGCCAAGTCAACCTTGAGCTAAAATACAAAGCTAGAAAATGCTCTAAACTCAGAACAGGACCCTGGAGCAAATCCAGTGTCTCCTCTTTTTGTTTGACTGAAATGATTACTAATTACCATCCACCCCTTAAGAAAGAGAGATTACTGAGATGTTTTTTAAGCCTGCCAATCCAGGCTCTTTGCAGACTTCACCACCTCAAGATTACTTAGAGGTTGTAAGCCTTTCACTGGAGTAGCACGAGGGTGGAAAATACCAAATAGTAGCTTGATGCTACTTGCCCACCCCGTGCCATTTTTTACTCCATACTAGGCCCCGATATATCCAGAGCAAAGTTTTTCTTTAGACAGCCACTCTTGCAATTCCAGAGAATTCTACAAAGACAAGCAAGCGTGTGGCTTAGAGCAGAACCACAAGTGACAAAAGGCACAGATTGGACACTTGTCTGCTTCCCTGAAGTTTTGATGGGAAATGTAGGCAGCTTGGCGGAATGTTGGACAAGTGACAGTTGAAAAGTCCATTGGACAGCAGTCAGAGAGCCAAGCTGCGAGACCAGGATGCCTACATTTCCCATCAAAACTTGAGGGAAGCAGACAAGTGTCCAATCTGTGCCTTTTGTCACTTGTGGTTCTGCTCTGAGTCTTCACAAGCAAAGGGCAGGATAAGTCAGGATAAAATGGCAGACCACAGAATAGAGTGAAGGAAAAAGAATCCTACTCTTAGCAGCTATAGGACTGAGGAAGGGGAGGCAGATGTTCTGTTCAATTGGTACACAAAAGGTTTGCTTTACAAAAGTGGGCTGTAATAATGGACGGAGAGAGAGAGGACACTGAACACAGCCTAAGAGAGATGGGATTTGCAGAGTTATTTCTGCAGTTCATAGAGACAACTGACTTAAACCAGCTGCTATGCTGTGTCTCACCTCCCAAATCCTGCATTTCCCTGTGCAGACGCCATGGTGAACGCTGCTGCTTCCTCCAACAGGGACCTTTTTGAACTCAGCAGTAATGATACAGCAGAAATCAACTTGCACGCAGTGGAGTCCATTAGCGACCTGCATTGTGTGTCCAGCAGACACGACCATGTCAAGGGCTCAGAAGGTACGTAGTCCAACCTAACTGGATTGTAAGGCATCCTCAAGAGTTCCCATAGTAACAAGCTTTGTTTTATGTATTGTCGAAGGCTTTCACGGCCGGAGAACGATGGTTGTTGGGGGTTTTCCGGGCTGTATTGCCATGGTCTTGGCATTGTAGTTCCTGACGTTTCGCCGGCAGCTGTGGCTGGCATCTTCAGAGGTGTAGCACCAAAAGACAGAGATCTCTCAGTGTCACAGCGTGGAAAAGATGTAGGTCATTTGTATCTACTCAGGAAGGGTGGGGTTGAGCTGAGTCATTCTGTAAGAGTTTCCCAGGGTGTGGAATGCTAATGGCGGGAGGCTTCACTGAGTCATTCTGTAAGAGTTTCCCAGGGTGTGGAATGCTAATGGCGGGAGGCTTCACTGTATCCTGAGGAGGTTCTTTTGCATATGGATTGGTGCTTGATGTGCTAATCTTCTCTGCAGGGTTATTGTCGGGTGTGGAGTGTTTTGTTGGCCTGGTGTTTTTCAGAACTGGAGCCCATGCTCTGTTCATTCTTAAGGTTTCTTCTTTCCTGTTGAAGTTTTGCTTATGCTTGTGAATTTCAATGGCTTCCCTGTGCAGTCTGACAAAGTAGTTGGAAGTGTTGTCCAGTATTTTGGTGTCCTGGAATAAGATACTGTGCCCTGTTTGAGTTAGGCTATGTTCAGCCACTGCTGATTTTTCAGGCTGTCCAAGTCTGCAGTGTCTTTCATGTTCTTTTATTCTTGTCTGGATGCTACGCTTTGTGGTCCCGATGTAAACTTGTCCACAGCTGCAGGGTATACGGTATACTCCTGCAGAGGTGAGGGGGTCTCTGCTGTCTTTTGCTGATCGTAGCATCTGTTGTATTTTTCGGGTGGGTCTGAATACTGCTTGAAGGTTATGCTTTTTCATAAGCTTTCCCATCTGATCAGTAATTCCTTTGATATATGGCAAAAACACTTTTCCTGTAGGTGACTGTTTTTCCTTGGTTGTTTGATCACCACCCCCGACAGAAAAGAGGCATAATGAAAACATTAGTGGATCGTGCAAGACGGATATGTGAGCCGCGCTTTCTCAATGAGGAAATTAATCATCTAAACCACGCACTTCAGGCAAATGGCTACTCCAGAAGTGAAATCCGAAGAGCAATCAAACCCAGGATGAATCAAACAACCAAGGAAAAACAGTCACCTACAGGAAAAGTGTTTTTGCCATATATCAAAGGAATTACTGATCAGATGGGAAAGCTTATGAAAAAGCATAACCTTCAAGCAGTATTCAGACCCACCCGAAAAATACAACAGATGCTACGATCAGCAAAAGACAGCAGAGACCCCCTCACCTCTGCAGGAGTATACCGTATACCCTGCAGCTGTGGACAAGTTTACATCGGGACCACAAAGCGTAGCATCCAGACAAGAATAAAAGAACATGAAAGACACTGCAGACTTGGACAGCCTGAAAAATCAGCAGTGGCTGAACATAGCCTAACTCAAACAGGGCACAGTATCTTATTCCAGGACACCAAAATACTGGACAACACTTCCAACTACTTTGTCAGACTGCACAGGGAAGCCATTGAAATTCACAAGCATAAGCAAAACTTCAACAGGAAAGAAGAAACCTTAAGAATGAACAGAGCATGGGCTCCAGTTCTGAAAAACACCAGGCCAACAAAACACTCCACACCTGACAATAACCCTGCAGAGAAGATTAGCACATCAAGCACCAATCCATATGCAAAAGAACCTCCTCAGGATACAGTGAAGCCTCCCGCCATTAGCATTCCACACCCTGGGAAACTCTTACAGAATGACTCAGCTCAACCCCACCCTTCCTGAGTAGATACAAATGACCTACATCTTTTCCACGCTGTGACACTGAGAGATCTCTGTCTTTTGGTGCTACACCTCTGAAGATGCCAGCCACAGCTGCTGGCGAAACGTCAGGAACTACAATGCCAAGACCACGGCAATACAGCCCGGAAAACCCCCAACAACCAAGCTTTGTTTTACTTCCCTTTTTCATGGTCTTGCAACTGTGAAAGCAAGCCCCATGGGCTATGGTGACCCAGGAAAGGATGGGGAGGGAGGGACACAAAAGTAGCAGTTGGGGTTCACCTGCTGAACTGCCCCCCCCCCCGCAACAAAAATTCCTTCTGGCTTCTCCACATTACTGTGGCCCAACTGAAACAATATATGAACACAAGTCACATGACTTGCACCACTCCATTGGCCTCCTGGAATTTTGCACCCCTAATCTCCCCTCTGCATCTGTTCTGACTTTAACTCATAGTTCTCCCTCCTTTCTTCTTCAGGGAGTGCCCACTCTCAACTTAATACCACACAGACTCCACATGGGGCATTCTCCAAGCACGTCCGTCTCCCCGATGAAGATGACTCATCCTTCCTACCACCAGGCCAGGCTGTTCACATCATCCCTGCTTGTACCTGCTGCCCCTGTTTCAGTCCCACCTGCTGCCCAACAGGCTTCTTTGCTCTCCTTGGCGTGCTTGTAGTGGCCAGCCTTGCTCTAGCCACACTGGCTGTCTATCTGAGTGGTACGTTTGGGACCCTGCAGGCTGTTCTTGGTAACGAAGGGATTGTAGTGGGAGCTGCTCAGTGCCCATCGGTAGGAAAAGATATGAGTGAAGGAGCAATCCTATCTTAAATACAATATGCAAGAGAACTCTGGGGATAAGAATCTGAGGAACTATCATGCCTCACAACTGGAAGATCTATCCCAAATGTTTTTGGTTGGCAAAGATTGGCTGCAAATGTGAGAGCAGTCCCAAGCTTTGCTGCCACCTGCAGGGACTCTAAAAAAAAAATCACACATGTGGATCCAACCCTTCCCAAGCATCCTCTGGCCTCTGCCAGAACACCACCTGGGAAGTGCTAGCAGGCACGCTCACAGCTCATTCTTGGGACTCAGCACCTGTTAAGACTGTCCCAGCAGACATGCTATATGCCTAGATGAAAGAGAAAGAGGGGGACCCTGGATGACTCACATGAGGGGAAAACTTATTTCCCACCCTGCCCCTCTCTACTCTGTTTGAGAGAGGAGTAATACTAATGCTTCAGCCTGCACTCCCAACTGGCTTCCCTCTACTAGTTATACTACTGGGAGACTATCTCTTCACACAGAGTTGCACAATGCATTTTTATGAGATCCTGTAGAGTGAGGCTCTCTTGTGATGTTTGTGGTAGCACAGGCAGCACTTCTGCTGTTGCGGGTAATTTTTTTTTTAAAAAAACAACCTTTTTCTCAAAACCTCTTAGGTATTCTCCCAAGATGGTAGAAAAATCTCCCCTTTCCGTACATGGCCCCATTGTGCAGGTTTTTATCGTTCTACTAGAAGAGTGGTCTTCCACCTGCTAAACTGCAAACTTCTGTAAGCTTCACCATTTGTTTTCTGCTTTTGGGAAGGATTTGCTGCTGGTGCCCATGCAGAGAAAGCAACACCTTCTGTCTTTCTTTGCACACAGAGGAGGATAGTAAGGTGAGGTCATTGAGTGGTGGAGCCAATTTCTTTTTAGCAAAGGCAAGACTCTCCCCTCTTTACATGACCATGGTTCACATTTCTTCCTGTCACACTTGTACCTCAACAGGGCCTTGGGTCTGGAAGGATTCATGACCACTGTGCTAACAGATCATACATGTCCTAATGTGCCAGTTGCTCTGGGCCTCGTTACTCAGTGAGTGCTAAAATAATGGTTAACAGCGAACTGTACTAGGTAGGACTTTCACTGAAAGTTAGTGTTACAGTGAACTGACAGTGCAATCCTATGTAGCCCCACCCATCAATGTGTTCAACTAGTCACTGTCCAGTGTAGGAGACTGAGCAGTAAGTTTTGAACTCAAATCTCAACTCTGTCATGAACTAATGAGAGGGCTCTCACCCTGTCCTCTATATGCAATATAAGGATAATACACCTGACCTACTTAACGAGGTTGCAAGGATTACAAACCCTTTGAATTGTTGCAAGTGCTGTACTAGTAAGAATAATTCATTTGAATTCTAATCAGCAGTGCTGGAGGTGAATCCAAGCCCACCTTCCTCCATTTCAGCATTTAAATTCTCATCCATCTACTTTCACTGCTGCCCCACCAGAAGCCTCTCCTTGTTCTTCCAAAACAAGCTGATGTCTGTCCAATGTGGGCTGGCCAAGTGGTACTTCTGAAGCTGATCGCAGAATGCGATGGGTTAGCAAAACAAAAAGCATCTCAGTGTGACAGCAACCTAGGTTACCTTTACTAAGTGCTGTCCTCTTCTCCTGCCCATAAAAACACTAACCTGTCAGGAATGAACACAGGGGACTGGGAAGTAATTTTTTACACAGGCAACATTAGGTTTGCTTGCTACAACTGTTGGTCTCCAAGTAAGAGAGATGTGAACAGCATCTCACCTCTCTTCCTTCTCATCTCTCTTCTGTTGCTTGAGGCTCAAAGGCTCTGGCGTATAAGCAAAGTAAAAGCTGCTAATTTAAAGGAAGAGGTGCTGACCACGCCAGGGTATTAATAATGTGTTTTTTCCTTCTCTCCCATACAGTCTTACAGAGCGAGTCACTTCGTGTTCTTGCCCGATGGTTGGAGTCCCAGGAAGCGACCATCCGGCAAATGAGGGCCATGAGCTTACACGTATGGAGTCAACTAAATGTCAGTGACCCTGGGGCTCGAACCTGAGTTAACTTCCATCACCTCTACCTTCCCCTTGGGGAGCCTGGTTCCAATCTTACAGAAGAGGGGAAACCAACTCACTGCTTGACACATTGTAGACACTGACCTGACTTGAGATGGCAAATGAGATTCTGAAGCAAAAAGTTCTCCAGAATCCCTGGTGGGGAGAGTCCTCCAGGCATCAGTGGATACAGACCTCAGGCTGTCTGAAGAAGGCAGAACAGAGGGGAAGAAATGGTACCGAGACCTAATAGGAATGGTGTTTCTCATGTGCAGCCTTTCTCCAACTCATTTTTTAAAATCACATACAGTGTTCTAGCACCTTACTCACACCCAATTGTTCCACTATATACCCATTTTGATCCTATCTTTGAGCAAGTATCTGATATATGACAATTAAAGTGACAAAACTAGATCAGCTACTTTTTAACTAATGCATATGACTTACTTCCTTAGTAGATTTGGCTGGTTTATGAAATTCAGGTGCAGCATGTAGAAAAGAGACTAGAAGCATGTAAAGAACTAGGCTTGGGAACAAAGAAGAAGGGCTTGTGGGATATCAAAATATTAAGAGGAACATAATTAATTATCAACATCGAAATTGTTTGCTATTAGAAAATCTTGACTCTGTAAATCATTATGCAATCAAACATGCACACCCTATTTTCAATTTGTGCCAGATGAAAATCTTGCCATTGCCACAGATTTAATTATTTATTTTTCTCCAATCAGAGATGGTGAAGGCTGATGGGGGAGGGGGAGAGGAGCAATACTGCAAGGTAACAGGTAACACAGATGATAAGGTACATACAGCACTGAAATTCCAGTGAACTGAGGTTTAGAGTAGATGCAGTAGGAGAATCCATGAGTATTTATTCATGAGTCTTCCTGTTCATGTGTGAAAAAGGTACCAAGGAGTGTATTTTAATCACAACTTGAATGCACAAGGAGGAGAGGAGAAACCTAGCCTTTCCTCCCACCATACCTTGTGCCATTACTTTAAGGATTTTCCCCCAGCCTGGCTCATTGCTGGTAATGGGGTTGAACCAACTGTTTAAAAGCAACAGAACACCCACAGAGAATGGCCAGGGCACTGCTTCCATCTCCCCATACACTCTGGTTTGGGTTACAAATGGACCCTTCTCTGTGTAGAGGACAGATGAATAAGTACTCTTGAATCTTTGTCTTTTTTAATCCTAAAACCGCTGTTGGTTTTCACAATGCTCACAGAAAAATACTTATGTTTCCAAGCTTTTCCTTCATTTGCAAAGTCTAGACAAACTTTTAAAAAATAAATAAAAGGATAGCTGAGATTGGAGCATAAAGGACTCACAGTACAGAATATGAACAATTCCCTGTGCTGATGCTCTAAGGATTACTTTGCAACTGCTTCTCTACATTGCAGGAAACTCAGAATAGCCTTACAGCTGACCATTAAGCAAGCCAAATAATTCATTTTGTGAGCAGGCAACTTCTAGTGCCACCACTCAAGATGTCGTACAAATACAGAAGACACGCAAATTCTTTGCATAGGTGGAACTTGCACTAAACTAAGTCCAGTGAGGAAAAGCATCAGAAATACACACAGCTACATGTCCTGCCATTAGGACACCATTATTAATTTTGTAAACCTCAGTGAATCACGAGATTCTCACCTTGCAAAACAAGCTCCATGCCCACACCACTGCTGAAAAAGTCCTGTTAAGATAAGCATAGCTCTTACCTGCTTCATCTTACTTTCAAGAGATGCCTGCCACTTGGTTTATTTTAACTAGTTATACCTGATCTTTTCCTTATGGCTTACGAACAAAAAAAATGTTTAAAAAGGCATAGGTGAGGTGGTTCATTAGAGACGAACACACTGAAATACCTAGAAAAGCATGCACCTGCAAGTAGCTTAGTTACATGCAGCTAAAAACAAGCTGCCTTTCTTGAAGGCTTACACACTTTGCACCTTACCCAATTTGGAATGATATAAATCACAAAGAAGCCAAGTGAGCAAACCCAGAATACCCTGCATGCAGAATGGTGAGCAAGGACTAGGATACATAAAATCCAGCACTGGCTAATTTAACGGTTCTCATCCACTGTGCTTCATTCTGCAATTGTATGCAACTACTGCAGAAGCAGCATTTGGTGCAGGAAACAACTTCTTAAGAAGCGCCACATGAGCTTGGCAGTCTCTCGAAAGTCTAGTTAACAGGAGTTCGAGGCGTCAACAAACCAGGCATCAGGGTTCCTGCACAGCTCCTTACCTTTCACACTGGGTAGTGGAGGTAAAATAAATTATGCAAAGCGAGCAAATTCATGCAGAACTGAAAACTTTTCTTGGCATGAAAATGGACCTGCCATGAAGGCAAAGCACCATGGTGAGAGTAGTTTGGCAGGGCCGTCAACAGGAACGCTTTAAAAAGCCGTATGCAAATGAGAAGCAAAGCCACGTGTTAAAAAGCAAGAGAACTCATCTGCCTACAGTGATGGATAGGAAAATCAGAGAATGGAAGAAGTAACCAAGAGTTAGCAACTGCACGAGCAAATAACACCCCCCCCCCTTCATGGTGCTATGAGCCTAAGCCTTCAATCAACTACACTGATTTCTAATTTACATTTTATCCAACCTTCAACACTGGGGAGCGGAGGTGGGGACGAACCCAAGGCACTCATCCTCAAGCCGGTTCCTTCACTGTCTCCATCCAGGACACTCTCCCTGAAACCCACCTCCTGCACTGAGCTATCACTGGAATAGTCAACAGTTGCAGGCCAGGGGGATGGAAAATGATCACTGACTCCAACTTCTGTTGCCAACAGCAACTGTACAATACATTCAGCAATGGAGACAGAGAAAGGACGCCAATATTACCACTGGTTTAAAAAGCAGCAAGGGGAATAAGTCTCCCCACCACCCAACCTCGTTTAGATTTTTGGTTAAAAAAATAAAAATGGCACCTGCCCACTGCCATTCCACCAGTATTCAAACACCCAAGACATTTAAATAGTATTCTATACACATATATAAAAGCCCCCCCTCCCAAAATTGGTGGGGGAACAGAGGGAGCATGGCACAACCCTGGTTTTGAATGAGTTGAGGCAATGGGGTCCCCTGCCTCAGGCTTCCCCCACCCCCTCATGTTCACAGTGGTCCGGGTCTGTAGTTCATTGGCTTGATGGAAGGCAAAAGGAGGGACAAGCGCCCCCTCACAGGACATCCGCTCGCTTATCTCGAACACGGCTTCTTGCTTTTGTCCTGGCCTTGAAAGCAGCCGAGTTGTACAGATGCTGGTGGCAGTGAAAAAAGAAGAGGTACAAACGAAAAAAGTCAGATTAGGGAACCTCTGATGCAAGTTCAACAAAGCTGTAGGAGGAAAGTTACCAGATCTGAATTAATTAGGTCACGATAAAGAAAAAAAGTATATGTTATGGCAAAAACTGCCAGATGGGAGATCTACCATGGTTAATTTTATCCTTTGCCACAAAACAAGACCACACAGAAACTCTGGGCCAAACTAAAGGTCCATCTAGCCTAGTGTTCTGTTTCAATAGTGCACATGAAGGAAACAGCAACCCCCTGTCTGGCTTCGGTGGGTCATCTCCACACAGCCCCAGACTGAATCTCATTCCTACTGGGCCTGACCATTGTACGTCACACTTATGTTAGAGGGATCTGAGAACACGCAAGTACATTTCCCAGTGGCACTGCCAGGCAGCTAAAGCAAGTTCTTCTGGAAGAGAAATTGCAGAGTTCAATGCAAAACAAGAACCTGAGCAAAGCAAATGAGAAAGTCAAGGACAACAAAAACAACAACAGCCTCACTGATGTACCTTCTCAAAACGTGAGATCTTGCTAGCTTTGATGGCCGCAGCATCGAGCACAAGCGGGGGACCCAGCTCAAATATTTCACGCAGCAGCTCATTGTTCTGGAGAGGAGGAGACAATAGCCATTGGGTAGAATCTTGGAGTCAAGAAATAAGTTCCCAGAGACACAAATGCATGAAATGAAGAGCAGATTCCGGGCAGGCGGGGCTCTACCCATCAGCATTCTGTGTACCAATGCAATTTTACGAGGGCTGGCTGCCTCCCCTTCTGAAGTCTGCCACCCCCAACAGAATCTCTTTCTTCATCAAAAAAGAGCTCTCAGCAGAAACGCTTCTACTCTTACCTGTAGGTGGTGCCGGACCCCAGAGCCAAGGGCTTCTTTGAAGGCATTGTATGTTCTTCTCCTGGCCCAGCTGTCCACGTACATGCATTCCAGTCCAAACTTGATGGTCTCTTCATGGCACTCTCCATTCTGCCACAAGGAAAAAGTGCATTCAGAGACTTGATGGAGAAGAGGACAAACCCCACCAGATTTCCCCATCTGGTAGAAGAGACAACTCAGCACAACATTGTACCACCAAACCCTTGGGGAGGTTAGCCACTCAAAGGACTCTCAGACTGTACTGCAGGATAAACCAATTCCACACAAGTACCAAAGTAACCTGTTCCACCAAGAAGCCAACTGCAAAGAGCTTTAGACATACAGGCTCTGAACTGCCTTCTTTTTTACAATTCCTGGTGTGGGCAGAATAGCAAACACTGCCCCAAAAGTTTCATGAGGGAGGCCAACACCAGCATCTAAATGAAATGTCTCAATGAACAGTATTCCCTCCTCTGCCCCTCAAGCCCAGGCTTGGAATTTCGGCCAGACTTTGGGCTCTATTCTGAATGACAGGCCTGACCGATGGAACGTGAGAAGCAATACAAAAAACAAAAACCATGTGTCTAAGGATGCTCAACAATGAGCCACCATCTCCTGCCCTTCATGGAAGTGGGACTGGGGGAGCATGAGGGCTCAGAGCAGACTTCAGACCCATTTGGAAAAATTTAAATGGAGCCCACTACAGATCTACGCAATGATGGCAAGAATCAGGCAAGGCACCTCAATGTAATGCAGCACATCCCGAAATATAGAGCGTTGCTTTCGCCGGTCTGTTTTGGCCCGGTACTTGTTGCTGTCTGTAGCCAGGGCTTTCAGTTTTGTGCACAGCAGGTCCGTGTCGTCATAGAAAAAATCCTCCTGTGGCAAAAATGAGATGGGATGCTGATCAGAAGCTCCAAATCACAGCCCGAGCCCAAACTGAAAGGAGAGAAGGAATGCAGCTCTTGCCAAGCTTTACTTCTATCTGCTTCCTTTAGAAAGCTCATAGTGGCATATAGAGGGACCCCAGAATCTCCAAGTCAACAGATTCTTGTACTTTGAGCCTATTAGCCTGGCACAGATTCTTCACTGAATCTAAGACGCAGTGGACTCCCTTTGACTAACACCAAGCTAGAGGAGACCACAGGGATCTCCATGAAGAAATCCTCATTCGCTTGATTCTTTTCAGCTCACTATGATAAAACTGTACTTTTCCACTTCTTGCAAAGCCTCTATGCAGTGCAGAAGCGCCAGTCCACATTTAGGAGGAAGCCAGCACTACCACACTTGCTGAGTCTTCTGAGATACGATCCTCTATTGTGTGACTAACAAGCTAAGCCAAGTCAGACTAAAACAATGAAAATTAAACAGAAGAAAGGATGCAACTGAACGAAAAGGGGGTGCTCTTCCTCCCGCTTTTGCTTGTTCTTAGATATTGACAATGGCCCTAGACTTGTAATACAAGAGGACAGGAACCTGCCTTTTTGTGGATTCAACATACCTCCATGTCTCGGGCCAGCTCAAAGAGTAGTGCAATCGTTTCACCTGCCACAATCCGAAGATTGACGTTATCACTGGACAGCATCAGAGGCAATGTAGGTAAATGACTACAGAGGAAGAGACACAAAGCAATGGAGCAGGCCCTGTGCCCACCAGCTTGTTCTGCAAGGAAGTTACTTTGGGAATTCATCCCCCTCCTCTTACTCCCATGCCCAGGTGGACTTGACTGGCAAAGGTCCTGGTGAGCCCTTGCAGTGTGTATAAAGGAGAGCTCCTTTGGCCTGTTGCTGCCTGGGCAAGACTGGCTACTCACTTGTCCAGGATCTTCTTAATCTGAGTGCTGGGGCAGATGGTGAGGAGCAGGGACCAGGACTGGAGCGCATTGCAGTGCAAGACCCGGAGCAGAGGGCTCTGGTGGGAGGGCACTGAGCTGGTTTCCTTGCTGCAGGAGGTGCCAAAGATACCCTCTAGGCAAACAAGGCAGGAAACCAGGTCCTGAAAAAGAGGGAGAGTGAGCAGCTCTCATGGAAACTACAAGAGGAACGGAAGGAAGTCACACACCAGAACAGTCTCTGGCTAACTTGCTGAGAAAAACAGGGAAAGTTGCAGGGAATCATTTCTTCCTTCACTATATAGCCGTGAACCCAGAGAATTATCACCTTCCCATGTTCCTTCAGGCAGTTAACTTCCTTATGTCATAAGAACACTTTAGTTAAAAACACCTTGCAGGTGGATATTTTTCAGGACAAAATGGGCAGCTTTCCAAAAAGGCTTCATAGAACTGACTACAAAACTAGCCCTTTCCCACATATTAATGCCCACCTTCTGTAAGTAGTCATCTTTTAAAAACCCACAAATGAAGAAGTTCCTTCCTGGAGTCCAACCTACACAGTTGTTTAGGACATTATAAATGTGGAGCCTTGCACACTGTTACTCTATGGCATAGATCCCCACCGTGGCACCCACAGACAACATGGTGCCCTCTTGCTCCTTTCCTGGTACCTGCCAAGTACGTTTAGAAAGTGGATGGGACTTTTTCAGCTTTTGATGTCTATGGTATAATACAAACAGTCATTTTATATAAGGTTCTTTATGTGTGCAAATAGCAGAGTGATATGCTAAAAAAACTGGATCTTGATTCTGAATGTTCACAATTGTGCTGCATGGCTAAAATGCTTAATGCACCTAACTGGATCTTCTATAAAGGAAATCAGATCTTCCCAGTTTTAATGTATCTTTATAATTAAGTTGGACGCTGATAATAACATCACTACATCTAATTTTGATCACTTTTCAAAAATCATTTACGTTTGTATCAGTCTCTGGCCAGAATCTCTCTTACTGTACACGTGTGCAAGGTATTCTCATCACCAGCCCTTCAGCAACAACTGTTGTTGTACTAGTAACAGTGCAGGCTGAAAACGGTTGGGTTCATGAGAGAAGGGCTCATGTAAAGGAACAGCCAGAAGAAGCATCTTTTCCGTTTGAATACACGTATTAGTTGCCTGCAAAATGGAGACAGATACTGCCAGATGAGGGTTTCTTATTTAGCTTAGTATACTTATGTTTTGTGTACCCACAAAAATATGTTTAAACAATGTTAACTTAAAAGACATCCCACTAAACTGAGCTTCTATCTGAAATGTTGAAGAACCATTGTCAGAGATGCAGAGGAGTTAGCCGTGTTAGTCTGTGGTAGCAAAATCAAAAAGAGTCCAGTAGCACCTTTAACCATTGTCAGAGTTATGCATAACATTTTGTGGTTGGCCCCACCTGCTGTTGCAACCATTTCGTAGTTGCATCCACCACCCTATGTCAGAATTCCAAAAGGGCACACATGCTGAAAAGGACTGGGGACCCCTGCTCTATGGCCAGAGGGTGGAAGAAGGCACACGATGCAGCTACCCTGCTGAAGCTAAGCAGGTCGGTCTGGGTCTAGACAGGGCGAAGGTGGGAGACTTCCTGGGAACTCCCCATGTAGTTCCATGATGAAAGAAAGACAGGATATAAATGTCACAAGTAAATGTCACATTTATATCATGCGGGGAGGGTGGGATACAAACGGAATAAAATACAAATACAAAACAAAACCCTGTGTAGCCTTTTCCCTAACCCATTCCAGAAGTCTGTCTAGTAGTCTTAGAAACCAAAACAAAACCCTTTTCAGTAACAAAACCCTTTTCAGGGTTCAGAAATAATCTTGCGTTCAAATAAACAGGTTATCGGTAAAAAGGGTGAGGTGCAGCCCTCAGCCCAAGTGAAAGATAGGGGCACACTAGAAACCTACTTCAAGCCATTAGGGGGTATAAGTCTGTTTGAGGAGAAGAACTATTTTTAGCTACATCAGCTAAAAGCTGTCAATTAAAACAGTAGCTTATTTTACCTCCATGTCCGCTGCAGCGATATAGCAGCACATCCCAAGAGCAGTGGCACACTAAAGGGGATGGGGGGAAGAGGGGGGTGGGGAAAAAGAACAGATAATAGCAAAACTATTCTGAGGAATCAGTTTGAATTTTTTTTTTCAAAAAAAGAATCCAGATAAGAACTCTTCCATGAGTGCTCCCTCACACATCAAAATTCACTTTGAGACTGAATAAAAAGAAGTTACTCACGCTCTGCCGAGCAACTGGGCTAGCCATGGAGTCTATCAGGATGCTGATGAGGAGGGGCTTCAGGCTGCGGAACACTTCCTCCCCCTCAGGCCCCGAGCCCATTTGAAGGCACAGTAGTGTAAGAACAGTAGCAGCAAGGGACTGTTCCTCCCCTTTACCTGAGTGTAGGAAAAGGCACAGCTGTCCAGTTTTCTGGTACAAGACATGCTAACAAGGCTATGCATAGACAAGCAGCACAGGGCGATGGCGACATTTATAAGGGCAGAGAGGCAGACGCTCAAAATTTAGAAGTGGTACTCTCCTGCAGCATTACAAATTTCTCTCAGTAGTTCAAAGTGGTTTTAAGACCAGAGTTTACTTAACTCTAGAGGAGGACGTTCAATAGCAATGTGAAGAGTACCACTAAGAAATGCATGACGCTTGTGAAGGGTTGCATCAGAACCTAAAAACCAACACTGAGAAATGTACCACACACTGTGGAGATGTCGCAAAACCCTGACAGTCCAGTAAGAATGGAGGAAGAGCCATAAAGTCTGTATTTCCCAAAATGCCTCATCTACATCAGAAGTAAATCCCATAGGATTCAATGGGTCTTAATCCCAGAAAGGTATCTTTAGCATTGCAGACTTTGCTCCCCAAGTTCTTACCTATAACTATTTCACAGTTCTGAAGACAGCTGTCTCCTTCAACACCCGCCCCCGCCTCACCAAGAATGCCAAGACACCATTTACTTATCACTTCAACACACAACATATCTGTAATGCCAGCCTAGTAGCTGTGAACCTGGAAGTTCAATTAGCAGCTTTAGGCAAACCTATCACCTTCATCTCCTTGTTGCAATACCGTGTGAAATATACTGGCCCATCTTACAAGGCTGTTGTAATGATTCCTGAGAAAGAATACTAACAGTGAAATCCTAAACAGAGTTACTCCTGTTTAAGCCCACTGAAATCAATGGGCTTAGACTGAAGTAACTCTCCTTAAGATTTCACTGTAAGGGCACAATCCACATAAAACACTTCCAAGTCCAATGGATTTCAATGGGAGAAATATAAGCAGTATTCCAATTCTCATACTGAAATAATGGAATCTGAAAATATTTCAAATTTCCCCCCTAAATATAATAGTTTTATAAACAGAACACTGTTGGAGACCAACCTTTTTTCAGGCACTTCTCCAAGGAGTCCATGAGGGTGAGCCTACGTTCTAAGAGGAAGTCAAAGAGCGTCTTGGAAGAGAATGCAAGCCGCAGGCTCTCTAGAGCTACCTGTCGTGTCTTGGCGCTGGGGTGTACAAGGAGAAAGATGGAGTCACAACCTTTGACAGTCTGGGAGCTATGCCTGGATAGATGTCCTCTCAAAAACCCAAGGCAGCATAATGAACTCCAAACAAATTATGAAAATTATTTAGGTTTTCGTCCCCCCACTAAAAATGTATGGTTTTATGAGGTTTCTAGAGAGGAGGGTTTGCAAAAAGACAGCAGATCAAAAAGCAGCAAAGATACAGCATAACAGTAGGCATGAAATAGGTCAAAGAACTGTGCGAGTTCTGAAGCCTTTCCCCCCAAAGATTAGAGACTATATACAACCTCCGATAAGAAGTCAGCCAGTAGGGGCCCAGAATGTTTTTTTTTAAAAAGAATTGCCGGCAAAATGCAAATTCTATGCCTGGTCCTAGATTCTGATCTCAGAACTGCTCCTTAGATTATGAAATCAGCAGATATCCCATATGTGTGCTATTATGTGCTACCAATGCACTATTTTTAAGAGGGTATACACACCCCAAGAACCCAGGACCAACCTGTCCTTCTCAATGGCCCAGACACATGATGCATATTGGGGGGTCAAGGACAACATGTAGGAAGTCCATACGTTATGTGGTACATCACAAGTACTTGTTGAATATAAGTATGCACAACTCATTTCATAATGCATCAGATTTCTGAACTCTCACCACAAAGCTATGTGAGTGACCAAAGAACAAGAGGCCTGGCCTGCAGCACTGAGTGAACTCTTTTTACAGCTGATCAATATCCCCAAATCAAGTTTCCTCAAATCCTCACCCAGCTCCTTTTAAAGTGATAGGCATAAAAGAGGACTGAGGCTTTACCACCCCCCACCCCCAAACTAGTTCATAAGTTCACTGTGAATCATGGAAGCTGCATGGCCAGATGGGCAGCTGTAAGTCCTATTGTGTAGCAAGGGGCTGTACCAAGCACTGCTGGCACTTCTGTCAAGTTCTCTTCAATGGAGCTTCGTCCAGCCTGCCTTGGTTGACAATTTGATACTAATAGCACAGCATGAAAAGACACCATAGATACTGCAGGGGTGCGGGGTATTGCAAGTGATGAGACTGCTCCTAGAACAGTTTCCACCAAAAACGTGCAGCAGAGGCAAGGAAAAGGCACAGAAATCCAGTAGCTCCATTGGCTGGGTAAATATGCTGACAAGCAGATCGAGCCAGAGATTCCCTCTCTGCTCCTTTTGTCCCCAGCCTGCTATCCCTCTGCTCTGGAGATCAGAGTTGCTGCAAACAGTGCTGTCAGCTTGGGGAGCTCCAACAATCACAATGCAGATGGAGTTGCTGCTGCTGCTCAAAAAAGCACAAGCTCAGCAGGATCAGCAGCTCCAGGGCTTAAAAGACACAAGCCAGAATGAGGTTTGTGTTAACCAAAGCTCTGGGAGGTCAAGCCCTGCTCCAGTTACCTATCTGTTAAGCTCCCTGTTCTCTTGGTGTCGTGGCTTCTGGGAACAGAAGATCGGCCACAACTGCAGGGTAGGAAGGTGGAGGCTCTTCTCAGCCAGTAGCACTGGGCTCCAGAGGCACTCCTCAAGCTTATCTGATAATACAGGCTTGGGGCGGGGGGAATCAATGCCAAGCACAAAGCCAGCCAAGATGAGCAGACCAAGCCACCAAGCCACAGTTAACACCTACCATGGTTTGCCTGATGGTCACAAACCAAGGTTCAGATATCACACCAAGCCACAGCTGAGCTTCCCAAACCACCATTTGGCATGTCTGAACTGAGCCTTCCTATGGCAGGTGCCTCTCACCTCTTGTCCATTACGTTGTCAATGCACTCCTTCAACTTATCTTCCATTTCCTCTTGCTGTGCTTGCTCATCAACTGCCTCACCTCCTGAGAAAAGCAGCAAAAATCACGAGCACCAGGTCAGCCCAGCCAGATCCCACAGTCTGCAGAAGCCGCCTCCTTCTGCAAGGAGTGGTATCAGACCTGAACGGCACTGGCAGAGCTGCACAAAGGCCTTCCTCCTAAGATTTCAAGAGACTTGTGGCAAGACGATCCTTGTGTTTTGCATGATTCCTGGCAGCTATCAATTTAACTGAATCCAAACAGAAGGAATGGTATAGTAATATGAAGTTCTGAACTGTTCATCATTTTCAGCTCTTAATTTGGTTCTAAGATTTTATTTATTTACATCATTTATAGTCTGCCTTTCTCACTGAGACTCAAGGCAGATTACACAGTGCGAGTTAGTAGAGTCAGTTTCCAATAAACCATGTAAGAGGGTACATATATGCAAATTTGCAGATTTAAAACCAGAAGAAATTTAAAACCAGAAGAGTTGAAGAAATGCTGAAACAGAGCATTAGCTATTCTAAGACTGAAATATTAAACAACGTAAGTGTGGTCCCTATCTCTTTACTGATGCATCTCTTTGAGACCACTACCTTACAATTTAGCCCTCCTATCTGAGTAAAAACCCCTCTTGAATAATTCAGTTTTGCATAGTTTGCAGAAAGTGAGGAGAGTGAGAGCTTTCCTGACCTCTTCAGGTAGGCCATTCCATAAGGTGGGTGCTGCCACAGAGAATGCACATGTACTGGCAGCTGTTGATTTTGCCCATGTGCAAGGTGGCATCTGCAGAAGGCCCTGTTCAGATGAGTGACGTTGCCATAGTAGAACATAGGGTGAAAGGTGGTCCCATAGATATGATAGACCAAGGCCATGAAGAGCTTTGTATGTGATAGCCAATACTTTGAATTGAGCCTAGTAACTGATAGGTAGCCAGTGGAGTGACTGCAGAATGGGAGTAATATTCATTCTTCTCCAAGCTCCTAATAGTAACCAAGCTGCAGCACTCTGCACCAACTGGAGTATCTGAGTTAGCTTAAAGGGGCGACTTATATACAATTCATTACAGTAGTCAAGTCTCAATATTACAGTGGCATGGATCCAGGTGGCCAGATTGGCTACGTTAAAGTAAGGGGCCATCTCCCAAGCTAGACTGAGGTTGTAGAAAGCATTTTTTTCAGATACCTTGCTTTTCTAGCAGTAGCACTGGATCCAGTATAACCCCATGGCTCTTAACTGAGTCTGCAAGGGTAAGACAGACTCCATCAAAAGTGGGGAGTACAATGTCCTTTAAGATCTGACTTCCCAATGAGCATTACTTCCATCTTGTCTGGTTTCAGTTACAGTTTGTTAGCAACCCAGAGACTGAATAACATGGAAGGTAAGACTGGGCCCTGTGGAACCCCATGAGATAATTCCCTCTGGAGATGGCTGGTCTCTCACAGCAATCTTTTGAGTCTGCTCCATGAGAAACAATTTAAGCAATTCTGATACCCACTTCTGCCTCCAAGTGACTCAACAAGATGGCATAATCTACTGCATCGAAGGCTGCAGATAGATCCAGGAGGAGCAATAACAAAGCATGGCCTTTGCCTATATTCAGATGGAGAACATCCACTAAAGCTACTAGAGTCGTACTAGAGTTGCCTGAATCCAGACTGAAAAAGGTCCAAAATGCTAGAGTTATCCAAGAAGACCTGGAGCTGGGTCAGCTACTGTTTTCTCAATCACTTTGCCCAAAAAGGACAGATTAGAAATGGGGTGATACCTGGTCACATCATTTTAGCCTAGAGATTTTTTTAAAGTAGCAGGTGGAAAACTTCCTGTTTTAGTTGCTGGGGGAAAGTGCCTTGAGTTAGCAACTGATTTACGATAGAATTCAATGGATTGTTTGTGATCCTTACTTGATTTTAAGAGCCAAGATGAACAAAGATCCAATGCATAACTAGTAGCTTTCACAGATGCCAGAATCTTGTCTAGATTCTTCACTGTAACTGGTTCAAATTGGCCCATTCATGAACCAGGCTTTGGGGGATAGCTTAATGGTCAGCCACAGTACACGTTTCATTATAAATAAAATTAACTAAGGGCTTTAGAAATTTGTGTAGCTATGATCATAGAGTAGAGTAAGGCAGCCCCAAAATTATTTTCATTCTAAAACATGCCATCACCAAACAGATGTTTTTAGTAGCCTTCCATCCAAGTATGCAGAAATTATTAACCCACAACCTTAAATACATGACAGTTTAGTTAACAGAGAAAGAAGCTAGAGGCCCACAAAGAATCATGAGGGGTTAATTTGGAAATCCCAACTCCTCCCCACATCACCTCACCCAAGAGACACTAAACTCCCAGGGCCTTGAGCAGGATGCGGTTCCCCCCTTTTAACTGGCACTCGGCTGCTCTCAACATTCTATCCTTTCTGGGGGATGTTTAGTTCTCATCAGGCCTTTTTCTTCCGGTCCATTCACAAAGCCATACTGTTCTGTATACCTCTAATTTGGTACCGATCCCTTGCATTTGTTAGTGGCCCAGTTTTGCCGCTTTTGCCATTCACACAGGGCCAGGCAATTTACTGATTATCAACAGTGATGAGTTGTCTAGCTCTTATTTCCCACATATTTCAAACCCAAAGCCTCCTTTCCTTTACAGACCTACTCTCTTCTCCTTCTGTTATTCCCTAACTGCCAATTTTTCCTGCTCTTTCTTTCACAGACACACATCTACCCTCTATTTACATTTTCAAGAAAACCCTCCAAAAACACATCAGTGTGCTGCGTGGCATTTCCAAACATATGCAGTTTGCAGAGCTTATTCAAGGAGTGTAAGCTTTTTGGTTAAAACCCACAGAATTCCAGATTTTCTGTTCCTAACATCACCCACACTTACCTGTCACTTCCTCTGCTACACTGGTAGTCTCACTGGCGCTGCTGTAGTGACTCAGCACTTCACTAGCTGCCTCATCATCACTGGCCTGGGAATCTATCTTGGCACTGCCACGGGCCCCTTAAGGAGGAGATTAAAAGGTTAGCACAAGTAAAGAAAGCTTCATGTTTACCAAGGCAAGAAAACAAAAGGCTGAATCCTGCACTTTTCCATTCATGTTGATTTATATATAATATGGCCCACCAAAAGATCAGAGTAGGTCACATAATTTTCCCCCAGTTGTGCTGAGCAAACACAGATAGCTATTTACCAAGAAGTATCCAACTATAATCTACAGGTAGTTGCCTGACAAGTTGCATGGTTGTATTATCAAGTCTAACACTGAGGAGAAATTTATCGGACCTCTGCACCTGATCAGAGACTTGAGTGGTAATGTTCTCCTCACCACTTGGCAGGACCCATACAGATGACCGTAATACCACAGATCAGCACCAGGTGTTCAGAGAAAAAACCCTTCTTGCTACTTGGCAACACAATATAGCCAATACAGACAACCAAGCAACCCCAAGGTAGAAACCCAATCCAGGATAGTTTGGATGCATATCTAGATTCAACCAATCAAGCATTGACATGCTCACTGTCATAAACTAACTCATTCCTAGTTATAATCTGTACTGTTTGTACATGCAACTCCATTCTAAGCAGAAGTCTAGACATTTTCATCTCTTCTTCTTTACATGTCCTACAGAACGAGTTCAAGGCCTCTGCAGGAGTCCTCATTCCCAAGGCATTTCCCCTAGACCCACTGAACTGTGCCCTCATTTAAGATGGCATTCTAAAGACCAAGCAGGCTGAGGCTGTTCCAGTGAAGACACCTGCAGTGAAATATCAGGGGAGAGTGACAAACAAGTTTTCACTCACCTAAAGCACAGTTAACCATATTCTCTGCATCCCTGAAGATACTTGCTAGCAATGGAGAGCACTTACCCTCCAACAAAGCAAAGGTCTAGTACATAACACAGCATGCACATGTTTCTCCTACCTTTCGCTAAAATTAGCTGTCAGCTTGGCCATGCTCTTTTCTACAAGGCCTGGACTAGGAGATAATCAGCACCATATGGAATGAGTAAGGGGGAGGGGCCAAGGGCAAAGCCCTTCTTTAACCCTTTCTTACCATTTTGTATGTGGTTTGTTCTGGATTTTCTCAGTTGGCTTTTCTCTGATCCCAAAAGGCCAGAAACTGTCCTTACTTTGCTCAGCACAAATAATAAAGTCACTTTGTTCAATTTGTTGGAATTACCAATTTTATTCCTGGACAAATAAAGATAATTGTGTGCCACGTGGCTGAGAAAAATGGAAGACAGGTGCAGAGGAATCCTTCAAGCAAGAAGGAAAGGGGGGAGAGTATGTTCCTCCAGAATTTAATTTTTGAAGCCTTTAAGTTTCAACTATAACAATATTATAAAGTGGTAATAACCTTTCAAACAGTATACAAGGTGGCACACAATACACACAAAGCAAAGCTTCATAAAAAGGATAATTGAACAGATGCATATTCAGTCAAATGGCAGTCAAGCCCACTTGTGATAACAAAGAGCAGAAGTCCAGTAGCACCTATAAGCCTAACAAAGTTTGTGGTAGGGTATGAGCTTTCATGAGTCACAGCTCTGTGACTCACAAAAGCTCAGTTCTGAAGAAGTGACCTGTGACTCAAGAAAGCTCATACCTTACCACAAATTTTGTTAGGCTTATAGGTACAACTGGACTCTTGCTCTTTTCTACTGCTACAGACTGACTAACATGGCTACCCATCTTGTGATAACACAGTTTGACTTTTGCTGGTATTAAAGCAAAGCTTCCAGCCCTTTGTCTGACATTCATGTTGCCACCTACAGGTGCTAAAAAAAAAGACAAATATTTCAATATTACGAGGGCCTTATCCTGTAAACTTGCAGGTATTGAATACATCAACAGTTGGACAGATGCCCAGTGTGAGGAGACTAATGATTAAGTAAGTGCCGTAACACTGAGGTAGTGTTAATTAGCTAGAGAAGGTGCTATTCCAGTTTAGTACCCTCTAGCTTTCTCCATTGCTTCTACTGATGGCATCAAATGATGCCTCAAGGTCTTTTAAGGAGACAAGCCAATGTCCCTTCCTCTTAGATGTTTGTAAGATAACAGCAAGTACATCACAGTGACCTGATCTAAAGCTGATCTATCCCTTGGGGAAGATACTGTCAGAAACTGAGAGCCAACATTGTATAGTGACTGAAGTCAAACTAGGACTGAGAAGACCCAAGTTCACTTGCCTATGAAGTTGACTGAGTGACTGTGAACCAATCACTCTTTTTCTCAGCCTAACCTACCTCAGATGATTATTAGAAGGAGCAACTAAAGGAGATTACTATGTACGCCATTCTGAGCTCCATGAAGTAAGGATAGGATGAGAATATGATTGACAGATAGTGATCATCCAGCTTTCAAGTAAGTATTCGACATGTAATTTAAGAACTGGAATACCTTTATTAAAGAATCAGAATTGTTGCTCCAACAAAAAAGTTTCTGTTTCTTTATATGTAGTTATTAGAATCATAAAAGAAGAAAAAGGAGAAGTATCTGAATAGAGAAAAGAAAAAATAGTGCTAAGCACCAGAGATTATAAATATTTATAAAGCGATGATCAATTATTGCATATGTACATAAGAGCAGAGCATAATACAAAACAACAAAAACATTGCACAGAAAAACAGTGACAACCATGTCCAACTAATTTTGAAAAGTTAACACTATCAGTCTTGTTAATAATATTCAGGCAGGATCATATGTAGTTTTGACAGATGCACTTTTTAGCATGTCGAATAAATGTAAATGGCTTTTTTGGTAACAAATTTTACAGCCAAGACAGAACACATATTTAATGTGATTGGCAGATTTATTTGATGTTTTCCTTATTGAAATGCATGGACACTACATTTCAGTGATAAACTTGTTTGATATTGCTAGTGATGGCTTACTCCTATCTATTACCAAATGGAACAGATATAAGATATTAGGAATGAAGCCTCAGCATTTAAAATAGTCCCATAACTGACATGTAGCTCACAGGAGAGAAAATCTTTAATATTTCTGTTGCATTTCCAGTTCAGCATAGGCATCAATTACCATTCACCTTGGCTCAGCAATAAACCCTGAATTATTAACTAGCCTGTGACTTCGTATTAGGAGGCTAAAAACAATCCTAATTCATTGGAGATCAACAACAGACCTATAAGATAAGACTTCAACATTTTAAAAAGTCAAATAGAAATCGTGATGTGAAGGTATAATTTTACTATATTAGCACCCTGAAGTAAAAGCAAAATTCCTTTTTCAATCAAACTTTCCCTTGCCATTTAGCAATTTATAATCTGATTTATAAAGAGTTTTACAACTACTCCAACAGAATTGGAGTTATCATTCTCAGCGTTTTGCTGGGGTAGAAAGACATCATTTCCCTCCTCCAGCCCCTCAAATGAAGCTTTTGCTACGTTCTTTCTTCTCAGGGAAAATTTTGCGGACCTTAGTTTACGAAATCTTATGCAACAATAAAAATGTTAATCTTTAAGACAGCAGGATTTTAATTCAATGGCACTTTAGAGACCAACAAGATTTACAGAGTGTAAGGTTTCAAGAGTTAGAGCTCACTTCTTCAGACAAAGTTAATCTTTAAAGTGTCACACGATGCCGTCATGGGCTAACACAGTTATTCCGCTGGAACAGAACTTCTGCAGTTCTCTCATAATTCAGTCCCAAATTCTTGTTAGGTAGAATTTGTCAGAAGAATATAGATTTTCATTAATTACAGATCCATGTTTCCACAATTACGACAACCAGCATAATTTGTTCATACTCCACTTTCAATTGCAGGCTAACAAGATTAACCAATATCCCAGCTGCCACATAATTTTAAGCGCAAGGAGAGCTCAAACTGTGAAAGTAGAGTTTTATCAGTCAACCCAAGTTTCCTAAAGACAAAGGATTTTACTGCCAGCAAGTCTAGACTGAAATATTTGAGGGTATGAAAATAGTTTCTGTTCTGTAAAATTCTGACTGATGAAACTACTGAAATGAAATTTTTGTTATTATAATTCCTAGCAAAACACATCTGCCTCATCCTAGCACCCTGCCTGGAACCAGGAAAGAAATTGTCACTGAACAGCTGGATCAGCCATCAGGAAAAAGAGGTAGAGGATCTTTTTTGGGAGCTTACCTTTATCAAATTAAGCCTGCTTCTGCCATAAGACATCCACATATTCATGTTTCTTTCATTATGCAACACATTTGTCTCCTCTACTGTCTGCACTGTACTAACTCATCCTGTGATGTGAGCCCACAGGAATCTACCGAAAAAAGCACTGAAATCTGACTAATTCAACAGTTTTAAGCAATTATTTGTTAACCAGAATACTACAGAATACAAAGAGGATCAAGTTGGATGAAATATCACACCCTCTAATTGGAGATCCCTTCTACCATTCCATGGAGAAATCCGAGGAGATACAGTTCCATACTAATCATAGTGATGGAAGACTGCCCATTGGGTAAATCGTTTAAACAGCGCTGATTTCAATTTCCCTCAGAGCATGAAGGCACTTTTTACACTTCTCTGGAAGGACCAAGAATTAACCGAGTTTACTTTAGCTTAAATAATTTTCCCATCGCTGTTCAAGCTGGGGAATAATATCTATTTTGGGAATCCTTGGACTGGAGTAAATACATTTTGCTATAGCATCAACATTATTATCCAAAATCACAGATTGTGAAGGTGTTGCTGCTGTAGGACTTGTTTAGACAAATGTTAGTTGAGGTTTTAATAAGTACACCAGGCCTGGATCTGAAGGGACAGAGTTCGTCTCAAAGCACTAGGACTGAAATTTAAGTTTTCATTAGCATCAGAGATGATAAAGAACGGTATTAGAATTAGTACCCACAGAAAACCATCAAATTTGCAATACAAAAGAGCTAAATAAGGCAAAAAAAGGTCAGGAGCAAACCACTTTACACAATTAAATTTTAGCTATTAAGTACAATGGCTAACTAGGACAGCTGGACAAAAATAACTCATCTGGCTAAATGGAAAACCTAGATAGTTTGGGCCTCATCAAGCACAGCCAACTCTGCAACTAATATTCTGTGTGTTTCAATCTAACAGCTAAACTATTCTGCTGCTTTTAGTCTTGCCTAACTAATGGACCCCTTACAACTTCTTCCAATCCCACAAGTTTTGCTCCCAATGTTTTCACCTTGCTTGCCTCTATCCATCCTCTTTCCTGCTCATCTTATTGGGAAAGCCCCTTCTGGATACATATTCTCCCTGTCTTAAGTCTCCCCTTGTAGCAAACAAAAGAATTGCTTCTGGTTTCACCAGGGCTTCCTCCATCTTCCTCCAAGCCTGAGAAATGCAAATATTTTGTACTTTTTCTTCTTTGGCCTCTCTATAAATAACATCCTTCATAATTCTAACTTGTGTTTAGTAATCTGATACTGAGGACCAGCTCTGGTGTATATCCTGAACTCCCTTGCTTCAACCCCCACCTCCCACTTGCATGGCAGCTTCCACGTGCTTTCTCCATGGATCTCTCCCATGATGTTCTGCTTGCTTGGGTCCCTAAATGGCCTTGTCCAGCACCCTCTCCTCTAACACCAATTCTCCTAGATTGTGTACGTGGAAAACTATCAGCTGCCTAGATACTACCTTAGATGATTTCCTCATGCAGAATCATACAACAATAGGCAATACAGCACTCTGCTTGCCTTGTTACCCTCCCCCCCCCCCACATCTCTGCCTTGAGTTACACATGGCATAAGTGTATATTCTTATCCTGTGAGCATTTTGGTATTTGGTGATCATGCATTTCAATGAATAAAACTATCCCTGATTGTGATAAACCCTTACTCCATTTTGTTCCATGACTGCTTCAGAGTTTTGTTCCTTTAAATATTCCTTAGAAGTAAGTATGTGTTTGTGTGTGTGTTATCTCCTCAGCCATTTATTAGAGACACCAAATCTGCAGTTCCTTTAAGACAGAAGTGGCAGAAGAGATGTCTCTTCAGAATGAGTGTGGCAAAGGCACAAAGATGTTTACATGTATTTTTACGAACACACTTAGTAATAGGGAAGTCCCACTATTAACCATGTCTTTAAATGTACTTCAGGTGCTGCATAATAACTAGACTGAAATAGCAACATCACTCATTAAAGGACAAAAAACCCAAAGCAAAATAAATGCAATGTATTGTTTTTCTAAAAATCACAAAATCCATTAAACAAGAATACTTAATGTACTGTCCTAACTCCTTGGGCAACATCCAAGTATACACCTCTGCTCTCACTGAGGTGTAGCATTTACTGCCATGGTTAAAAAATGCTGGCTTGACAAGAAGTGAGGACCAGGGGCAGTAGAAGTAACAGTGGGTAAACTACAGCATTGACTCTAATGTCACTGTGCCAGATAATACATAAATCCCAGTGTTATAGAGGGTGATCTGTCCTACTCCTGGCCTTCATGTGTAGCAACCAGGGCTTTTTTTCTGGGAAAAGAAGTGGTGGAACTCAGTGGGTTGCCAGCACAGGGTGCAACTCCTGGCAGGAGATGGTACCACATGCGCGTGTGCAAAATGCGTACATGCTCCCAGGACCACACAATGACGTCACTTTGGGTCAGCTGGAACAAGGGGGGAGTTTTTAAAGATTAAATTGCCCTTGGCGAAAATGGTCACATGGCTGGTGGCCATGCCCCTGATCTCCAGACAGAGGGGAGTTTAGATTGCCATTTTCAAGAGGTGACCATTTTCAAGAGGTGCCGGAACTCCATCCCGCTGCGTTCCGGCTGAAAAAAAGCCCTGGTAGCAACTATGCTGGCACCTCAGCCATCCCAACTTCAAGCCTAGTGATGCTTAAATAGTCTGAAGAGAGGAGACCACTGATCAACTCCAAAATTTCAGTTTATAGCCGGGCCATCTTTAATCTCTTTAGCAATCCATCGGAGGCCCTAAGTGTTAGATCTACAGGAAGTTTTTAATGAAGGATTAATACAAAAATAACTTTCCCTGCACCACATACTAACCACCTCCCCTTTACCCCTGTATTCCAAATTAAGACCTCTCTCTACTATCAGTACCCCAATTTCTACTAAAAAAATCCAAAATTCAATATCTGCACGTAACATTTATCATTCATACAGAAGTTTCCATGTGCAAACTTCTTTATGGCTCTTACCATTTTAAAGCTGTTGCTGGAACAATAAAGGATAATCACTGATTATCCATGCTGCTACTCAGTGTGGCCATGAATTAAGATAAATTTGAATCCATGCTTCCAGATTCAAATTAACCACTTTTATTGGTAATTACATGGTCCAGCAGTCAGAGTTACAGTGAACTTGCTCATAGTTTTTTAAAGTTGCACAATATATTCTAGCTGCAGAACTTGCAAGGCTTTTGGTGCACAATACACAGTTCTATGAGGCCAGAGACTTCAGCAGCAACTTTCATCAATTCTTCCTGGCTGACAGACACCACGTGTGTACACTGAAGCAGCTCAAGCAAGCGCCACAGCCCAAGGGAGTGCTTCACCTCAGTCAGCCCCATGCAGAAGAAAAGCTTTCTAGGAAGGCAGCCAAGCCACTCTGCCAAGTCGTTCACTCTTCTCCTGCACATTCTCTAAGAGAATGTGATAACCAGCCTGCAAACAGCTCGAATGCAGTAAGAAAATACAAGGGCAATTAAGATGCTGCTATAATAGCAGCTTTTGAGTTAAATATAACACTTCCTCAGGTATCATGGACAGGAAGTCAATTTACATCTATACAAAAGCACCAATTTGTCCGGGGTCTGAGCCTCAGCCCCCGGACTTGCCAGGCAGGAGCAACGGGAGACAACCGGGAGACAGCAGCCCTGCCACCCCAGCCAGCAACCAGAGTCAGAACCCACCTACACCCGGGGAAAGGGGCAAAGGGCCAGGGCCTCAGAGGGCTAGAGGAGGCGGAGAGGCACCAGCTACACCCACCCTCCAGGGGGGCAATAGCACCCCCAAGCTACAAACCTGTTCCTTTAAGGGAGTACGACCCCATCTAGAACAGCAGACATGGCAACCTAGACAACAATGTAGCTCTATCACCAAGAATATCAGCCAGTACTTGCTAAACAGGTGACACCAAGAGAGCATCACTGAAGGGTTATAGCTTCATGGCCGACATAGGTAAAAAACAACACTGGTTGCACAAACCAGATGAAAGCATCTTCTTCAGTACGCAGCTGGATCCACAAGTGTACTCAGTAGCATCTACCAGAGCAAATGTCTTACTTTCTTTGCAGGACAGACTGTGGTCAAAGTTGTGTGGCTGACTACACAGCAGCGCTGAATACATTCATCTGCAAGAAACATTTTTCCACCAGTATCATGTGCTCCTCACTTAAGAGTGTTGAGAAGTTCCAGCGGCAGCACCTACCCAGTTGGTTCCTTTTGGAAAAAAGAACACTGAAGTCTTACAGCATTTCTGTATTATTTTCCTATTTACTGATAAGCAGGTAAAGCACAGGCAGAAATACAGAGACACTTCTACAGAAAAGCAGATACATCACCTCATGTCAGACCCTACCCCAGCTCACAACAACCTGTCTGCATCCCTGTGTCTTTTCTGCTGACTTCAAAAGACAGACATTTGACCCTCCTCCAAGAACTGGCGCTTCAACAGAGCCATCAGAGGACATTCTCTTCATAACTGATGCCTATTGAGAAAACACTACAGTAGTTAAGAACTGTTATCAGTCTTTTGTCATAAGCTCTAGCTCCCCCCCCCCCCGCCCCATGCCACTTTAGGACAAGTTCATCCATTCACAACGACCAGAGTCCATACCCAGGACATTCAGCATGATGCTATCCACTACAAAGGGAGGCCTGTGCTACAGTTCTGCTCCAAATCAATAGCTGTTATTAGTCACCAGAAGGTGTCAGGGGCAAAAACCAAAATGTAAGACAAAGTTTCCTCTTACAGTCTGCTTGCAAGACAATCTAGCTGTGCGGCTGACAAGATGCATATGTGAACTTTAGCACACCAAGGCAGCTGAAGTTGTATTGATTTTGAATGTCCTTAACTGGGTCTGCTGTATGGATGCCAAAAGAATAGAACACTGTGTACTACACTATACTAGGGGAAGAGATGCTCTGGGTAGTAAGACACTCTTGAATACATGTCAGGGTGATCTTCACTGTCACTCACATATCACACACCAGGGACACACTGGGACAGCCTCAAGGCACACAGGAATTCTCTTGATAACATGCAGCCATCTCCAGAGTTGCTTCTCCTTCCCTTTCAATCACAGAAAGGTTGTATGTGGTATTGCCTAAAATAGTATAATGGACTCCTCTTGCTAGAAGAACACCGCTCTGGAAACATGCTTAGGATTCCCTTATGGGACTCTTAAGCCACAACAATTTATAGACAGGGAAATAAAGACTATATACACAAAGAAGAGTGGTTAAAGTAAAATGACAAGGCTCAATTCACCACTCTTGCACTGAAATCAACAGGCCAACAAAGTGATTAATTTTGTCTGGACTGGGCCCACAGAGTTGGTTCAGTTTATCGAGGAGCGGCAGCTATGCGAACAGGTAAGTTCTTTTAAGAGAGCCTGTGAAAATGTCACAACATTTGGACAGCAAGAGTTCATTTAGTTTCAGGGGCATTATTCAGTCTGCCTTTTACACTGGGGCAAGAGAAGCCACGATCATCAACAATACATCTAATTCTCAATATGGCCAAATGTGTGTATATGTAAAACTAGAGATTGGAGACCTGAACAGACAAGACTGATGTTTCTATAATCCTGAAACACACTCTTCCCAGGTTTGCAGAAAAACCTGAAATAAAAAAATACATTGGAGTATTAAAAAAAAAATCTAAATATTAAAGCAGCACCTATAGCTTTAGGAAACTAAAGCCTTCAGTGGCCATTGCTAGACAACCACACATTACTGCCAGCCTTTAAACCTTGGTTTCTGTCAGTAAAAGGCAAGGGACAGAGGTAGGGCCCTTTCCAGGGTTATTTTGGCCTTTGAGGGAGGACTCATTAAGGGGCAAGCCTGGCAGCAATCACAGAGAAACCTGTTACCACATAACTTGCATGAATCATCCAGGCCCGACAACTTGCTACCAATCAACAGCAATCACTCCATGAAAGACAGTGTTAGAGTTTCAGACTAAGATCTGGGAGACCTGGGTTCGAATCACCACTCCGCTGTGGAAGGTCACTGCGTGACACTGGGCCAATTACACATTCTCAGTCTAACTTACCTCAGAGAGTTGTGAGGATAAAATGTAGGAGAGGAAAATGATGTAAGTTGTTTTGGGTCCTTGTTGTGGAGGAAGGTGAAATATAAATGAAATAAACAGATGAAGATGGGGGGCAAATAAAAGGTAGATTTGGTGGGTGGGAAGAACAGGATTCAAGAAAAGAGGAAATAGTGCAAGGAAGGGGATACAGGGTAAAATGAGGTATCCCCTGCAAGTGCTTGTGCCACCCCATGCAACTGGGCCCTTCCCAGCAGCCAGCAACAAGGCCATGGGTTCCCAGGTAGAAGCCCTCTGGAAGAGGGAAGGGGGCAAAAGCTGAAGACGGGGACAGATAAAGGTAGGTTGGATGCTGGGTGGGGAGAAGAAAAGGAAGCAGGAAAGGACAGAAAGGCTACTGGGGCTACCAGGGAAGGCTAAGAGGAAATGAGATGCCCCTCCGAGCAAGTCCTTGTGGTCTCCCACTTGTATTTTCTAACAGAGGCACATTCAAGGGAGAAAGACTCTTTCTTACTAGTCATTGATCTCTTAACTGGAAACTCCAGAGTGCTTGCCATTAGCATTTCTAAAAGGAAATAATTAGAAGATTATATACCTAAGAGATTCTTCATCAAATTTCTAGAATGGGAGGGGGCATTAGTAACCTCATGTATGAGCTCCATCTCCAAATTCTGCCTCCAAAAATAAAATTCTCAAAACCTTTGCATAAATTGTCGTTATGATGCACCCAAACTACACATGTATAAACTTCCAGACTACATCCTGGAACATCAATGGGATCAGCGCATTTTTGTACAGAAAGTGCTCTACATTTTCTGAATGATACCACATCTGAAAGACAGACAGCAGTGCAGCAGGATTCAGCAGCCCTCCTGGAGAGTTCCACAACACACAGAAAACCCAACAGATGGTCATTCCAGTGTTGACATCACTTACATCAGAAAGTAAACACAACAGGTCCGGAACATTTGCTGATTTGTGTTCCTGAAGTCAAACTACTTTATCTTGTACACCTGTAAAGGTCACCAATATATTTGGTTTTTTCCCTTGCATTCTTTACAGGAGAGTTTCATGACATTTAGCAATGCCAACTTTTGAATTAGCTCAACATGAAGCCATAGTTAAAAAGTACTTTTTTCCATTTCACCAGAAAGACTACAGAGGTAGTTTTAGGTGGGCAGCAGCGTTGGTCTGTAGCAGAAGAGCACAACCTGGGTCCAGTAGCACCTTAAAGACTAACAAGATTTCCAGGGTATGAGCTTCCAAGAGTCAGAGCTACAGAGTTTCACTTTATTGCTGTGTAGAACATGGACTTTGGGGGGGGTGTCTACCAGAGCATTCCCTGTAGGTTGCTGAATTATATGAAGTTGTAGAAATGTTATTTAAGACAGACACAAACTTATATGAGTGATGGGTACTTAATTCCTACATCTAGGAAGAGCCCCGTGGGCCAGAATGGTAAGCTGCACTACTGCAAGTGGCGTAGATGGCTGGGGAAAGGCAAGTGTAGATGATTGGGGAAGGCAATGGCAAACCTCCCAGTAACAAAAAGTCTGCTAAGAAAACATCATGATGCAACATCCCCCTGTGGGTCAGTAATGACTCGGTGCTTGCACAGGGGGCTACCTTTACCTACCTAGGAAGGTTAAAGAACTACAGTCACAGAAAGAGAAAAGATTCTATACTTATACTTGCCTCAAGAATCTTAGTTTATGAGCGCAGAACTTTAAAAATCCTCCATTTTCTTGAAGTAGTAGAGCCTTAATGTTCATCCCTCAATACTAGCTTCACCACTCCAGTCTGCTTGTGGAAGAGCAGCTTCACCCACTAAGCAAGAGGCAATACTATGCAAGTCACCCCATTTCATGTACACAGCAAATAGGAAATTATTGCAGAGTAACTAAACTCCTGTTGAAAGGGAAGACATCCACTCACTTCTCAATGGACAAGAAAGACAGAAGATCTAATCCTTCATCACTGTGGCTTAGGGTTTTAACTAGATGAGAAGCAAAAGATCTGTGATCAGACTGCAGAATATATTTAATTAATTTGAAATCAGCCAAAGGGTTGACGTGCACACTTTGCTTTGGATTAGGGCCACAGTAGTGGAGCATAGGCATTAATTACCCTCCCTCCCAGCACTGTTTCCCAGAGAGAAATTGCTCCACGGCAACTGGCTGTCAGCTGGAGTAGGAAAAAGAGAAGACAGTTTATAAAAGAAGTTAGGAGATCTGATCATCCCTCATGTCTTATCTAGTGAAGTGACAACTTCTCACTGAGATAGAAAATTTGCATGGGGCAGTACCTCTTTCTACTGCCAGTGGGGAGGGGGGCTCACATGAATCTCTTGCATGGAAGTGTATTCATTTGTATGAAGCCACAACTGCAGTGCGAAGTGGGACTGCCCACACACAAGTTTGCCACCTCAGTAAGAATCAGGCCTATCAAAATCAAAAAGAGTCCAGTAGCACCTTTAAGACTAACCAATTTTATTATAGCATAAGCTTTCGAGAATCAGGCCTATATTAGAGATTATTTTACTGATGCACAAGGAAATTGCTGAGTTAACATCCATCAAGAAGTTTAACATGCTTTCAACCAGGTCTGAACAGGGACCAGTCATTTTTTAAACCAGGTGCAAATATCTTGGATTTTCCACCCCATCCAGATGCTAATTACTTCAGCTATACCTCTGTAACTTCATATTGTATCTGCTCATCTCAGTTGATCCCACACTAGATTTTATGTTTTGCCAAATAACTGTGGGGAGAGTGAACTGATTACTCTTTGGATCGGATCTTATTTTTGGTCAACCTCTCTTTGCAATACTTACCCCCTTCTGTTATGTACATAAATTGGGCCTGATGGATATACACTCCTGTGCACTGAAGAGTACACTCTGACTCACAAAGTTTATGCTGAAATAATTTTTGTTAATCTTGAGGGTGTCACTGGATTTATGTTTTATTTTACCCTGCAAAGAGACTCTTTGTCCAATATTAAAGACAGATGACAAAAGCAGTCACACATGGCAGAAAAGATGTCTCTTAGCAAGTAGCAATACCTACAGATTCCAAGTAAAGCTCTTGTCCCATCACACTCAGCATATTACCTAGCCTAGGAAATTAACAAACTGTTTGCAACCTGTCACACAGGAGAATCAGAAATATTCCGGTTTCTCTCAGGAACTGCTCTAATGTAGCAGAAAGGGGGAAACATGACAAAAGGAAATCTGAGCACAGGGAAGGATTCAAAACAAGTTATGTAAAACAGCCACACAATTGCTGCTGTATAGCAATGATAGTTTCCCACTTTTTCCTCATTTGAGCAGAATTTTATCTAGCTTGATTATTCAGCCCTTTAAGATCACACATTTTGAAAGTTTTAGGTGGGTAGCCATGTTGGTCTGCAGTAGAACAGCAGGATTGGATTCCAGTGGCACCTTAGAGACAAACCAGACTTTCAGAATCAAAGCTTTTGAGAAACCTGAAGAGGGGAGCTTTGACTCTTGAAAGTTTACACCCTGAAAATCTTGTTGGTCTCTAAGGGGCCACTGGACTCCATTCTTGACATTTTGAAAGCACTCTGTGTAGGACACCTGAATGAAGCAAGCAGGTGCAGTCACACAACCATTTTACAGCGCATATGGATGGGATGGAAGTTCCTTTTGTAACTCCACACAAGCAGGCATACACGTATGGGATCTTCACATATGGTAATATGTACACAAATTTCGTATTACATTCCTAGGCAAAAACACTCGTTCTTGTCCCTTCTGTGAAGCAAGCCAGGAAAGCAGGGGCAACAGTGGAGGGGCCTTCAAGGTGCGTTAAAGTGCTGGCGGGATTTTAAGAGGAAACACGGAGCTGCAAGGGACTTGAGGTGAAGCTCCCAGGCGCTGCATGAAGACTAAGGCCATTTCCACACACGTTGAATAATGCACTTTCGCAATCCTTTTGAAGTGGATTTTTTGTTCCACACATGGAAAATCAGTTTCAAATGTTTACTAAAGAGCATTGAAAGTGGATTATCCAACGTGTGTGGAAGCAGCCTAATATTCCAAGCAGAAAGGGCATAGCGGTGTTCCGTTGAGGTCTTGGCGGAGCATGGCAGCCAATTCTCACAGGGCCCCTCTCACTCACCCTCCACTTCCGCGCGGCTAGGAGGCGTCCTGCCTAACTGCCCCATTCCCGCCCCCGAGGCTTCTGCGCGTGCATACCCAGGAGCTGGCGGCGCTGCTCAAGCGCCTCACGCCCGCGCCCACTCTGCAAGATCTGCTTGGCGCTCCCTGCCTGGCACGCGGCACCTTCCCAGACTCGCCTCGGGCGTCGCCGCCGGCGCAACAGCTGTTAGCAGGAGACGGGGAAGAGGCGGCGGTGGCGGCCACAGACAGGGACCGTCCTGCACTAGCCCGCTCCGGATTCCGCCTGCCCGCCCGCCCACCGCCCCTCTCCCTCGCTCCCATTGCCTAGCCGGCGGGAGGGCAGCCTGGCTCACCTCGGGCGCCCCTGCGGGCTCCGTCGCCGCGGCGCGACCGTGGCCGGGGCATGGCTGCTATCAGGAGGCGGCTTCAGGCCGGGAGGCGTCTCTCTGCTGGGGACTGGTGACGGGGCTGGTAGTTGCCTTGAGGGGGAACCACGCCGCTTGCTCCACCATCTTCCTTCCCTTGCTCGACCGCTCGCTCGGCTTCCCGCTCCTCCTCTTTCCCTCTCCCAGCGTGTGCCGGTGCTGCCGTGGTGCCCTCTGGGAGTTGAAGTCCTCATCAGCTCTGCACTCCGAGGCAATGAGCTTTATGACAGCGGGACGGCTAGACTACCAGCCCCATGATGCTTCGCGCATCGTCCCCTTATGACTTACTGGGAAACATAGCCTCAATGAGCAGGCTCTCTTGAGAATGCCGTGTGGGAGGTCAATGAACTACGATCCCCATAGGCCCAGGGCAGAAGTTTCACCGCCTCGGTGGCCTTAACTAAGTCCCACGAATCCCGCGCGAGGACAGACTGTGGCTCATGCCCTCTAGTGGCGAGACGGAGTTACTACAGGGGCCCATAAAGTTCCCTTGTCGAAGTGGTTCACGAACAGGGCTTTGGTTTTCGGTTATGTTGTCAGTCTGGTGCTTGGCGGCCGAGGGATTGGAGTTTCCCGTGGGCCCATTTTGTCACCCTACCAAAGCGAAGAAACGAACTGGAAGCGGTCGTCTTTGTTTTATGGTGGGATGGTCACTGCTCAGATCTTTTCACCCCACCCCCACCGGGAGGTTGCAACTGGTCAGCTGAGACACTGGGCTTGAGCATAGGATCACAGCTGGTCCCGTTGTCCAACTCTGGCGTTAATGAGTTACTGGGATGTTAAGAAAATAGCTACTGTTCTTGCACTTCTCTCGTGTGGTAGAACTAATCGGTGAAAGAAACATAGCACCTGTCTTCTCAGATCTTCCAATTCAGCCTCTGGCCAGGAAGGAAATAGAGTATCAAATTCACCTTATGCTAAAGGAGGGATTCAAACCTGTCTCTCCTCGACCTTAGCTTGACATTCTAACTAACTAGGCTTCACAGCAGCAGTCCTGTGCATATTTACATGAAAGTAAGTTTAATTGAACTTCGTGGGACAGTCCTTCCAAGTATGTGCCTAAGATCTGGTTGTCAGGTTCAGTTCTACATACACTAGGGAGTGAATTCCATAGAACTCAGTGGGACTGAGGTAGGCTTTCAAACACACAGTTAACGTGCTCTTTTTTGAGGGGGGGGGTTGCATGCAACATTGCTTAGTAAAAGAAATTCAACAAATTAATTCCTTGTTACAGTATCTCCATGATGAGGAAAATAGTAAAAAGTCCAGTAGCACCTTTAAGACTAACCAACTTTATTGAGGCATAAGCTTTTGAGAACCACATCTGTTGAAAAGAGCTGTGGTTCTCAAAAGCTTATGCCTCAATAAAGTTGGTTAGTCTTAAAGGTGCTACTGGACTTTTTACTATTTTGCAACTACAGACTAACACGGCTAACTCCTCTGGATGATGAAAGCTACACCTGCTATTGTCTTGCGCTTCATTATCAGTTGCATTTCAGCAGTCTCTCTCATCTCCCTTCGAAATTCCTCTGTAGGATAACTGCTACTTTTTGGTCAGCAACTGAATGTCCTGGAAGGTTAAAATGTTCCCCCCACTGGTGTGGGTTGCAATAATCTCAGTTTCAACCACACTATTTCTGGACCATGAGAATAGATAACATTCTGCAACACCTTTAACAGCAGCACATTAAGGCCAAATCAACAGGTGCGGCTCTGCTCCCCAGCATGGAAAAACTTCCATCTGTTATTTTCTTCCTGTAGTGCATGTATTGAGTGCATAAAGCTTCTGCCCGTTAAGCAGATGGCCATCGTTACTTGCATTTCCAGGCTGTACGCCATCCCCTCCCCATAGGTCTTCTGTAAGCTACTCATTTGGGGTTGAGAAATTCCAGCTATCAAAGGCCCTACGGTTGTCTCTGGAGCTGCTGGGCTTTCATTAGCTGTTCCTTTCCTCCTGGCATGCTGTCAGGAAAGGGCTGTGATTGTTTCTGCTTGGAGGATGGATTTTTGTGTACGGGGAGGTAGCTCACAGGAAGGGGATGGTTCTTGAGCTGGGGCCAAATTGAATGAGTTTGGAACAATTTGTTAACTTGGCTTTATGTATAACGTTAATATTTTTGTAGGGGCTGGGGTTTGTGGTAGGGATCAACTCACTGACTTGAAGAAAGTACTGAAGAAGGAAAAGTTACTTAAGAGAGAGAATTGGTATAATGGGTATAATTGTGCCCCATGCCCTTTGAATTTGTTTTTTCCTTTCTCTGAAATATTACTGACACGTGAGCTATAAGCAAATATTTGGCTAGTGGTATCAGGGAGGTCTGTGCATTGCTCTCTGATAGTCTGTTCCTGTCCACCTAACCCAGCTGGCACATCTGCCTGGTTGAGCCAATGTTGCTGGAGGGAAACATGCAGTCTGTGGCCGTCCTGCTCCTTGTGCTGGTCTGTACGTTGAGCACAGGTGAGGAACCCCTACACACGCCAATTTCCTTTCTCCTGGAGCTGACAAGGTTCTTCTCTTCCACTGCTGTGACTTCGGAGAATGCAGAACTCATACCCTTTTCTCCTGCCCCTCAGAGTTGCTGCCTGCTGAGTTTTTTTGCACTGAGGCACCCGGAAGAGGAGTAGTCTAAGGGAGAATAAGAGAGGAAAGCCATTTTTGTTCCATGAGGGCTTTTGAATTAGGAAGAGTTTGGCATAGCAGCTGTTTCCCTCTTTGTCACCCATTTTTGCCATGTCTCCCCAGAAAGCCTCACAAAAAAGCAAGATGCAGCTGATCAGAGACCACAACATGGCTCCTATGTAGAGCAGCTACCTCCCCTCTTCCGCCCTGTGACAGAGTGACTGCATGGTGTAGTGGTTAGAATGCCAGACTAGGATCTGGGAGAGATGGGTTTGAATCCCCACTCTGCCTTGGAAGCTCACTGGAGGACCTTAAGGCAGTCCTGCTTTCTTAGCCTAAAATGGAGGAGTGAAGAATAATTTTGTAAGTTGCTTTGGATCCCTGGTGGTGTTGGTGGTGAACAGGGCAGAAATATCTAAACAAATAAATAAACAGACAGGTATTCAATTGTTAGAAGCTTATTAGCTCAACGCTGAGAAAATGTTTGTTATGCAGCTATTAAAAGCACAGGAGGCCTGACAGGAAAAAGTTAATACTCCTCCTAGAAAGATAATACCCTTTCTAGATTTAAAAAGAAGGGATGTCACTTCTCCCTACAACAAGATTCCACGTCTGGCACCATTTCACTGCAGGCAAAAATTCAGAGGTACAGCTTTCTCCCATTACAGTATATGTTGGAGAAAGCTACAGTTGATACATTTCTGGCTGTCATGTAGCCATTGAAGGTCAGAAAAAAGCATTTTAATGGAGATAACAAGGAAAACTGTACGCTTGCGCTGTCAAATTTGTTAAAAGGCTTCTGACTGCCAAAAGCAGCGTTATGGATTCTGAATGTTGTTTTGGCAATAGCTCTGCCTATTTGCTACTGCACACCTGTAATATCTGCTCAGTCTATACAGACTTCATTTTCTAACCAAGCTGATGTGGTGGAGGTTTTTGATAGTGCAGTTATAAGATGCAAACAGAAGCTCTGCTGCCATCCTTGTGGGTTTGTTGCTGCTTCGAGAGATGTTGTTGCAAAGATACACAATCTGTCTTGCTCTTGTCTTGTGAGGACAACTCTTAGGGCATGCTTACATTATATTTAAAACAGTGTTAGATTTGTTTAACTATCATGACTGCCAACCAAGGAAACCTAGAAATTGTGGCTGTCCGGAGGGGCTGGCAATCTCTTGAGTGGCATTCCTCTTGCAAAACTACTGTTCCCAGAGTTCTTGTGGGAAAGGAGAGGCTTGGAAATAGCCCCAGTTTAAAGTTATAATACCAGTGTGCCCTTTTTTAGTCACTATATTTAGTTGGTTGTAATCCTCAGCTTAGGTAACACCCCAATGTGTTCTTCTCACCACCTTTCATTCATTAACCCTGGGAAGAAGTTTGCCCTGGGATCCAGGACCAGTTTGCTCAGCTAATCCTTATTCATCCTCTAGATTCCACTTTAATGTGAGCTGTAGCTTCCTTGGCTCTCGGATGTGCAATGTAATACCCAGGTGCACTAGAAACATTCTCAGGCAGGGCAGATAACTACTGTCTTGAGACACCTGCACATTCGTCATGGGAAGCCAGATACAGTGTTGGTGCCAAGTCAGCCACGTGTGCAAAGTCACACCATATGTCTTTTCTATGGATACTGGATATAGTGGGAAAGTGCATGCAGTCCTTCAAATCACAGCCACCTACATGTGCTTTTGAACAGATTCTCATGCTCCTTTAGGCTCATCAAGCTTTCACTTACATTTTACATGTTAAGAGCTCCATTGGAAATGCCCAGGGACTTGAGAGTGCTCAGCAGTCTCTGGGAGGACATTTTTCTTTGAATCACTGCCTGTCTCTTATTCCATAGCATCACACACTGCTAGCTTTTCCCAGGGACTAGGACACTGCTGACAGTGAAAGAAAAGTCAGAAGAACTAGCTGTGTGGTACTTTAGACTACAGCTTCTGGAACTGGTTGGGTTCTGGCTTCTTTGTAGGAGAGTGCAGCAACCTGTGATTTCTATGTATTCTAGGTCAGCGTTCTCCTCTCAATGACTTCCAGAGGCTAAAAGCTACTGAGCTGGTTTCTGTGTCCCTTCGCAGAGAGGAGAAGCCCATCGGAGTGGAGGAGTGTGCAAGGCAGTGCACAGCTTTCCTAGATTGCAGGTGAGAGGGAAAATAACTGCAATAGAGGCAAAAGATGTGAGCTTCAGGATTATGAAAGAACAAACTATATATAGCATTGTCTTCTACTGGCAGAGATTATTTGCCCCACTATTAGGAATAAGAGACAGACACAGTATTTGGATTATAAAAATGGGCCGCTTTATTAATAAACAACAACCAGAAAATATTAACTACGGCAAGGGCCTAACTAGCGGTACAGGTCAGGCCCTGGGGTCGCTCCCTACCCCGCCCTGACCTGTCTGGGCGAGACACCCGCTGCCCCAGGTGCGAGCCATCAGACAATGGCTGGGACCCAGCCTGGCCAGGCGAAGTGGTTCACCCCTGTAAAGCTCCCCCACCCGGCCGTACGGCAGCGGGGGGAGACTGGCTTGTCCAGGGGTTCCCCACCAGGGCGTCTAACCACGCAACTGGGCCGTACGGCAGCCAGCCACATCTGGCAGACCCCAATTCCCCACCAATGGGGAGGTGCCAAGGGTGCTCACCGGCCCGCTACAGATTCTTCCCTAACTAACACCCTGCCACCCGTGGCATAAACTCAGACCCACCAAATCAATTAACCCTCCTCCCAAGACAGTACGAGGTAGGCGAAAAAACTCCAGCCCCAAGGCCAATCGGGGACTGTGAGAGAAAAAAAATTCCTACCTGGCTCCAAATAGGCAACCGGCTAGTCCCGCACTGAAATAGGGAGAGGTGGGTGGGCCGAGCACGAGGCAAGACTGAAGCCAAGGGGGCGGAGAGGCAGAAAGACGCCGCAAGACTCCGCCCCCAGGCTGAATCCCCGGATGAGGCTAAAGCTGTCTGCCTCCATCCCTGCAGTGGGGCAAATGGCTGCCACCTGCTTAAAGGTGGGGCAAGCCCCAAGCAGGATTGGCAGTATTGCCCCACTATTAGGAATAAGAGACAGACACAGTATTTGGATTATAAAAATGGGCCGCTTTATTAATAAACAACAACCAGAAAATATTAACTACGGCAAGGGCCTAACTAGCGGTACAGGTCAGGCCCTGGGGTCGCTCCCTACCCCGCCCTGACCTGTCTGGGCGAGACACCCACTGCCCCAGGTGCGAGCCATCAGACAATAGCTGGGACCCGGCCTGGCCAGGCGAAGTGGTTCACCCCTGTAAAGCTCCCCCACCCGGCCGTACGGCAGCGGGGGGAGACTGGCTTGTCCAGGGGTTCCCCACCAGGGCGTCTAACCACGCAACTGGGCCGTACGGCAGCCAGCCACATCTGGCAGACCCCAATTCCCCACCAATGGGGAGGTGCCAAGGGTGCTCACCGGCCCGCTACAGATTCTTCCCTAACTAACACCCTGCCACCGCAGAGGCCAAGCCTCTGCTTAGGCCTCAGCGCCCCACAAGTGGCTTAAAGCCAGGCGCAGCCCTTGCCGCAGGTCGTTCAAGAAAATGGCATTACCACTGTTGGATAAGTGTACCCCATCCCCTCGGTAGAGGTCTGCAGACTCGGCCCTTATCTGCGGATGGGGCAAATAGATCCCAAGACCCCCTGACATTGCTCTAAACAGGGCTCTATTGGCCATCCGCCTCGCCCTTTCCACAGCCCTATGGTCCAATGCTTCCCGCCACACCCGACGCGGAAGCATCGCCGACCAAAAAATGAGAACACCGGGCCATCTTCTCATAATCTCACGGAAGTCGTCCTGTGCCTGGCAAGACAGGGCCACGCCCTTCATGAGACCCAAATCGTTGCCACCCAAATGGACAACAAGAATATGTGGGGGAGGGAGACTCCGACCCTCAAACAACAGCGGCAGCAAACCTGCCCAGCGCAGGCCTCTTCTGCCTTGCCATTCCACTGTGGCCCAACGGCTGAGTCCCAGCTGAGTCCGTGTCCTCTTCGCTTGGTGTGCCGCCCAAAAGACCATACTATGGCCACATATGAGAATGCATATCCTATCGCGCCACGTCACAGCACCTGGAAGAAAAACAATGTCAGCATGACTGCCCACCAGCCAGGGGCCTCACATAAGCCTTATAAGCGGAGGAGCGCCACCGCCCCACTTTCTGAATCTCAGCTCCCGAATACCCCATCGCTGCGGCCGTGGAAGCCGCACCTATACGAAAAGAGTGGGTCCCAAATTTGACTCCTTCTAGCCCTAACTTTGAGAGCGCCCTGCCGGTGACAGTCCAGAACTGGTATTTCGTAAGCGGGGAGCTATTCTCATGGCAAAACAGTGCCCCAGGCGCTGAGCCCCGTGCTTTCAAATACTTTTCCAAAGCCGCCACCGGGCACAAATCCTTAATTGCGCATTGCCCTATTGACAATTCTACCCCTTTATGCATCTGATCGGTCTTAGAACGCCTAATGCGAATCCTCACCTGTTCTCCCTGAATTTTAACATCAGAAACGGAGATGGCGCGACCAGAAACGTCCCTAAGGGACTGGGGAACGAGCTCACTGACCCTAAGAGCTCCAAAAAATGCAACCAAGGAAGCGGCATGGAATAACAGCTCCTCAAAAGGGGAACTGCAGACCACCGGCCACATGGCCCTCAAACCCTGTAGAATACTAGGGGAAATAGGCTGCCTGGCGTCCCTCGGAACGACGGCCTCCCTGGACCAACCCTCCAGCATTTTCCTAATGCGGAAGTCACCCGTGGGGTCGACCAGGCCCCGAGCCTTCGAAGCAAAGCCCAAAGCCGCAAGCTGACTACGAATGTATTTAACCCTGTGCCCCTTACCTTTCTGAGCAACACAAAATTGGGCTGCATGCTCAACTGGAATTGGCCAAATCTGCGGAAGACCAGACTCCTGCCTGAACTCCGCAAAGTACCTCACCGCCCTGTCGTAGGCTCTCCTGGTACTAGGGGCCAGAGCTAACTGGATAGCCCTGAATGCCTCGGATTCCCAATCCTCCATAGCTCCAAAGGAACCTGGGCAGGCAGCAAATCCGCCTCTGGGGCAAGCTGTCGAAACCGGTCCATCTGCAGACGAGATAAGGCGTCTGCCACTTCATTATTTAACCCGGGTACGTGTCTGGCTAAGAACAAAATATTAAGGTGGAGACACCTTAAGGTGAAGGCTCGGACCAGCTTCATTACCCTGGGGGATCTAGAAGAGAGGGAATTCACGACCTGCACCACTGCCATATTATCGCACCAAAAGTGCACGGAGTGGTTGGCCATTTCCCCACCCCATAAGTAAACTGCCCCTAGAATCGGGAAGAACTCAAGGAACGTAAGGTCCCTGCAGAGGCCGGCTTCCATCCAGCTGGCGGGTCATGGCGCAGCACACCAGTGCCCCCTGAAATAAATGCCCAAACCAATGGAGCCCGCTGCATCAGATGAAACCTGAAGGTCACCCTCCAACAACAGCTCTTGTCTCCAAAAGGAAACACCATTGAAATTGCCCAAAAATTGGGACCAAACTTCCAAGTCCTGTCTCATACCTGGAGAAACCCGAACCCTGTGATGCGGAAGCCGAAGTGACCTCATTGCATCACAAAGGCGCCTCAGAAAGGCTCTACCTGGCGCCACCACCTTGCATGCAAAGTTAAGATGGCCTACGACCTGTTGGAGCTCCACTAGGGAAACTTTCCGCTTGCCCAAGAGGGTCTGCAATCGAGACCGCAACTCCTGGAGCTTTACCAAGGGCAGCCGCGAAGTCTGCTGCTCGGTATCCAATTCTATCCCAAGGAAGGTCAAAACCGTCGTGGGACCCTCCGTCTTTTCGTGTGCTAAGGGAACACCCAACTCGTCAGCTAAACGTACAAAATCATCCAACAGACAAGCACACTGACCCGTGTGTGGGGGCCCAACCAGGATAAAATCATCCAAATAGAAGGCGGAGTCACGGCAGCGTTGCCTGTGACGTAGTGCCCACTCCAGGAACGTACTAAAACGCTCAAACACTGCGCAGGAAACGGAGCAACCCATGGGAAGGGCTCTATCCATGTAAAATTTGCCCTCAAAGGCAAACCCCAGCAGTTCAAAGTCGTCTGGGTGCACAGGGAGAAGGCGAAATGCTGACTTGATGTCGCATTTCGCCATCTCTGCACCCCGACCGCAACGTCTAACCACTTTGACCGCCTGGTCAAAGGAAGTGTAACGCACTGAGCAAAAATGCTCAGGAATTGCGTCGTTAACCGAACCGCCCCTAGGGAAAGACAGGTGGTGAATAAGCCGGAATTCACCTGCTGCCTTCTTAGGCACTACTCCCAAGGGAGAAACCCGCAGATAAGGAACTGGAGGGGAGGGGAAAGGGCCTAAAACCCTGCCCTCGGCACATTCCTTCTGGATCTTTGCCCGCACTCCTCCATGCCAATAACTGAACGCAAATTGGCTGACATGAAGGCGGTTCTGGGGCCTTGATAAGGAATACGGAAACCAAACAAAAAACCTTGTAACAAAAACTGGGCATCCACCTTGTTAGGGTAGTCATCCAACATGGCCTCAAGGACCCTCACTTTTATTGGGCTGGGGCCCTTCACTAAGCCCCTGTTGCCCTGAGGGGCCACCCCCTTTCTTTCCGAACGGCCGCTGCCTCTTACAGGCATTGAGGGCATGCGGACCTCGGCAGGTCGGGCATTCATGTCCAAACCGACAGTTTTTACGGTTGCAGACCCCTTTCGAGGTAAACTCAAAGCAAAGCAGCCGGGGCTGAACCGACTGCCCCGCCGAGGCGCGGGAACCGTAAGAACCCTGGGCAAACCCCCCAGAAGCCTGTGAAGAACGCTGCACAATATGACCACTATCAGACCTGTCCCCAACTGAAGACTTAGCCGGGGTCATCAGCTGCAACCACAGGTGCTGGTGGACTTGATCCCAAGGCAGAGATGGGTTCAAGGCCGCCCGCATCCGGAATTCTTCGTCATATTGCAGCCAGGCTGCTCCTAAGAATTCCGTGTGAGCCCTATAAATGTCCATGTACTGGAACAGTGGTGCCGCCCTCCAGGGCTGTGCCCTAGCTATGACTCCCGCGTAAATGAGAAAACCAGGGAGCCAATTATGCCATGTTCTATCTATTTTGCGCCTCTTGATGCGCTCTTTGTCACGGTCTTCCAGGTCTTCTTTATCCTTCTTCTCCAGATCTCTGAAGAGAAGGGTAAAGACATCTACATAATCCCCGCGCAGGATCTTCTCCCTAGTGGCCGGGGTAAGATGATCGCCTAACGGCATGGCCGTGTCCCCAACTGGGAGGGCCCTATAAGGCACAGAACCATAATTGGACCAGGGAACTCCATAATAAGAGCCCCATGGTGGAACCATGCCCATGCCTTGAAACTGTGCCGAGGGGGGCACCCAACTAGCAGCCCCAGGCGGCTGCCCAGGGACAGCCGGCTGGCACCAGTTGCCCCAATCCGGAAACAAACTGGAACAAGATGGACCCCCCGAGGAACCAGAGTGCGTACCCGCCGCATGTGGTGCATTTTGCTGCGCCTGCCCCCAAGGCCAAGCGCCTGGCTGCTGCGGCCAAGAACACTTACCGTCAGCCTCGGGCGGTTGCACCACCAGCGCCACTTGTCCAGCATCCTGGGTCCAAGTCCCCTCTACCTCCGTGGCTGCCGACTCCGCCACCTCGTCCTCAACGATATTACCAGCCGTAGAAGTAGATGGAGCCGAAGTACCACCCGAAGATGCCCCTTCTAAAGCCGCTAAACGAGAGAGAATATCGTTAAGCGATGCAGTCTTAGACGCAACCCTCACGGGTCTCTTACTCGCCGGTTCCGCTGACGGAGCGGAAGATGCCCGTGCTTGCTCTAAAGCAGCAATCCTGGCTAAAATATCGCGTCTTGCGGGAACATCGTCCTCCTCGTCAGATGATAAGGCAGTGGCCACGCGCTTAGGTGGGCGCTTTGCAGGCTGCTTGCCTTTAGCCACACCTGTACCCTTCTTGGGTGGCATCCTAAATCAAGTTAAAGAAGTGGCAGTTAAAGACAGGAATGTTGAATTACAGCCAAGCCACTTAACCACTGCGCTACAGCAGGTCTACAGGGGGGAACCCCGCCCCCTGACAGAAACAGCTGAAGAAGCTGGAGCAGGTAGGGGAGGCTCAGCAGGCCGCCTTCAAAGCTACAGTGCAGTAGCGGGATTTGAACCAGAAAACTGGTTCACAGCCAGCCCACTTAACCACTGTGCCCAACTGCTCCAACAAAGGCCCAGACATGAGAAATCGGCCCCCGATACAGCCCAAGGACCGGGGGAGATGACACAGGTCAGGCCCTGCAAGTAACTCTCCGGTACCTTTGGCACCTATAGGGCCCAGAATGTCTGCTAGAGGTACCGCACCCAAAATGGCCGCCAAAGGCTGGACAAAATGGCCACCGCAACAGCCGGGGGAAATTAGAGCCGGCCGTTACAAAAGTGCAGGGAGGCTTCCCCCAAATGCACGCCCGCCCTAAACCAGGTTGAGGGGGGGGCTCTGAAAACGGCCCGCCGGCCCGTAACCAACGGCGCGCCGCGGCAGCAGTGGGCAGGAGAAATACCCCCCCACCCCAGAGCCGCCGGAGGCCAGGTAAGCGGCGGCGAGGCACCCAGTTGCCCTTAGGGGCCAAACGGGCGTTGCGCGAAGCGCAGAGCACAGACGAGGCGCCGGGACGCAGCCGCGCCGAAGTGGAAGGCACGAGCGCTCCTTCCTTACAGTCCCTCGCTCTGCTGAACGAACCGGGGCGGCGGGAGGGGGGGGAACGGCACGCAGGCTCGCACGCCGACCCCCTCCCGACCACAAGGGCGGGGGGAAAGAAAGCCGCCCACCGCGCCCCCACTCGGCGCCCGAAGCTCAGTAAAGGCGGCAGCTGCAAAGCACTCCAAATATCCCAAACCCCGCACGACCCCGAGCCGGGCAGCAATATGCCAAACGGCCAGTCGCTGCGAAGGCAGGGGGGGGGAGAGCAAGTTCCGCCCCTCCGCCCTAGCCAACCCTTCACCCAGCCGGGTAAGAAAGCCGCGATGATCCGACTGGTCCTGCGTCAGCCAAGGCCTCGTGCCGGGGAGCAAACTGACAACGTCTTGCCTCCACCGAGCACGAGGCAAGACTGAAGCCACGGGGGCGGAGAGGCAGAAAGACGCCGCAAGACTCCGCCCCCAGGCTGAATCCCCGGATGAGGCTAAAGCTGTCTGCCTCCATCCCTGCAGTGGGGCAAATGGCTGCCACCTGCTTAAAGGTGGGGCAAGCCCCAAGCAGGATTGGCAGTACAACCCACCTAGATCTGTACTGTACTGCCTAACCCAGTCAGCTCAGGCAGGAACCTTTCTCCTGAGTCTACTCAGCATTAAGGTTCCAAAGATTCTTTAACTGCAGGTGCCGCGGACAGAAACTGTGATCTTATATAACAGCATGCACATTATGTTCTCTACATCTTGACTGTGGCTGAGTGTATGCATTATATGCATCAGTTAAACATAACTGTTATTAGTTGTTAGGCATGTAGGGGTGATGAACCATAGTACTGCAGAAGAGACATGCAGAGGGGAGTCATCTGTTTACATGACTGCCCTCCTGTCTACTAAACTGCTTGCCATAGGCTAAACATTAGAATCATAGAAATGTAGAGCTGTAAGTGACACTAAAGGTCATCTAGTCCAACCCCCTGCACAATGCAGGAAATTCACAACCACACATCCCTTCCTCCAATGACCCTGCTCAATACCCAGGGGAAGATAAAAAATGTTCAGGATTCCTGGCCAATCTGTCCTGGAAGAAAATTCCTTCCTGATCCCAAACTGGTTATCAACATTATCCTGGGCATATTAGAAAGGTCCGCCAGAGGGCTGAGCACAGGCTCATACCTTCCTGCTTTCCATCTCACAATCTGCCTAAGTTCATATTGAATCATAAAATCAGCATTGCTGATTTATGTAATGGAACAAATATTTGGACTGTACTCTGGATACAAGCTGAACAGAAAGAAAACAAAGATGATGCTACTTTCAACAACAGCAGCAGAACAAGAAGGGATAGGAAAAATAACGCATTGTGCCTCTACTTCAAAGCCAATAAAATACCTAGGGATGTATGTATTAGCCTGAAATGAGAATCTTTATAAGGATAATTATCAAAAAGTCTGGATAAAAATTACCAAAGATTTGCAGAGATGGGATAAATCGGAAATTTCAAGGGTAAGATTTAAAATATTACAGGATGACAAAAAATGAGGAGGACTGGCTGTACTGAACTTTAAGTTATATCACCAAGTGGTGGCACTAGTTTGGATAACAAGCTGGATTATAAACCCAAGTAGCAGATGCATCCAACTGGAGACAGAGAATGGCAAAGAAGGTATCCACAATTATCTATGCCTTAAGAAATCACTGAAATCTATCAAAAAAACAGGATAGAACTCACATACTAAGAGATGGACTATTTAAAACATGGTTTCAGTGTAGAAACAGATTAAGCCCACTGGTCTCCCCATCGATGTTGCCAGTAAATGCTTACTATGACACAGCCACCAGAAGCAGAATTGATCAGTTCAGCTATGAGTCAATGTTTGATGAGAAGGGACATATGAAAACCTGGCAAGAAATTCAAGATCAAGGTAGAAATATTCCATGGCTGATGTATCACCAAACGGTATCAAGGCTAAAAGAAGAATTTCTTAAACTAGCCTGTAGATTAAGGAAAAAAACAGAATTTGAACTATTAATATCTGGAGATCTGAAACATCTCTTAGGGAAAATTTACAAAATGTTATTGCAACACCACACAGAAACGAAACAAGTCAAAACATGTATGATAAAATAGGCTTCCAACTGCCCAATATAAGACTATATTATGAAGTAATATGTCTGGTATGGTTAAAAGACTGGATAACGTTAAAAAATCGTAAACTGCTGGCCTTGGAGGGGCATAAAAAATTATTTGGATGGCATGCATACATGTGGTATGACAAAGTAAAAGCAGACTCGATGTTTTTGCACTACTACATTCGGAGAAGCCTCTTCACAGTCTGGAAAAAATATAAGGTTTACATGGAAGATGGAATTCCTTCATGGGTGGTTCCATATGAAGTAATAGATCCGAGAACCGTTGACAATGAGAAGCAGTGCCTAACATACAAGGAGATAACACAAGTACAACACTCAATGCTAAAAATAAAAACAGAAGAAGAGTTGTCTCCTTGTTATGGATGGTTCCAGTATAGACAGATTAGAGATCTTTACAACTCAGACTGCTTAAGAGGAGGCATAAGAATGGAAAACTCTGAACTAGAAGAAGTGATGTTACAAGAAGGCAAGAAAGAAATATCTAAAATTTATAAATTACTTCTGAAATGGTATACAGAGGATGAAACAGTTAAAACCCAGATGGTGAAGTGGGCAATAAATTTTCACAAAGAAATAACAATGGAGGCGTGGGAATACCTGTGGAAAAACACATTGAAGATTTCAACTTGTACGAATATTAAAGAGAATGGATATAAAATGATCTACAGATGGTATTTAACGCCAAAGAAAATTGCGCTAGGGAATACAAACATGTCAGACAAATGCTGGAAATGTAAAAATCATGAAGGATCACTGTATCATATGTGGTGGACTTGTGAAGTAGCTAAGCAATATTGGGGAGATATAATTGAAGGAATTAATGAGATTTTACAAACTCAAATAAATAAGAACCCAGAATTGTTGCTACTGATAATCTAAGCTAATATTATGACTAAGAAAATTTGAAGTAAAATGGATATATTAGAAAATTTATACTATATATTATATATATTATGATTTATGGTACTAGTATAGGCACTGTACACTATATTGGGATGCTATATTTTAACGCATGCTAGGTTATATTGTATGGAATAATATATAACAAATACTATATTGATAGTATACTATATTGATTAGTATATTGGATAGAGAATATGCATAAAAGAATTAGAATATGGCTAGAGCAAGAGACATTATAATTTAAGTGCTATAGATAAATACATGTTATGTTATATTACGTTAGGTTATGTCATACTTTAATGCATGCTATGTTATGTGGTAGGGTACAATATACAGTAAATATTATACTGACAGTATAGTTGAAAGAGTATTTGTATAAAAGAATTAGAATATGCTTAGAGTAAGAGATATTGTGATCTGTGTGTTGAAGAAAAATATAAATGAAATAGTATTAAGGAAAAAAAGGGGGTAAGGGTTGGAAAGCTGTTGGAAGTCAATAGGGAGGGGGGAGGAAAAGGGTGGGGAATAGGACTAATTAGATATGAAGGGAATGTATGTAATAAATTTTAAAGGTTAAACTCACCAATAAAATTTTTTATTAAAAAAAAACATGTATGATAAAATGGATGGAAAATTTGGGAGAAACTATTCTGATGAATGTATGGGAAGACCTATGGACTAAGGATATAAAATTTACAGCCTGTCAGTTACTAAGTGAAAATTGATATAAAATGTTTTTAGACAGTACATCACCCCTAAAGACATTGCGAAAATTGCTAAAGGCTATAATGGACAGTGCTGGAAATGTCAGTGCATGGATGCAACATTTTACTATATATGGTGGACTTGTAAGAAAGCATGAAAATACTGGATACTGGATACATGAAGAGATGCAGAAGATTTTCAAACAATGATTTGAGTTGAATCCAAAAAAACATATTATTAAACATCTTACCAAATAATCTCAGAAAAGAGCAAGGATACCTCTATCATTACATGGCAACAGCAGCTGGAGTGCTATATGCAGCGAGATGAAAAGCTGATGCCTCTCCTGAAGTGTCAGAGTGAACAGATAAGGTTCATAAATATGCCTCAATGGCCAAATTAACTACTTATGTACACAATAGATCAATAGCTGAATATTGGGGGAAATGGAGGGATTTCTTTGATTACTTAGGCTAGAACTAATATTAATGAAGGTAACGTAGTATAATGATAAAAGGGTGAAACACAGGGAATGATAGTAAAATTGTTGATATTAAATTTTGTATAAGTAATTAAGGAGTATAAGTAATTAAGGAAGGAGATTCATTATACAACTAAAATCTGTTATTAAAATTCTTTTTTTATATTTTTATCAGTTTAACTCAATTTTAAATGTAGTGCTTGTTTAAGTTACAAATTAATTTCAAATGTACTATTTGTATAAGTTAGTGTAAGTTTCATATTAATTTCAACTACTACCAGTATAACCTTTATTATGCACTTTCTATTGTCATATTCTATCTTGCTTTTTAAATAAAATCATCTATTTTAAAAAAAATTCAGCATTGCTGACAGCCATATAGTCTCTACTTAAAACCCTTCAAAGGAGGAGAGCCCACCACCTCCCAAGGAAGCCTGTTCCACAGAGGAACTTCTCTTACTGTCAGGAAGTTTTTCCTAAAGTTTAGCAGAAAACTTTTTTGGTTTAATTTTTACTTGTTGGTTCTTGTACGACCATCTAGGACAACAGAAAACAGCTCTGCTCTGTCATCTATGTGACAGCTTTTCAAGTACTTAAAGAGGGCTCTCATATTAGCTCTCAGTTGTCTCATCTCCAGGCTAAACATACCCAGTTCCTTCAACCTTTCCTCATAGGACTTGGTCTGCAGACCTTCACCATCTTTGTAGCCCTCTTTTGGACATGTTCCAGCTTGTCAACATCCTTTTTGAACTGTCCAAAACTGAACACAGTACTCCAAATGAGGTCAAACCAGAGCAGAGTAAAGTGATACCATCACTTCACATGATCTGGATATGATATTTCTGTTGATGCAGCCCATTCTGTGTATCCTTTTTCCCAATAACAAAGTGATGTGAGGCTCAGCTGAACATGGGCTCCATCTGTGTAGTGGAAAGTGGGGCTTTTTTCTACTTATCTATAGAGTTGCCAGTGGGACTAGGGATCCATTCATGGGTGCGAGGAGTGGGTATGGTCCCTGGCCAGGCTGAAGCCCATACATTGCTCATTGGCTAATGAGGATTGCGCTTTTGTGTTGTCTTACTTTTCCAGAGCCTTTCATTACAACTGGCAGAGTCATGGCTGCCAGCTGCTGCCTTTGACACAGCATTCACATCAAACCCGGTTGCAGAGGAATGTACACTATGACCTCTACCAGAAGAAAGGTAGGATGGCAGGCTTGAGCTATGCAAAGAAGGGGAGGGAAATAAATAAATAAGCAACACAGTCCAGCCAACAGACCAGAAGGACAAAAAGCGATGCAGGACGAATTACTGGACTCAAATCTGTAAGTTGTGGTGCCATAAAAGAGGAAAGTCTAAGGGAAAGCCAGCGTTGCTGTAATGGGGTGGGGAATGACCTGGAAGTATGTCAGTTGTAAAAGAACTGGATGAAAAACAGCACAATTATTAGGCGAACTGTCAGTGAAAGCATTTTAGGAGGAATAGCTTAAGTTGCAAAGAGTACACCCGAGTTAGGACAGATGTCGAGAGCTACATTGGTTATTCAGAACTGGTGGGTAGGGGTGTGCAAAGGCACTCTGTTTCGTGTTTCTTGTTTCGGGTTTTTCCGAAACAAGAATCTTTTTCGGAAATAGCAAAACCCGAAAAGTCTAGCCGTTTCGGGTTTAGCGTTTCGGGTTTGTTTCGGGTTGTTTCGGGTTTCTTTCGGGTTTTTTCAATGGGAAAATGCCTCCGTCTTCCCGGACGCCTGGAGGAGGCATTTTCCCACCGAATCAAGCCAAAATTGGTAGGGACCTTCCTCTAACTCCTCTCTAACAACCCCCCAAGTTTCAGACCGATTGGACTTTGGGACCCCCTACCAGGACCCCCTATCCTCGCATAAGAAAGGGAAGGGTGAGCATATTGTTAGCTTGCTGCTGCTCATCTTCTTCTTCATTATTTCCTATGGGGAAAAAATGAAGAGGCAGGCTTCCTTTGCCAGGGGTGGCATTTTGCATGCAAAATGCCCCCCAACCCTCAGGGGCCCTTCTCCCACCCTTCCTCCTACCCCCCACCAAGGCTCAGCCTGCTCCCACTTGGGGGGGCATTTCATGGCCTCCCCGAGTAGGTGCTCTTTTCTCTACTACTTACAGCTGGGGGAGGCTTGTCTTGCCAGGGGTGGCATTTTCCATGCAAAATGCCCCCCTACCCTCAGGGGCCCTTCTCCCACCTTACCTCCCACCCCCCACCAAGGCTCAGCCTGCTCCCACTTGGAGGGGCATTTCATGGCCTCCCCAAGTAGGTGCTCTCAGCCCCCAAAGTCCACCCCCTACAGCCCCACACAAACCCAATTCCCCCCCAGCTGCCACACACAGACCCAAATCCCCACATTAGCCCCTCACAGACCCAAATCCACCCCCAGCAGCCCCACACCCATAACCCCAGGAACAGGCTGGCAAAGGCCAGCCCTCTCCCTTTGTTCCCTATGCTGGGAACTTCTAAACTCTCTTTCCCTGGGCAATTCTGCACAGCCCAGGGGTGCCACAATGGTGGGCACACTTCTGAGTGCCAGCTGGTCCCTGTGAAAGAGCACCTGAACCACAGACACCCTCCCTCAAATTCCCCCACCACCTACAGAGATGGCTGGCCAGCCCGCCCCATTGTTCCCTATGATGGGAACCAACTGTACAACAAAGAATAAAACACGAACAACACAAAATAAAGTTTTTTAAAAATTATTTTCTCCCTTTCAAAGTACAAATAGGCAAAGCATTATGACACATTACACCAGCAGTCCCCCACACAGAAAAATTAACACAACTCACTTAACATCAGAGAATCACAAAAACACAATTCCTGTCAAAAATACTTTATTTCTTGAACAGTTTTAGGTTACACAGCAGGGGGGCACACCAAAGGGCATGGCAGCAGTATCTTACACAAAAATAACACAACTCACTTAACACCAGAGAATAACAAAAGCACAATTCCTTTCAAAAACACTTTATTTCTTGAACAGCTTTAGGTTACACAGTAGGAGGGCACAACAGGGCATGATAGCAGTGTACTACACAAAATAATACAACCCACTTCACCGTTTTTGACAGCAATTGTGTTTGGGTGATTCTCTGATGTGAAGTGAGTTGTGTTATTTTTGTGTAGTACACTGCTTTCATGCCCTGTTGTGCCTTCCTACTGTGTAACCTAAAGCAGTTAAAGAAATAAAGTGCTTTTGACAGCATTTTTGGGGGTGATTCTTTAATGTGAAGTGAGTTGTATTATTTTTGTGTAAGATACTGCTGCCATGCCCTTTGGTGTGCCCCCCCGCTGTGTAACCTAAAGCTGTTGAAGAAATAAAGTGTTTTTGACAGGAATTGTGCTTTTGTGATTCTCTGATGTTAAGTGAGTTGTGTTATTTTTGTGTAAGATACTGCTGCCATGCCCTTTGGTGTGCCCCCCTGCTGTGTAACCTAAAGCTGTTCAAGAAATAAAGTGTTTTTGACAGGAATTGTGTTTTTGTGATTCTCTGATGTTAAGTGAGTTGTGTTATTTTTCTGTGTGGGGGACTGCTGGTGTAATGTGTCATAATGCTTTGCCTACTTGTACTTTGAAAGGGAGAAAATAATTTTTAAAAAACTTTATTTTGTGTTGTTCGTGTTTTATTCTTTGTTGTGCAGTTGGTTCCCATCATAGGGAACAATGGGGCATCTCTGTAGGTGGTGGGGGAATTTGAGGGAGGGTGTCTGTGGTTCAGGTGCTCTTTCACAGGGACCAGCTGGCACTCAGAAGTGTGCCCACCATTGTGGCACCCCTGGGCTGTGCAGAATTGCCCAGGGAAAGAGAGTTTAGAAGTTCCCAGCATAGGGAACAAAGGGAGAGGGCTGGCCTTTGCCAGCCTGTTCCTGGGGTTATGGGTGTGGGGCTGCTGGGGGTGGATTTGGGTCTGTGAGGGGCTAATGTGGGGATTTGGGTCTGTGTGTGGCAGCTGGGGGGGAATTGGGTTTGTGTGGGGCTGTAGGGGGTGGACTTTGGGGGCTGAGAGCACCTACTTGGGGAGGCCATGAAATGCCCCTCCAAGTGGGAGCAGGCTGAGCCTTGGTGGGGGGTGGGAGGTAAGGTGGGAGAAGGGCCCCTGAGGGTAGGGGGGCATTTTGTATGCAAAATGCCACCCCTGGCAAGACAAGCCTCCCCCAGCTGTAAGTAGTAGAGAAAAGAGCACCTACTTGGGGAGGCCATGAAATGCCCCCCCCAAGTGGGAGCAGGCTGTGCCTTGGTGGGGGATGGGAGGAAAGGTGGGAGAAGGGCCCCTGAGGGTTGGGGGGCATTTTGCATGCAAAATGCCACCCCTGGCAAAGGAAGCCTGCCTCTTCATTTTTTCCCCATAGGAAATAATGAAGAAGAAGATGAGCAGCAGCAAGCTAACAATATGCTCACCCTTCCCTTTCTTATGCGAGGATAGGGGGTCCTGGTTTGGGGGGCCATAACATGCCCCCTCAAAGTCCAATCGGTCTGAAACTTGGGGGGTTGTTAGAGAGGAGTTAGAGGAAGGTCCCCACCAATTTTGGCTTGATTCGGTGGGAAAATGCCTCCCCCAGGCGTCCGGGAAGACGGAGGCATTTTCCCATTGAAAAACCCGAAACAACCCAAAACAACCCGAAACGTTTCGGGTTATTTTGTTTCGGATAACCCGAAACATTTCGGGTTTCCCAAAACGTTTCGGATAACCCGAAACAACCCGAAACAAGTTTGTTTCGGGTTTCTTTCGGGTTTCAGAAACCCAGATTGCACACCCCTACTGGTGGGTGTAAGTGGCAGGGGAGGATCTCAGCTTTGCTCCATTACCTATAAATTGTCTCAGTTTCCCCTCAAACTGGGTCTCCAGACTAACACAGCAGAATCTCATGTGCCTGTTCAACACCCTGCTTGTATGAACTCTGAAATATAAGCACCCACACCCTCCAGTATTTCACAGGTGGGAATAGGGACATGTTTATGAATGTATGGAGAGCACAGCTGAGAACTCTAACTACAAGATTTTTCATTGAGTGGACCAATGTAATGAGTCAAGAGGAATTTCTGATTTGAAAACATGGTAGCAGCAGTTTATTTTAAACAGTGGCCATCATTTTAAAAAGTTTGTTCTTTATTTTGCCATTTATAGTCGACCAAATTGGTATATAGAGGGTTCCCAAGCAATATCCCATTGAGGCACTGTCCCACTTCCTCAAGGTTGCTATAAACAATCATGCGCCTTCCTTCCACAACCTGAGACCACATCCAAGTTAAACAAGTTTAAGAGGACATTTATGGTCTAATTGTAAAATTATCTGGATCACTTCATGTTATCACAGGAGTAACTTTGTCAGTGACAGAATAACGCAGTTTCACTGTTACTGCTTAACATCTCAAAGATAATTGTGTAGCCCAGTCTACAAGAAAAATTGTCCCCATTTGGATTTTTTCCTCAAATCCACTAGAAAACTTACCAGTTAGGAAAAAAAACACTCATTCTAGGGTCTGAAACCTGTTAGGTTTAATATGAAGCAGATCCAGCACTCACCTGAAATTAGCCTGAGAACATTTTCCACATCAGGGCACTGTTCTGGAATTGTTAAGTAATAGAAATACATCCTGGGAGATTTGGAACAGTAGGAGGCTATGTACACAGGTTGTAAATGGTTCATAATTAAGCAGAACACTTAGTTCTATTATCAGATAAGAGAGCAGTATGATCTTTTATGATGGGTGTCTGTCTCATCCTGTTGCCAGGAGACAGGTCTACTTTTCCAGTCTGGTTTCTGAGAGAGAGTAGGCAGTAGTAATCTAGATATTGTGTGAGTCAGAGGCAAAAATATTGCCCAGTTCCACCTTCTCTTGTTCTCTTGCTCTTAAGGTAGGACAACCTCTCATCATTCTGGAAGATACAATGTGACAAAAAATCCAGTCTTTATTTATTTATTTAGGTTATTTCTATGCAACTTCTTCATGATCTTTCCCCCCAGTTCTGGCCCCATACTATTTCGATGTATCCTCCAAGTTCTTCACGGATGGTCAAAATACTCTGATTCAGTCTCCATACTGCTTTGCATCCTGCATTTAAGGGTTTCATCTGCTGCAGAATCAATCTTTCCACGGCTTTTCTGCAGCACTTCTCCCTGCACAAATATCCTGATGCTTCCCCCCACCCCCAGTGTTAAGACTGCTTTTTTTCAGTGCAAGATGTTTTCTTCTGGATGAGCCCTGCCCCTACCTTTCAATCTCTCTTGCGTTCTGATTGGTTGGACAGCAATGTGAACACCATTTCCTCTCCTTTCTTCTGCCACCACTTAACCCTTTTTTTAAAAAGTCTTTGTTCATTTTGTGTTGTGTGTGCATAATAGCCTCAGTAGCTACTTTGGAAATAAATCGTCTTCTCAGGCAAAACAGCATTGCTCAGAAAGTCCTCTGGTTGTTTTTTTTTTAAAATTAAAACACCAATGCTGCAGTGTTGCTATTTCAACCAAATAAATAAATAAATAAAGGGTTTGCGTTCCGGGGAGCAGGGGGGATGTTGTGATGGCCTAACATAAAAACTCAGCAGAAAGTCCTGAATCCTGCTTAATATTTCAAAACAGTTTCCCTCTAGAACACCTCAGCCAAATATACATGCATGCACAAAAAAACCCACTGACAAAACCGTTGTAGCGTTGTCTTCCCCCAGAAAGCCTACAGTAGAATAAGGGCATTTTTTAAGGGCAGAAATAAAAAACAGACACCACTTCAGTTTGACTCCCTCAAAGTGTGGAATTAAAGAGTTGAAGCACTACATGGCCAAAACTGATGAATAAAGCGGTTCCGATTCTTATGAGCCAAATATGCAAAAAGATCAATGTAAAGTTCACCATGTGGAAGATGCCCACAGAGTCTGCTTAAGGCAGCTTACAAATTAAAACCTAATAAGAACATTAGCACCATAAAAATTGTAACAAATAATAAAATATTTTTTTAAAGCAAGATATTAAAAATGGCCTAAAACATATAGCATCTTAAAACGAATCTGGTAAAATACTTGACTACGAAGATGACATAGTCTTTTTCATTTTTCATGGGCTGTATTGATATTACTGTAGTTGTGCTCTCTCCCTTCCACAGCTTATACAGTGAACTGCATTATGGGAGATGGGTCAAGCTACAGAGGGACACAGTCGGTGACAAAAAATGAGGAGACCTGTCAACACTGGCGATTGAAAGTTCCTCATGATCATAGGTACAGTAGGGACAATGATAACATAGCTGTACTGTGCTGTGGGGTTCCATCTTTGAAAATTTTAAAGAAGCTGAACAATCATCAAGTAATATCTCAGCCTAACAAAGTGAAACCCATGCTTCTTTCTGCAGGGCTTGTCTCCTGGTTAGGAGGCTGTAACCCACCCCCAAAGAATTGAAAAGTTATTAATAGATGTCATGGGCAATCACGTGTTCATTCACATGTCCTCACATTCACCAAAATGAATCAGTGGGAGAGAGAGTTTTTATATTTATACAGAAAACAGAGCATACAGAGAAGGGGAGCTCTCTCCCCTAACCTTACTATGCTCCATTTTGGAGACGGTGTTCTAGCCGTGCTGTATACTGGGACAGCCTGGAAGAATTCTCAAAGGGATGGAACTAACAAACGTAACATGAAGGAGGGAACAAGATTCCTGCTCTTCATTTGCATGCTCCTTTTTTTTAGTTTAAAAAATCACCCCACTTTACAGGACTATGTGAATAAGTTCAAGTGGATCCACCTATAATGGGTGAGTTTGCCCTTAGAGTGGGTATTAGATATGTCTTCACTAGCATGTTATTCCTGGATTATGCCTCAGGATATGGGCAAAAGTATTACCTCATAAAACAGTTACTGACCCCCCTCCAAAATGTTCCCAGTAATGTCTGAGTAGATATTTTAAGACTCTTTTTCTCTAAAAGACTGTTATTCGGAAAATCACAAAACCAGCTTTTGTCCATTTGAGACAATGAAGAGTTTTGAGGGTCATCGGGGTGGAGAGGAGAGAACAGAGCATACATTTTAAAATAACTGTCAAAATCTATGCAAATAAAAAGCACTAATTAGTATATGTAATTTGAATCCCCCCTGTGCAAGCACTGAGTCATTACTGACCCATGGGGGTCTGAATTTGGAGTTTCTGATCAAATGTAGCATTCTGTTGTCCATTTGACAATTTCAGCTGGAACAATTACTTGGACCTGTCATTCTTCTCCAATTCTCAATTTGTGTTATAAGGTTTTCACCATCGCTACATAATGGGTTAGAAGAAAATTACTGCCGCAATCCAGACAAAGATCAGCGTGGTCCCTGGTGCTACACAACTGATCCTGCCGTTCGGTTTCGAAGTTGTGGAATCAAGAAGTGTGAAGATGGTATGTAGATTGGCTTAAGAAACCTAGATATTGACCATTATTATTTTTTTAATTGCTTTTTATCTCACAATTCTTCAAAGGAGCATGTTCAAGTTGACATACCTAGTTCTGTCATTGTCACAACAACACTGTCAGATAGATTAGGCTGAGAAACAGTGGCTGGTCCAAGGCCACCCTGTTAATTGCATGGGAAGCAGGGATTTGAATGTGGATCTCTCCAGGCTTAAGGGGCAAAATACATGTGACATGAGTCAGGTCACAGGCACCTAACCCAACTCTCAATCACATGTTCACATGAGGACCAACTTTAAAAATCCTCTCAGTCACGTGTACAGCTCCAAATGCTGTGAGGACGAGTGAGGAGAACCATCTTCAGACTTCTCTCCTGCACCATTTTCATCAGTGGCAATAGCCATGGAGGGCCTGTTTGCCCCCTTGTTGGGCTCTGTATGCCCTCGGATGGATACATGGAGCCCAGGTGAGTAAACAGGCCTTCCTGTGGCTGTTTCCGCTAGTGAAAATGGTGCAATATGGAAGACCGAAGGCTTGCTTCCCCCTCGCAGCGTTTGTAGCTGCACAAAGTGATGGAGAGGTTATTTTAAAGTGTTTTTTTTTAAAGTTAGTTCCTGAGTGAACATGTCTGAGAGGCTGGGCACCCATGACCCTGCTTGTATTATATTTAACATGCATTTTAGCCTTCCAACTAACACTCTAACCACTGTCCTGCTTTGGCTCTGTATCAGAGCATAGGTATCTGGTGCTGTGGCACATGATCATACATAAAGGCTCGCTTGTCTGCATAGAGGCATTTGCACTGTGGTTGTAGAGTTTGAGCTCCAAATATCTTGGGGAATAGGTTGTCATCTTGAAGTAGTTTTGTGGTGGTGATTTGGGAAACAACTTAGTAAAAGGAACCAGAGAGATCTTCAGATCAAGCAACACTCTCCCAATATGGATTTTTTTTTACATTAACTTATTCCATGACCTGGCTTGATGTTTTGCCTTGAACTCTCCCAGCAGCATGCAAAGGCCATCAGAATTAGTAATGGGAACAGCTACGGTAGATGGATACAAAGGTCTTTTCTTCTTCTAGAGCCCCATCGCTGCACTGTGGAAATAAGTACTTTGTACACTCCACTTCTCTGAGTGATGAGTTTGCTTTCCTTTGGATGAGAGAGAGAGAGTGATCAATGCAGACTTATTAGCAGTTCACCCATTACAGAGTATACAGGCTGGGTCCAGGGATCCCCCACCACGTGTCACACTCATATGTGAGTTGCAAGTTTTCAATTTACACACGCATGGTGCCCAGTGGTTTTAGGGAGTGAGCTATTGGGAAAACCTATGAGTGTACACCTGAGTTTCCCCAATGGGCCAAATAATGCCCCCTTCCATGGACTGTTACAGGCAATGAAGCCCTTTTCCCACACATGCTTATCCATACAAGGCATTGCACGCATGGAAATTGAGGGGAACCTGCAACTCACATGTGACTGCTAGTCAGGACACAAAGTGGGGACCATGGACACATTCTGTGGATTCTACAATGGGTGAATTGACCCTTACAGTGTGTCTTTGAATATTTGTTTTATTTACAAATATCCATCTTAGGTGGAGGAAAATAAGCCCCTCCTGTAGGCAGCAGATCTGTTACTTCTTCTGTTGTTTCTCTAGGGAAAGAGATCCTGTGCCCTAAGCTGCTTCATCATCCAACTCACAACTCTCTGTCTGCCCCAACCTCAGACTGCAGTTTCTTATTATACACATTTTCCCCTCAGTTGAGTCACCTTATCTAATCTCTCATCAGTCAATCTTTTGAAATCACAGAATCCCCAATCTGCTCTTACTAATCAAACATTCTGGGCTATTAGCCTAACTAAGGAAATGTCAACCAACAGGCATAAAAATATAATCCTCTTGGACTGGATTTCTACCTAGCCATAAGAGCTAAACTCTCTGTATCTATGCATAGGTATCTGGTACCCCAGAGGGTGTTCCAATCAGCCAATAAACAACTGCTGGTGGTCCCTGCCTTCAGGGAGGCTTGCCTAGCCTTGACCAGAGACAGGGCCTTCTTGGTCCTGGCACCAGCCTGGTGGAACTCTCAGTCTGCTACAACCCGGACCCAGCAAGATTTATTATCTTTCTACTGATCCTGTAAGACAGAGATGTTCCATCAGGCATATGGTTGAGGTTGGGCTATGGGCGAGTTTTCTTGCTGGTCTCCTGTTGGGGGGGTAGCATAAACCCCCACCCTGGTTTTTCCATCAATAGACCCCCACTGTTACTTTCATCTCCCACCCATGAAATGTCTTGGCTGGATCTGAGTAATATGGGCCACCATCTAGAGTTGTTTTATTACTGAATTATATGTTTATTTATGGTTTTAATGTAAATTTTAATACTGATGTTTATCCACTCTAAGCCCGATCACGGGGAGAGTGGACTATAAGACCAATAAATCTAATCTTTTTCTTCTGGAGGAAGTCCAAGATACAGCTTCCTATATTTATGATGAAGTTGAATTGACTCTCTTGCTGTGGAGCAGGAAGACACGCTCTGTGCTCTAACGCCACTCTGCAGATCAGAGGTTGCACAAACATTTTAATTTGCTAGTCTGTATGGCACATGCCAATGAACATTTTTCTCCAAATTTATACTCAGTGGTTACAGTTTATTTAAAGTTGACCTTGACATAAGATGTATCTGTTCTTCTTCAGGCTGAAGTGCTCTTGCAAATGAGCCCTCTTTTTTACTTCTAGACGAGCTGCGTCTCAAAGAGTGACTCTTTTTGGTCTTTTCCTTTCAGCAGTATGTATGTCATGTAACGGTGAAGACTATCAAGGCTTTGTAGATCACACTGAGTCCGGCAAGGAGTGCCAGCGCTGGGACCTGCAGTTTCCTCACAAGCATCCATACCAGCCAAACAAGTACTTGGTCCCATCCTTGAATAAACTATTAAGGGGAAGGGAAACCTTTTTCACATGAAGGTTTTCCTGATCATGGATTTTTCCAAGAGACATGGGCATCCACCCAGGCCTTACCAGTGCCTGTGAGGAACTACACTCATTGGAACCGTTATTGTGAGTCAGGGTATTTCCTGACCTCCATTTTCTGCAGAATTGTTCTCCTCCCCCTGATTCCTACATCAGGCAATGAATAGATTGGATCTAGGGCTTCCATCATGTGTAAGAGTCAGATCTAAGTTGTGGGGTGTCTTGCATTCCTGCATGAATGGTGCCAGAGATTTGGATCAGGATTGTGGTGCGTATGGAGAATGGAGTTCAACTTTCCTTCCTGCACCATTTTCCTGACCTGAAACTGTCCGGGAGAGTGCTGTTTGACCAGGGCTTTTTTTCTGGGAAAAGAGGTGGTGGAACTCAGGGCAATCTAAACTCCCCTCTGTCTGGAGATCAGGGGGCGGGGCCACCACCCATGTGACCATTTTCAAGAGGTGCTGGAACTCCCTTCTACCGCGTTCCTGCTGCAAAAAGCCCTGGTGGTTAGAGTGTCAGACTAGGATTTGGGATGACTGGGTTTGAATCCGTACTCTGCCATGGAAGCTTGCCAGGCGATACCTTTCACCTACCTCATAAGGTTGTCATTGTAAGGATGAAGTGGAAGGGGAGAACAATGTGAAAAGCTGTTTGGGGACCCAATCAGGGAGAAAAATGGGGTATACTAATAATTTTAAAAGATCATAATCCAGCTCCTTCTCTTCCTGTTACAGTACTCTGATGTCACAGGGCTGTGATGTCATGTGACTTCTGGTAACGTATTTGCATTGTAGAGGGTCCTATACTGCTGTTGAGGGTTCAAACTGTGTTCCGGACCTGGAAAGTTTGAAAGCCATTGCTATAAAAAATAAAAATGACAAGTTCTTTTAGGCTCAGACCAATTCGTTTGCCAAGCCAAGGAGAAAAAGGTTGCATGGTGAAGCAGCTCAGCAATCCAACTTTCATATGGGGCAGTCCTAGTTTCAAAGACATATGTAAATTGCATGGATGAGTTTGCGGTTGCACATCTCCTCCCGCACAACATGTGATAATTGTCAACTCTGGTCTGAGAAATATCTGGAGATTTGGGAGTGGGGGTGCCTGAGGAGAATAGAGTTGGGGGGGGGGGGAGTTCAGCATGGATATGGTGCCATTCAGACCCCTTTTAAAGCTACCATAATAACATTCAACTTAATGCCCACTCAGAGCAGTTTACAAAGTATGTTACTATTATCCCCACAATTACCCTGTGAGGTTGGTGGAGCTGAGAGAACTCCGGAGAGCTGTGACTGACCCAAGGTCACCTAGCTGGCTTCAAGTGAAGGAGTGGGGAGTCAAACCCAGTTCTCCAGATTAGAGTACCGTCACTCTTAACCACTACACCAAACTGGCATGGTCAATAATTGAACCATTTCCTCCAGGATAACCCATCTTTGTAGTCAGATTAGTGCCAATTCCAGGAGAACTCCAGGCCCTACCTGGAGGTTTTCAGCCCTTTGTGACATAGAAGTCATCTGTGAATGTCCATAAGCACTGCTGAAAAAAGTCTGGATAGACTGTATGAGCAACGCCTACATGAGAACAAGTATACCAGTGTGAACCGTATGCTATGCTAAACACCAAACATTACACTCTACATAGGATGGCAAATACAAGTTAAGAACCTCACATGAAGTTGCCAGTCCAGCGCTGGCACTTGATGGGAGGTTGTAGAGGACAGGGACCTACCTGATTGGTGGCATGCCACCCCGACGTCCCTTCTGGCACAAACTGGTTTAACTAGAGTTTGAGGTGAATCCTATAGTGTTACACTCAGGAATTTTTTCTGGGAAAAGAGGTGGTAGAACTCAGCGGGTTGCCCTCAGAGAAAATGGTCACATGGCTGGTGGCCCCACCCCCTGATCTCCAGACAGAGGGGAGTTTAGATTACCCTCCACACCGCTGGCGTGGAGGGCCATCTAAACTCCCCTCTGTCTGGAGATCAGGGGGCGGGGCCACCAGCCATGTGACCATTTTCAAGAGGTTCCGGAACTCCATTCCACCGCGTTTCAGCTGAAAAAAAGCCCTGTGTTTGACCCATAAGAGGAAATCGCAGGAGTTTTCCCCTTATATCATGGGAGAACTCTAGCACAATTTTCTAAGGTTGGTCTTTTGGTTTTCTGTGACAGACACAGTAAAAAAACCTATCTCAATGTTTCTTTTTCCCAGACGACACATTATACTTGTGAATGTGTGTTTCCATTGTTTTAATCTATTTAGATTTATGCTTATTCTAAAAAAAACAGTGGTGGTGGTTATACTTAATATGGAATAGATAGAAATCCTATCTGGACTAGCTAGAAAACTATTTCCATTGCATAAAGCAGGAGAAGGGAGATGGTGGTGATTTTTTCTTCCTGAGTGCAAATAAATGCTTGATCCAGGGGCAAATTAAAATAGAAAAAACAAGAATATTGTTTTGTTGCTTTTCTTTTCTCTCCTTTTCTTTAAAGATACCCTGATAAAGATCTGTCTGACAATTACTGCCGTAATCCTGACAGTTCTGAGCGTCCTTGGTGTTACACGACAGATCCTGCATTAGAGCGGGAATACTGCCACATTCGGAAATGCAGTAAGTTCTGAGGTAAAAGGTACACTCAATGTTAAGGATAATGTCACCATGAAATCCATGTTTGCTGGGTCTTACTCACCCTTTGAGGTGATTGCCATTGTTGTCAGTAACTATAGAGAAATGTCAATTTGGGCTTTGGGCTTGTTCTGTTCCTCAGCTGGACCTGTAAAGATGAAACAAGGAGAGAATAAACAAATTTCAGGTATGGCCCGGGTTGGGGAGGAGAATGGGTGTACTTCACTGGGTTCAGGGTATACATGAGATGATCTGTTTAACTCATTTCAAAAATGATTTTTTTAAACTTTTCCAAAACAAATTTTAAAAAATTCAAACACAGATTTCCTCTCCCCCACCCATGTGTCATCTTATGTATAGGATCAGCTCATGTGTGCAGAGGAGCTTAGTGACAGGCCCAGCTCATGAAAGAGGACACACTTTGGACTTAATATTTTGTACTGAACCTTTGAAAGAAGGCCTTATGGTTGGAGACTTGGCTTGAACCATGGTCTAACCATTATCTACTGAACACAAAAGTGAATATGGCCCTGACACCCCACAAAAAGGGGAGGCCCAATAAAATGGTTTGCCCACAAAGGTTCATGGATCCTTCTAGATTCCAAAATGCCCTGGGGGGTGGGTTAGGGTTCCAAGCACATGCTCTATTGAGGCTGCGGTAGGAGCTTGGAATGTGAAGCTCCTCAAAACTATTGACAAGATTGCTGTTTGCTGACCTCTCTGACCCATGGGATGGAAGCCAGCCCTGTAGTTTAACATGGAGCTGAGTGACCTAAAGAGGGGTGAACGACTAGTACTGAATCTGATAGAGCATGCTACAGAGCCAATTGGAAGATCTATAAAATGGCAATAAGAGCAGTAAAGAAACGGTATTTCTCTGCAACCATCACATCAGCTAGTTCACACCCATCCAAATTGTTTATGATGTCTCATTTTCTAACTCCTAAATCTGAACAGACAAGTAGCTGTGATACCTTTGCAGAGGTTTTTGCTGATAAAATAGCATGAATATGGTCTGATCTGGATGCCAGCTGTAATATAAGCGAGGAATTAGATGCCATCAGTATGTGGATGACACCCAGCTGTATATCTCACTATCCAAATCACAACAGGTTGTAATAGAAATCTTGGGTCGCTGCCTGACAGCTGTGGTCAAATGGCTGAAAGCAAAATATTAAAACTGAACATTGACAAGACAGAAGTGATGCTGGTTGGGAAGGTGGAGATCTTGAGGGACATTGTACGCTGTCCTTACTTTCAATGGAGTTCATCTGACTCTTGCAGACTCAGTTAGGAGCTTAGGGGTTGTACTGGATCCAGCACTACTGCTAGAAAAGCCAGTAAAAGCAGCTGCAAAAAATGCTTTCTACAAATTCAGTCTAGCCTGAAAGATGGCCCCCTACCTTGACATTGTCAGTCTGGCCACCTGGATCCATGACATGGTAGTATCGAGACTTGACTACTGTAATGCACTGTATACAAGTCTCCCATTTAAGTTAACTCGGAGACTCCAGTTGGTGCAGAATTCATTCATTCATTCATTCATTCATTCATTCATTCATTCATTCATTCATTCATTCATTCATTCATTCATTCATTCATTCATTCAATGTCATTTATAGTCTGCCTTTCTCACTGAGACTCAAGGCAGATTACACAGTACAGTCAATATGAAGGACATTTCCATAAACAATGCCATAGGGTAAATAAGTACAAGTTTACTAAGACATAGCATTAGCAGGAATCTAATACAGAGTTGAAGAAATGCTGAAACAGAACATAAGCAATTCTAGGATAGATATTAGACAACATATAACTACCCAGTAGGATCATACTTGAAACACAGATAGCACATAGGGACACATACTTAAAGCAACAGATAGTATATAAGGCAACATAGTAGTGAAGTATATGGTCCCTAACTCATTAGTGAAGCATCTGAAACCTCTCCCTACAATACAGCCCTCCTATCTGAGTAAAAAAGCCCTTTTAAATAATTTGGTTTTGCATGATTTGTGGAAAGCCGGGAGGGTGGGAGCTCTCCTGAGCTCCTCAGGCAGGCTGTTCCACAGCTCAGCTATTATCAGGAGCTAGAAGGAGCATACATATTACTACCATTCTGCAGTCATTCCACTGGCTACCTATCAGTTACTAGGCTCAATTCAAAGTATTGGCTATCACATACAAAGCTCTTCATGGCCTTGGTCTATCATATCTATGGGACCACCTTTCACCCTATGTTCTCTATGGCAATGTCACTCATCTGAACAGGGCCTTCTGCAGATGCCACCTTGCACATGGGCAAAATCAACAGCTGCCTGTACATGTGCATTCTCTGTGGCAGCACCCACCTTATGGAATGGCCTACCTGAAGAGGTCAGGAAAGCTCTCACTCTCCTCACTTTCTGCAAACTATGCAAAACTGAATTATTCAAGAGGGGTTTTTACTCAGATCAAAGGGCTGTACACTGAGGAAACAGTCTCAAAGAGTTGGCTTAGTAAAGGGATAGGGACTGTACACTTTACTGCTATGTACTGTCTGCTGCTTTAAGTATCACCCTACTGGGTAATTTCTGGGTTGTTTTAATACGTCAGGCTTAGAATTGCTTGTGCTCTGTTTCATCATTTTTTCAGGCCTGTATTGGATTTTTGCTGGTTTTAAATCTTTGCACATTTGCATTTATATACCCTATTATATTGTTTATTGAAATGTCTTTGAAATTGACTGTATTGACTCACACTGCATAATCTGCTGTGAATCGCAGTGAGAAAAGTGGACTCTAAATAATGTAAATAAACAAATAACTAAAAAAGAAAATTAATACCAAGCCTAGAGAAATTATGCATGATCCTTGCATAGAAATGCCCCAATTTGTGGAATGAAAAAGTAAGGGAAGGTCCAGTAGCCAACCTAACCACCAACTTTCCACCCCCCCTTCCCTACATCTGGTCTGGTACTAGTGCTCTGTGTTAAATACACCCAATTGCAGATGCTGCTGTCCTCAGAACAAGTGGAACAGAACAGATTTTGATTCCAATATTTATCTTGACTGTGTGAGGTTTATTCTGATGTTGAGGCATCAGGGGGAATTGAAGAAAGGCTGTAAAGCCTAAGCCTAAATGATTCTTAATGTACTTAGTGAGGACTCGTTCAGGAGGCCAAGACACTGACGTCTGAAACAAATATATCACCCCCGCTCCTCAGTGCACATTTGATGCTCTCCAAATCTAATCATGCACACAGATTTATAGTTTGCTGAGACAAAGTACATGCACAGTGTTAAAGTTACTTGTGTAACAAATTCCTCCTCTATTGCTGAAATACTCTAAAAATCAGTTTTATAACCTCAAATCATTACATTTTATACCCTAGATTGTAAGGATATATACTAAAGATTGCTTTTTAAATTTGGCTTCAAAATAGCTAATAAATTAAAGGCATTTGAGGGTCCTCCAGATCAAATGTTACTGATATTTTTTCTGTCTTATTTATAATGTTGGCTTTTCAGTATAGTTATGATTTCAGTTTATTACTCTTTTTTTTTGCTTTGTGATCCACCTCAAGGATCTCTTGGGGAGTATAAAGTGGGAATGGATACAAATTAGGAATAAAATGAATACATTTGCTGTCATTTAATGGTTCCCAAAATGACTGCCCTGTGGGGAAAGTAATTCCTCACACAGCTTGCTAAGGATTCATTAGAGAGGTCGCATATTACAAAAGCCAGCTGATTCTAGGGCATTACCGTCAGTCCTAATTTATGAAAACACAGGTACAATTCAGTAGAAGCTTCCTTGGTTTGAGCTAGCACACACTCAATAGCACTTGGCGTGAAATATATGCATCAGCTCCTCCCTATGCATGAATTGGTTTGTCCATTAATAATCAATGGGTTGCTAAAAAGAGGGATGTGACCAGAGGCAGATAGAAATGTTGATGAAGTTAAATGCTTTCAGTAGAGAGACCACAGTTGGTTGCTACCTTCTCTTCTATCCTACCCCCAAGAGATTCTATGCCTTTAACAGGCAGAAATTCAACAATTTACCTCATTATTGCACCTTCATGTTGGGAAAAACTGCAGCTGTTAATGGGATAGAGCATCAGTAAGGAAAAAGAGTACATTGCAGTGTACAGGCCCTCCTTTTGTTTTTTGTGTCCCTGAAAGCAGAGAAACGTCCACGCCTCACTACTAAAACCAGTTGCTTCAGGCTGAAAGGAGAAGACTATCGAGGCGAGGTGAACACCACTTCAACAGGCGCCCCTTGCCAACGCTGGGACTCACAGGCACCCCACCAACACAATTTCCTGCCTGAGAAATATGAGTGCAAGTAGGCTGGGGGCATATATGTTTGGAGGTGTCTGTCACAAAGAGGATGCTGTGTGTGAACCATATACTAAATAAGGCTACTGATCCATCCATAAGTGGGTGTGTGTCTCAGACAGAGGATCTTTCCCAAACCTGCTAGCTGAGAGCCAAACTGGATGTGATGGCATCCTTGTGGGCGCCTCAAGGGAGCCGCCGCCATTTTAAAGTAATTTTAAAATGCTGTGAGGGCTGATCAGGCCTGCAGTGCAGCAGGCTGATGCACTTTTGTCCCCATCTCCCCATGCCTTATCAACTATTGAAATGGGCACACATACCCCACTGCTGTTTTAGCACCTGAAAAGGCACATGGGGGTGTGGGGAGTAGACACAAGAGTGTTACGTTGTGGGCCCAATCAAGATTAAGCCTTTGCAGCATTTTAAAATGACTTTTAAATGGCTATGGTATCACCATCACATCTAGTTTCGCCCTCTGATACTTTAAAGATAATGCTGGGGATTGAACCTGGAATCTTCTGAATGCAAGGCATATGTTCTACCTCAGGGCACAGGCCATTTTTCTAATGTGTGCTGCCTCCATGCCTCTGATGTGAATTTGTCTGAGGAATAAATGCCGGACCTCTTTCACTCAAAGCATAACTCATGTCTCTTGAACAACAAGAGAAATCCCAGAGTATGAGGAGCATATTAGTTATGGAGCTGGCGGGGTTTATTCTTCTAGGAGTTGCTAGACTTAAAATGATTTAATGCAATTGCTATGGTAGCCACTCCCCCATATATATAAGCTCTGTGTACCGACACATTCAGTGGGTACAGCTTTTCATGCAACTGCCAAAATCTGCACCTGTGGAATTTCTGCCTGTCATACAGCTGTTAAAGACACAGCACCTCTTTCAGGGAATCACATGTAAATCTTACAAAGGGCTCCAGTTCAGACTCTGGGTAAACATACTGCATGCTGTGTTTCTGAACTATTTGCCCCTGTAGCTTAAGAGTATGTTGCCCATCAAGAATGGTGGAGGGTAAAAACTGCCCATGCCATCTGTTGCTGGCTTTGCATAAAGTGTAGCCCAGCATGTGAGCTGTTTTCCATTCATCTCAGCTGCCTTTTGACTCTTTCTAAATACAAGATTTTCTGATTATTTCAAAGTATATACATTAAACTCACACTGATTTCAGCTGATATCCAGATTTCTGACATTGACAACATCCAATGTCTGTTTTACTTCAGTGCTCCATAGGTTAATGGTATATTTGTGCAACCATTTTTTCTAATTATGCCACGGTATTTATAATCACTATAGTTCTTTTCATGTGTTATTTTTTCTGGCATTCCTATCTCATGTACTGGGAAAGTATTCTATGTACTATCCTTATGGTATGTGCAATTGCCATTTTGTCTGAAAAGGTGACACATATTTTTCAGCTTTGGTACACATAAACTCATACCTCAAAAATCTGGGTTTCATGTACCATATACTATGGCTGGAAAATGTTGCCTTTGTCAGACAAAATGATGATTACATGTACTGAGAGGATTGCATGCAGCACACTTTCCTGGTACATGAGATAGGAGCACCAGAAACATAATGCCTGAAAATGGCGTATGCCTATGTAGAACTGTGTCATCTGATGGGAAGAGCTGGGTTGTTTCCAACTCAGAAGCAAAGAAGTAATCCTCTTGTTTCCCATTCTAAAATAATCCAAAATCTCAAAATGGGGATGAGGATAATGATTTGCCCTGGGCTTGAAAACTCTCATTCTTTCTGGCTTCAAAATTGTCCCTACGTATGGCTACCGGAGCCGTGACCTGGACGGCCTGGACTAGCTCCATATTGTCAGATCTTGGAAACTAAGCAGGGTCAGCCCTAATTAGTACTTGGATAGGAGATGGCCAAGGAAGTCCAGGGTCATGCAGAGGCAGGCAGTGGCAAACCACCTCTGAATGTCTCTTCCCTTTAAAACTCTACAGGGTGACCAAAAGTTGCCTGTGACTTGACAGCACCATGTCTACCAGAAGCCTCCAAATCCCTTTGATAAAACAGGCTGCATTAGCACTACTCAGTGCCACAATCCTGATGTAGAGGCAACATGGCAATTAATATTCATAAATTAGAGCACTGCGGGATTCTAGAGAGTGCTACAACCCCAACAGTTGATCCCAGGATTTCTTTGAACTCCTGCTGCACATTTGGAATGGTGAAGACGCTGTATTGTTTCCCCTAGAGACCTGAAGGAGAATTACTGCCGGAACCCAGATGGCTCAGAGGCCCCCTGGTGCTTCACTACCCTTCCCCACCTGCGGATGGCTTTTTGCTTCCAGATCAAACGCTGTACTGATGATGTGGAAATAGAAGGTGAGAGCTGGCTGGACTAATCTGCAAATGAAATGTTGGACCTTCCAGCAGGGATTCCTTCCCCTCCCACACTTGGATGGATTCCTGGAGGTGGTTTCATACAAATTAACTGTTGATCATACTGTATTTTTGCTCAGTGAATGTCCTACATATTGATTATATTGTATTCACTTGCAGTGTGTAATCTGCCCTGAATCTCAGTGAGAAAGGCAGACTATATATACATAAATGCCCTGACCTGGATAGCCCAGGTGAGCCTGAACTCGTCAGATCTCAGAAGCTAAGCAAGGTCGGTCTTTGTTAGTAATTGGATGGGAGACCTCCAACAAAGACTAGGGTTGCAGAGGCAGAGTGCTACAACCACCTTTGTTAGTCTCTTGCCATGAAAACCCTGCCAGGTGTTACCATTAGTCAGCTGTGACTTGACGGCACTCTCTACCACCACCACATATAAATAAATAAATATTAAATAATTCTTTCACTATAAAAAAATTCTTGTATTTGGGACTGTATTGTTGAGATGGATAGAGGACCCTGGTACTGTTGATGTGAAAGGTGGGCATCTGTGTCAGCACTCATGTGGGTTTCTTATCTCCCCCCCACTCCAGATTGTTACTATGGAAATGGAGAAGAATATCAAGGCACTGTCAGTAAGACTCGGAAGGGAATCACTTGTCAGAAGTGGTCAGAGCGATCACCTCACAAACCCCAGTGAGTGTTCAAACTGGCATGGAAAGGCTATGGGTGGTGGGCATCAATACCAGCTGGGAACTCGGTTTAGTTTGTGGCTCTCAACCAGAACCTTGAAAGACAATGCCACTTATGGTCCCTGTTTGCCTGACTCGCTCATCAGAGGAGTCGGAAATAGCTGATAGATAACTCAGATGCCTGGCACTCTTCTGCAGGGGAAAACCTGCATACTGACTCTGGAGGACCTAGGGCAAAAAAAAAAAAGAGTGAGCGCTTATATTCAGTGTACTGCTATGGTTTCCAGAGGGTGAGCAAGTACTCTAACACTCATTTGTTCCCTCCTGAAAAAAGAGTAGCAATAGTGCTACTAGGCTTTAGATGGCTGTGGCATCTTAGAAGCAAAGATAGTGCTTCTAAGTGGTAGGCATGGGCCTTTGGGTAAAATAGTCCACCACTCCCAATCTTTGGGGCCCCTGGCTACCAGCAGGCTTGGAGAGATCCCTTTGCACAGCCCAAAATATTGGGCATCCCCCAAGCAAGAGAGCCAGAGACTCCTGGCAATAACAAGATGGAATTAGGGCTAGTCAAACTATTGTGATTTCGTTGAAGATACATGTATGATCATTTTGTGGGAGTAATTCAGACTGTTTTCCTTTTTAAAAAATCAGGTTGTCAAGATACATTCATATGAATTGCATTTTAGTAGCTCTATATCACACAGTTCTGTAATGCTGAAGGGTGGGACTGCCTTGCTCCATAGGATATAATCTTGGTGTGTTGGGGGTGGGAGAGAATAACTGTCCTCTGCTTTTTAGAAAGGGGTCAAAATATGCAGTGTATCACTGTATAGTGAGAGCATATACAGCCTTAAAATAATTATATTTTAAAAATAAAACAAGACGTGTACAAAATGATGGGCAATGATGTGGAGGATTGTAGCCTTTATTTGTGTTCAGTACGTTAACAAGATGTAAATAACTACATGAGCACTCCCTGTAAAAAAGTAAAACTAAATTAACTCCAAAAACTCACTCCTACTGGAAGGGGTTGTGTGGTTCATTGCTAGTGATGTCACAAGCATTCTCCAATCAATCTGTGCTGCAGTCACATTCCAAGCTGCACTTGCAATTGCATTGGAGTCATTAGCTGAGGAGGAGAGTCTCCTTCAATCAATAAAATATTGCTTTTTGAGTTTTGGGATGTTGAACTATCTGCCCAATGAAAGTGCTTAGAAATGCCTGAATAGTCCACAACAAATAACTAATTTTCAAGGCTATAGATATTCCATTGTTAGCTATTTGTTGTGGATTTTCAGGCATTTCTAAGCACTTCCATTGGGCAGATAGTTCAACATCCCAGAACTCAAAAAACAGGAAGTCCGGAAAGGACCTGAGGGTGTGGCAGGGGATAGTAACTTGGAAACGTACAGAAGGGATGATGTTCTGTCTTTCTGCTAGGATCTTCCCTACTATGTTCCCCACTGTGCGCCTTGAACAAAACTATTGTCGCAATCCTGACAATGATAGTCATGGACCCTGGTGCTACACAATGGACCCCAGAACCCAGTTTGATTACTGTGCTATTGAGCCATGCGGTGAGTCTTTGAAAATAAAGTGAACAACACTGTCACAGTGGCCGGTCAGTTACACTGGCTGCGTCCTCTCCTTTGGTGCCCAGAGGACCAAGACAGGCCTCACTGTCTTCTGACCATTCAACAGTCTTTCTGCCAGGAAAGGCAACTTGTGCCCCACAATAGGATTTGAGTCCAGTAGCATCTTAGAGACCAACAAGATTTCCAGGGTATAAGCTTTCAAGAGTCAAAGCCACCTTCTTCAGATAGAAGAAGAATGGAGCTCCCTAAGCCTTTGTATCTCAGTCAGGAGGTGAGATGGGTGAATTAAAGAAAGGGATGTAGAGGTACAATGCATCTCATTACAGCAGAAATTAGCATGTGTAGTGAGGTAAGAATCCTGTGTCTCTATTCAGTCCACACAGCCTACTTTTCACTGGCTCCAGTTCAGTTGCCAGGCATTAACTGGGATAAGCCAGTTAATGTACTTGCATGTGTGAACAACCTGTTTTTTTTCTTCTTCAGCTAGTAACAAGAAACCCTCTATCTTGCTGAATCCAGGTGAGTTGTCTGTGTACAAACTTGAGTGTTCCGATAAATCATTTCAGGGGGAGGGAATGCAGCTGGTTGGGCAGCTGAGGCCCCCCACATCTCTGTCTCCAGGTTGATGTGTCAGTAATCTTCAAGCATGAGCATTTGTGTTTTTAAAGCTACTCTAGCTTGACTAAAGGTACTCAGGCTTGACTTGCTGTAATTCCTGCTTGCAGAGAACGTAGTCTTTGACCATTGTGGCAGGAGGGAGGAGCGCTGGTTCAGCAAACGGTCTCGTATTGTAGGGGGGCATGTTGGAAACTCACCCTGGACTGTCAGCATCCGCAATCGGTGAGCAAAATACAAGATTCCTTAGGACGTGGTCCATAAAAAGACCTGAATGGTATGACGGGGAAAGGTATTTAAGAGGCTTCAGCCAGTAGACAATGATGAATTGTCCACAGTCCCTATTTCAACAGTCCCTATTCTTAAAAGTGAGGTCTCAGATCTGTGGCACAGCCTGTCTCCATTTATCCTTATGCCGTCTGCATTTTCCAAGTAGCAGAGTGCTGCAAATGGGAAAGTTTTTGGCAACTAGTGGCAAACTGTTTACTCTTTCAAGATGTTACAGTGCTGGCCTGGCCGAATGAAGGTGTTTTCCTGAGACCAAATGTAAGCACAGATGCCACATCAGCTGTTGCATGGCTTCAGAGGAAAAAATAATATATGTGAAACATGGGAGCACTGGATAAGAATTCAGTGACGTTGGAGGCCATATTGGGAAATGAGTTCACTGAGTGGAAGCTGACCCCTTTTCCACTGTGCTGTGTACTTTCTGTTATCCAGGGAAGGAATCCATTTCTGTGGAGGGTCACTTGTGAAAGAGCAGTGGGTCATCAGCACACGCCAGTGTTTCTCCTCCTGGTAAGCATTGCCTTCTGCCACTATTTCTTCTGGGTCCCTCAAAAGACCTGATGGTGAGCCTATATTTTTTTAAAAAAATTGCTTGAGCATAATTCCTGATGTAACTGATTACAGTTGCTTTCCTTGCTTAAAAAGTTGACTATGCATCCATTCACACAAGTAATTTTTCCTAGACAGAAATCATCTGTGTGGGAAAAAGTGCCCCATATGAAGTACTGATGTCTCTTCAAAACAGTTCCAGAGCATCTCAATGTTTTGAAATGCCCAGTCTGCAACATCTACAAAATAACTCCCAGTTTGTTCAGGAAATGTGCACCCAGGTCACTTTCAGAAGCTAGAAGCATGCAGCAGATGGCATTTATGGACAATATGATGACCAGTGATCAGATGAGAAGGGGTGGGGGTGAGAGCAAGAGAGAAGAGCTTGGACAAAAGCACTTGTTTATAAATTGCAGAAAATAGTTACTTTTAAATATTATAGTACAACATCCATCCAGCATCATTTTAGGTTCTTAAAAACAGGTAATAAAAATATCTAGATAGCTGCAGAAAGGTACTATGAGGACAAAAGGAAAGATAATACTGTGCTTTCTTTTTCTGAGGTACATATATTTGGGAAGCTGCTATAGAGAGTGGGAATCCTTGGCAGCTCTATGGAAATTTTTGTTTCTCTTCCTGACAGTGATGCTGACTTATCAGGGTATGAAGTCTGGCTTGGCACTATCTTTAAGAACCCTCGCCCTAATGACCCTGAAAAACAGGCCATGGCCATCCGTAAGATTGTCTGTGGACCTTCTGAATCTCAGTTGGTGATGCTGAAATTAGAGAGGTATGTGGCTTTGAGGAGGATTTTGTATCTCCTACAGAAAGAATGTGACTTCCATGTTTTATGCACAATGATGTGGGATCCTAGGTACCTACTGCACCAAAGTTTGGAGCCTGTGATTTGTTATTCTGGTTCCAACATGAAGAAATCAAGTGGATATTTTGGAAACTTCTAGTCTTGGGGAGGGAAAGCTTAACATCCCATTGCCATGGAAGTTAGGACGTGTTGGGAGTGGAGAGGTAGTGGGCAGTACTTGGAAGTCTCAGCAAGTTCCAAATCAGCCGATGTAACATCATGGCCCTTGTTAAGGGAATATCTCTTATAGGGTGCAGCTGGTAAGAGTGTTGGCATACTGCTTGAGGGAACTGACAGATAAGGGGGATCATGTGATATGATGTGATGCAATGTATAAATTGATAGGAAGGGTGACCAAGAGTAAATTTGCAAGACTATTTCTAGGTGTCTGGTAGGTAGCTCCCTTGGACATTGTAGGGGTGATGTCCTCAAGAAGCTCCTACCCATTCCGTAGCATGACAACTGCAACCTGGAAGGGGGCTCCTGGGTCATCAAGGGCCGCTCCTAATAAAAGTAAGAAAATTCTGCCACAAAACTATGTACCGTCTAGTCACCCTCGGATAGGCTTTTGTATCATTCCCCCTAAATGAATCAAAAGAAATTTTTGTATAATTATTATTGATACCTGCCTTGTTAAATATACCCTATTTCCCAGCCATGAAAAGCTCCTGAAATAGGTAACAAAGCTCCACAAGCGATGATGTCACTGTCCTAGATGGTTTCTACATGGGAACAAGCTTATGTTGTTTCCCTGTTACTGGTGTGGCTGCCAGTTCAGTGCAGCAACAACAGGGCTGTCACATGGCAGGTTTCCCAACAGTTTCACTGTCCCAGTCCCCCAGTAGTAGCTGTCCCTGATCCCATGGGCCACTTGGGCCCTTTTCAGTTTAAAAAAATTGTTAATTTCATATTGCTATATCAATATGTTATAACAAGAAGTGCATCTCTGTGATGGAAGGGGCTAGGGATTTACTTTTTTTTAAAAAAATGAAAGGTGAGAGTTCACAAAACCTGTTACATTTAATGTTATAATGATATGAAATGGACTATTGTTTAAAAAACAAAAAGACCCCCAAGTGCTGTGGGGAGGAAATGTCCACTGTTGAGACAGGGTCAATGAAAATGGTTGCCATGTGAACTGGGAAATCCAAAATTTCCCACCCATGCAGCAGTCGTCCAGGCTTTATTGCGATCTTTTCCAAAACATTGCAGCAAAGCAGGTTTGAGAAAGATCAGAGAGAAGCCAGGGAAACTCCAGGAGGTGCACAAATACAGCACAACACTGTAGAGAAGTGGTGGCGGGGGGGGGGGGGGGCGCAGCGGGGACATGCAGATAGCCATTGTGGAAATGGGCCTACCATGCAATCTCTTCCAGGGTTACGCACCAGAAAACAGTATGGAGTTACCATGGCACTCCATGAATGAAGTTTCAAGGAAGCCTTTTCAGAGATGTTGCATTAGACAAACTGTTTCTACGCAGGTTATTTACCCCAAGTTCATAGAAACATAGAGGTGGAAGGTATTCCAAGGGTGGTCTAATCCAACCCCTGCCCAATGCAAGAAATTCACAGCTACCTTTCCCCTTCACCCCCCTATGACCTCTGCTCTATGCCCAGAGGAAGTAATAGAGTTTAATGCTGTTGCTCCAAAGTTAGGGAAAGATAGCAACCCCCCACCTCCTGAATGGCTGCCATGTGGGTGAGAAATTTTGGATTTTCCCTGTCCCACCAACACAGCAGGCATTTCCCTAACAACAGCCATTTCCTACCCCATCATAGTGGCGGGGGGGGAATTTTCCCGTTTCTGCTGCAGCACCTGCACACAGTACCTCCACATAGAGCAGCAGAAACAAGAACACCACCCCCACCCCCTGCACTGTTTTTGCACAGGGAAGAATGCTTGGGAGAAAATCAGGAGCTCCCCCTTCTCCTGCTGCAGCTTTCCAAGCCCATTTGCCCTCTCTCTATTTAAAAAAATAGAAACCATTCCCTGGAGCTGCTGTGTGACTGTGCAGAGCACGGGTTGGCTCTGTGGCAAGCTTGGAAAAGAAGTAATGTTTAGAGTGACCAACAGTTTACCTGGAACTGGTCTGCCTCAGGGTCATTTTTCCTGTGGGAACTGCATGTATACCTGTAGTATGAAAAAAATTCATACATCTTGTAGATAATAAAAAATATATATACTTAAGAACTTCAAAATATGCACCTCCAATCAGGAAATTTATGTTGTCAAGTGTCCTTGTTATGTTGTATCATAATAATAATAACATTCGATTTATATACCGCCCTTCAGGACAACTTAATGCCCACTCAGAGCGGTTTACAAAGTATGTCATTATTATCCCCACAACAAAACACCCTGTGAGGTGGGTGGGGCCGAGAGAGCTCCTAGAAGCTGTGACTGACCCAAGGTCACCCAGCTGGCTTCAAGTGGAGGAGTGGGGAATCAAACCCAGCTCTCCAGATTAGATTCCCATGCTCTTAACCACTACACCACTGAGGAATCTAAAAACTAGCAATGAAGAACAAAAAAATAACAAAAAGGCAAGTGCCCCCCTGATTAAAAACTTTATAGAGCATAATCATCATCCCATGGATCTGTCAGTCTGGGCCATTCAAATAGTAGGAAGCTGTTACTTTTAAACATTTTCTTGTTTGTTTATGTTATTTATAGTCCTCCTTTCTTGCTGGGACTCAAAATGGATTACACAGTGTAGGATTAGCTGTGACACTCAATAAACAATGTGATATGGGCAGCAATATATTTTGAGACTGGGTACTTTGGTTTCTCATGGGTTCAATGAGGACCTAGAACTGCTGCAAATATATAGATAAGAGACCTGCTGCATTCTGCCTTCTTTTTATTATTCTATTATTTTTATTATTCTATAATTATGTGATATTTTGTGCTTGGGACATATTATTTTAATTGTATGTGGGTGGACAAAGTGCTATATTGCTTTGCTAGCTTATATATATTTTGTTGTCTGCAATATGATATTTGTAGTCACTGGGATATTTCAGCTTGTGAAACATTCTTACTTCTGCTCATTCATTCAGATGTCTTCTTAAGTGTTTTTAATACCTTACGTTTTGACTGTTTTCATATGATTTTGTTTGTTTCTTTTATATCATATTTCAGATCCCCTGAAGAAGCTATGGCAAAACATAGGCTTTTTAGTATTCTATCAATAAATGTTTTTCCCCTCACTGCACTATCAAGCATTTGACTTGGCTTTCTTTTGTCATTGTGACTGGTGCAGCCCTTTTGTTTTGCTGTTGCAATGGAATAAGTAAGCATTTGCAGTATTCTGCAAAAAGCTTAATCCTGCACAGACAGGTTGCTGCACACAATCAGCTGGTTATGAGCAGGGTGTTGAGGCAGGCTGCATCATGTCATGTGACCATGAATCTTTGATCTTTGTGTGAATGGATTTATGCCTCCCCCGCCCCTTCTCTCCTTCTCTCTGCAGACCAGCCATTCTGAATTCACGTGTGGCACTGATCTGTCTTCCACCTGAGCGGTACATTGTGCCTGAGAATACCAAGTGTGAGATTGCAGGATGGGGTGACACCAGAGGTACCAAACAGGCAGAGGAAAGGGGAATATGTGAAATGGGGAGGAATGTGGTTTGCACTCACCCTTCCAGTCACCAAACTACTGTCTCTTACCACCAAAGTCCTATCTCTTACCACTCTCTTACCATTTTCTCTCCCTGCTTCAGCATTAGAGTTACAGTGCAACTTGTCTCTCTCTCCTGCCCTTTCATTCTACAGTTCACTTATACGTATAGTCTCTCTTTCAATGAGACAAATTACATGAGGACACTCAAGTGAAGGGAGGCTCAACGTTTGCTGCAAATCCAAGTTCTAAAAGACAGATTGGAAGGCTTTGTCAGTTTGCCTCTCTACAGAGCTTGCAAATATTGCTGCTCATAGGGTTTGTTTATTTCCTCTTCGCTACTGGGACGGCTCTGTCAGTTTCACCTCTGGTTCTAGGAAGCAAAGAGGAAATAAGCAAACCCTCTGAGGAGCAATATTTACAGGCTCTGTAGAGAGGGAAATTGACAAAGCCTTCTAATCTGTCTTTTTAGAACTACGCTTCCAGGCTAACATTGCGCCTCCCTTCACTTGAACATCCTTGTGTAATTTGTCTTGTTTAGAGAGACTCTTTGCTGAATGACCCTAACTCAGAGGATGCATAGGTTATCCCTGATATCCTGGCCTAGGCTAAGTGGATACCCTGCAAGCCATCTCATCTGACCTGATACTGCACATTCCTAAGCCTTTTTTTCTGCTTCTCCCTCTACCTCCCACCCCACAGGGACTGGTAATGAAAATCAGCTCCATGTAGCTGAGCTGACTGTCATGAGCCATCAAGAATGCAAAGTGGCACTTCGAGGCCGTGTGAAGGAGAGTGAGTTGTGTACAGGACCCCTGCGTATAGGTGTCGGGGCCTGTGAGGTAAGCAAGGCAAGAATTTGGGGAGTGAATTGAGCTGTAAGTGGTGGAGAGTAAAGATATAGAGGTATGGTGGTGGGAGGCAAGAAAGGAAGGAGGATTTCCAGGGAGGGGGAACAAAGAAAGAGGAGGTCAAAGCAGTTTTTGCAGAAGGAAGAGGAGAAGGGGGTGGGGGGAGCTGAGACAAACAAGCAACAGGAAACAGGCCTTCTAATGAGAGAAGGAGCAGGACCTGCAAATAAAGCATCTCATGAATGTATCTGAGCAAGTTGCAGAAATAGGAAGAAACACCACAGGACAATGTTCGAATCATATCTTGAGAGGTGTGAAAGCTGGTTGTGTTGTCCTTTCAGGCTAGAAGTTGCTGTTATTGGAACTCTCTCTTGTTCTCTCTGACCAGGGTGACTTTGGAGGCCCCTTGGCCTGCCTGACTCATGACTGCTGGGTGCTAGAAGGTGTGATCACCCCATCCCGTGTATGTGCTCGCACAGACCAGCCTGCTGTTTTCACCCGTGTCTCCCTCTATGTTGATTGGATCAACAAAGTGATGAAGTTGAGCTGAGCTTGCTGGAGCCATCCTGAAGCTGGGCCCCACTACAGGTTTTGAGAGCCCCTGGCCAGATACTCTCCAGTGCCCACTCTAGCACACTGCCTCTTCTCTTTTGTGCACACAGGTGCACCCACATTTTTGTGTTCATGCTTCCTTCAGCCTCATTAGGGCCAGCAGAGGCAAAAGTAATGTGAAAGAGTCATGCTATGCTGCTTCCAGCTCTGGTCCTTCAGGAAATCTGAGAAGTAGAGGCATCTAGAACAATCTGGAAGAGGCTTCTGGGGCAGTCACACATTTCCTAACGGGAAGGGGTGGACCAAGTGTTGACAGTGGGCCTTCTGCCAGGCCAGTGCCTGACCATGCTGAACTTTGACACTGACAGTGCATGAAAGCCTTCTCTTCAGAGCTTTGGGCAGGAACTGTCTTGCTCCCTTCACCCACTTGCCAACGGGCTTCCCATTCTTGATGTACAAGTCCTATATTTGACATCAGTGTTACCAAATGGGACAACATTTCTGAAGTCTGGATGTGACTTTGGGACCATCTCTACAAGCATCTGCCCCTCTTGGAGTATACAAAGAATTCTTTCCATCAAATGCTATCATAATTCAGACCCTTCTCTCCTGCTTCTTCAGGAACAGCTATTATCATGATAGCACAGGAACAACAATATAGCAAAACAGCTTATTCCAAATTGATACAATATTCATTTATTTAAATAGGTTAAGGGTTATGTTTGTATAGTGGTATTACCACACATATATTATCAAAATGTTTGAACAAAAAGCATTGAGGTGTAAGGGGCAGAGACATATGTCACCCTTCTAGGAATGTCCACTGTCTGATGAATACATTCTTCCCAGAAGAAAAATCTGTATGGTGTGTCTTACATTTCAAAATATAGGAATTATTTCTTCCCGTTAAGGTACCTCTTGGTTTTGTTTAATACAAGAACTTTCTATGTTTTACATTTAGGCCACTTCCACAGGGGTGGTTTGCCTTGCCTTGGATGCTGTTGCAAAGCAGGTTTTTACCCCTCTTCCCCAAAGCATCACGTCCCTTCTGAGTTTTCTCCATCTTTCCTGTTGTGTCTCCTAAACCTACTTTGTTGCAGTGTTTTGAGAGAGATTGCAACAAAGACAAGGGAACACATAGTGAGCAGGAAAGTTCTTATCTTCCAGTTCTGCCCACATAAGCATCATTTCCCCTACGTGAGTCCCTGGTGGCAGCTATTTCCCCACTGGAGGATGTTTTTGGATTTTAAATCAGCAATCAACATATCATTATAGTGCTCTAAAATTATAACTGACTATCATGTTCTCTGAATTCTCAGATTTCATTTTTTTTTAGGTAAGTGTTTAGTCCCCTTTTATGGTGGAGGTATGTACTGAAAGGTGCTAGACACCTTTTAAAAATGAAATGTGGGAATTCAGGGAACCTGAAGAAGAGTTATAATGTTAGAACTTATAATGTATAACCCCAAACCAAAAAAAGCCTCCCAGTGGTGCAGATGGGATGGCAGTTGTGATAGACAGAGGCATGAAAATGTAGGGAAACACATCATGGTAGAAGCCCCACTGCTGTATTGGCAACTTCTGCAGCAAAAGAGAAATGACACAAGTGGAAAACACCTTACTCTGGTTAGAACTCAACTCAGACTGACATACCACAATTTTGGGAGAAATTCCTTAAAACGCACCTTTTTCTGCATCCTGAAAGCTCTGGTTTACAGTGTCAGACAAGCTGGTCCATGCATTCACTTATTCATTCCTGGTATCTCTAGTGTTATGGGTTCTAGCAGACCCATCTCCAATGGCTTTATGGTAAAAAAAAAATAATTACTGAACCAGTTCAAGGGTGAGGGGCTTGGCCTGCATAGAGACTCTTGCTGAGGCTAGGTATGTGCAATGGTGATTCTTGATGTGCTGCACATTTGTTTCATGCTTCAGATTGTCTCCATTGTAGAATATTTGCCAGTTTGTGGTTCACTACTGCCTCTGCTCTAAACTGAGTTTATCAGGACTGATGCCATGGCTTTGACTGGGATTAATATTTATATCTATTTCCTGCTGTCCCTGTCTTCTGGGTTTCTTCTGCATGGCTGCAGAGCAACACATTAATTAATGTTTTGGACATGGTTGAAGGAGGGAGCAGATTCCCCTCACCCGTATCAAGACCCATATTCCATATGTGGTGTTCTTACTTATTATTTCTGGCTTTCCCTTTGCTGTAATTTTACTTTATTCACTCTGTAGACTTTGCTTCGCTCCATAGTATGTTTATTCTATAGATTGGCATCTCAGTAGTCCTGGGTAGCCACGCCACCCAGCTAAGCGGCAAGTGGGGCTGGGCCAGCAACCCAGAAGCTGGCTGGCCGAGTCTCACTGCCGCCACTGGGTCCTGGACCACAGTGGCCAGCAACGCCAGGGGCACACCCGGCCCTCCCAGCCAGAAGTGGGCCAGTGCCCTGGGAGGGATCCTGGGGGCGGGATCCTGGGATGGGGCGGATGGGCTATCACTTAGCTGGGGAGGCACATAAGGCAGGCAGTAGCCCCTGGCCGGGGAGGAGAATGGAGGTGTGTCCTTGCTGTAAGGGACACCCAGGCAAGAGAGGAGCTAGAGGGGGTTCCTTCCCTGACATCCCCTCTTGCTGCATCTGAGGCCTTAAAGGGGGTGCCCACCAGGACACCAGGAGCCAGCAAGAGACCAAAAAGGTGGTCTGAGGGATCAGGGCCACACCCTGGGGGACTGTTGTCATGGCCACAACACGGCAGAGGGCCCAGCAGCCTCGGTGGCGGAGAAGAACCCCAGCACATGCCCTTTCCCTCAGTTCTCCTGAGCCACCGGAGGCAAGTATACAAACGACCACACTCACAGCGGGGCAGGAGGGAGGGAATGTGTGCCTGCATGAAGACCTAGATGAACAAAAGTTACAGGTAAGTACAACACTGTTTTCATTTTCAGTCTTCTGTACAGTCTCACATTGGGAGTATAACCAGCTACTCACCAATGGAGAAGGGTGTGAGTGATTAGCCAAAGAGAGACTGTAACACAGCTGTACCCACAACTGTATCCCTTCTGGCATATGTGTTGATAGAATAGTGCCTGACAAATGTTTCTGATGAAGACCATGTTGCAACCTGGCAGATGTCTTGTAGAGGAACTCCCTGCAGGAATGCTGCTGAAGAAACTTGAGCTCTCGTAGAATGTGATCTGTAAACAACACTGGATTCCAGCAGTATCATAACACAGTTTAATAGCTGAAACAAAAAGAGTCCAGTAGCACCTTTAAGACTAACCAATTTTATTGTAGCATAAGCTTTCAAGAATCAAGTTCTCTTCGTCAGATGCATGGTACAGAAACTGGTCAAATATAGAAGAGGAGGGGGGGGGGAGGGGAGGAGAGAGAAGATGCAATTAGGCGGGGAGAGGGAGGATGCAACCAAAACATTCCTTTGCTAGTAAATGTAAACATCTCCTTTTGGAGGGGAGATTAATTGGCTTGTGTGAGGCTTCAAAGGAGTTTGCCCTGTTGGTTTGTAGCAGCAAAACAACCAGACCATCCAATTCCAATGTAGTATAAGCCTTCGATAACCACAGCTCTCCCCGTCAGATGCATCTGACAAAGAGAACTGTGGTCCCCGGAAGTCCATGCCAGGTGCCACTGGGCTCCCCCAGACCCCACCTCTGTAAAGGAAATCTGTGATAATGTGATAACCATTCATAGTCCCTATTCAGTCCCAGCTTGACAGAGTCACATTTGCATATGAATTCCAATTCAGCAGTCTCCCGTTGGATTTTGTTTTTGAAAGGTTTCTGTTGAACTACAGCGACCTTTAAGTCTTTAATGGAATGTCCTTGTAGATTGAAGTGTTCTCCCACTGGTTTCTGGATGTTTCCATTTCTAATGTCAGATTTGTGTCCATTTATTCTTTTGTGTAGAGGTTGGCTGGTTTGTCCAATGTACAGAGCAGAAGGACATTGTTGGCACATGAGGGCATATATCAGATTGGAGGATGAGCAGCTGTAAGAGCCAGAGACAGTGTAGTTGATGCCATTGGGTCCTGTAATTGTATTCCCTGGGTAGATATAGGGGCAGAGCTGGCATCTGGGTCTGTTGCAGGGCCTGGTACCTGTGCTGGTGACTCTGCTGGCCGATTCATGATTGTGAGTGAGAAATCGTTTAAGGTTGGGGGGCTGTCTGTAGGCAAGGAAAGGTCTTCCACCCAGGGCTTCTGAGAGAGAGGTACCATTTTCCAGGATGGATTGTAGCTCACTGATGATACGTTGGATGGGTTTGAGCTGGGAGCTATAGGTGACAACCAGTGGTGTTCTGTTGTTAGTTCCTTTAGGTTTGAGCAGACTGTTTCTGGGTACTACCTACTACCCAAAATTCATAAACCGGGTAACCCAGGACGCCCCATTGTCTCAGGAAGAGACACTATCACAGTGGGAGTCTCAGGATACATGGACTCTATCCTCAGGCCCTATGCCACCATTGTCTCAGGAAGAGACACCATCACAGTGGGAGTCTCGTTCAGCAAGCAACAATGGATCGAACAAGAGATCTCTGAAGTAGACTCTTCCATGAAAAACAATCCCTCTGCACAGACCAGGAACTGGCAGATGTTTACCAAAACCAGAGGAACTATTTATTGCACTCTATTTACTGAATTACAGAACAAGAAGGAGAAGAAATTCTCAAAACTCCTGCATGCAACAGGGAACAAGAACACTTTGGATCCACCCAGCAACATCATCAGTCTCTCCAGCCACAAACTGAGCCCAGCAGAGGAATCTGTCCTCTCACGTGGACTATCTTTTTGCCCAGCCAGACCCACACAAACCATACAACTTTGTGGAGACCTGGAGGCCTATTTCAGATGCCTAAGACTGAAAGAATTCTTCAACTACTCTACTGAACAAAATGAGGAACAAAGCACTGAACAGACACCATCACAGCAGCCATCACCCTCCCAACCCAGCAATACACAATCATCGTTACAAAACTCCAGAAAAAAGAATTCCACATGGATACCCCCTGAGGGCTGGAACTCTTCATTGGACTTTTACATTGAATGCTTCCGTCGACGTACCCAGGCTGAAATAATTGACAAACAACAACACCTAAAGCAGAACCTCAGCCATGCAGAAAAAGATGCCATAAACAGCCTCCAAAACAATTCTGGCATCGTAATCAAGGAAGCCGACAAAGGCGGAGCAGTGGTCATCATGGACAAACAGAACTACCTACAAGAAGCAGAAAGACAACTCTCCAATACAACATTCTATAAAATACTACCTGCTGATCCTACGGAGCAATACAAAAGAGAACTCAATAAAATATTAAAGACTCTCCCCGTGGACATACAAGAATGCATCCATACGGACACACCCCAGGAACCACGACCAGGAAAATTCTACCTACTACTCAAAATCCATAAACCGGGTAACCCAGGACACCCTATTGTCTCAGGAAGAGACACTATCATAGTGGGAGTCTCAGGATACATGGACTCTATCCTCAGGCCCTATGCCACCAGCACACCCAGCTATTTACGGGACACCACTGACTTCCTCAGGAAAATACAGTCCATTGACAACCTACCAGATGACACCATCCTAGCAACCATGGATGTGGAGGCTTTATACACCAATATCCCACATGCGGATGGACTGCAAGCCATAAGGAATATTATCCCGGACAAAACCACAGCACACCTCACCACTGAACTTTGTCACTTCATACTCACTCACAATTACTTCGAATTTGGTGACAACTTATATCTACAGATTAATGGCACAGCCATGGGCACACGCATGGCACCACAATATGCTAACATATTCATGGCGGACTTGGAGCAACGCTTCCTCAGCTCCCATCCACTGAAACCACTCCTGTACTTAAGGTTATTGGATGACATCTTCATCATTTGGACCTATGGGAAGGAAGCCCTTGAAAGATTTCATCAGGACTTCAATAACTTTCACCCTACTATCAACCTAAGCCTGGACCACTCTACACAACAGGTACACTTCCTGGACACCACTGTACAACTACATAATGGACAAATAAATACCACCTTATACCGGAAACCAACAGACCGATACTCATATTTACATGTCTCCAGCTACCACCCTAAACATACCACTCGGTCTATTGTCTACAGCCAAGCCTTACGTTACAACCGTATCTGCTCCAATGCTCTCGACCGAGACTCACACTTAAGAGATTTACAACAAGCATTTTTGGGACTACAGTACCCACCAAATGAAGTGAAGAAACAAATCAACAGGGCCAGACTAGTACCCAGAAACAGTCTGCTCCAGGACAAACCTAAAGGAACTAACAACAGAACACCTATAGCTCCCAGCTCAAACCCATCCAACGTATCATCAGTGAGCTACAATCCATCCTGGAAAATGATACCTCTCTCTCAGAAGCCCTGGGTGGAAGACCTTTCCTTGCCTACAGACAGCCCCCCAACCTTAAACGACTTCTCACTCACAATCATGAATCGGCCAGCAGAGTCACCAGCACAGGTACCAGGCCCTGCAACAGACCCAGATGCCAGCTCTGCCCCTATATCTACCCAGGGAATACAATTACAGGACCCAATGGCATCAACTACACTGTCTCTGGCTCTTACAGCTGCTCATCCTCCAATGTGATATATGCCCTCATGTGCCAACAATGTCCTTCAACTCTGTACATTGGACAAACCAGCCAACCTCTACGCAAAAGAATAAATGGACACAAATCTGACATTAGAAATGGAAACATCCAGAAACCAGTGGGAGAACACTTCAATCTACAAGGACATTCCATTTAAGACTTAAAGGTCGCTGTAGTTCAACAGAAACCTTTCAAAAACAAAATCCAACGGGAGGCTGCTGAATTGGAATTCATATGCAAATGTGACTCTGTCAAGCTGGGACTGAATAGGGACTATGAATGGTTATCACATTATCACAGATTTCCTTTACAGAGGCGGGGTCTAGGGGAGCCCAGTGGCACCTGGCATGGGCTTCCGGGGACCACAGTTCTCTTTGTCAGATGCATCTGACGGGGAGAGCTGTGGTTATCGAAGGCTTATACTACATTGGAATTGGATGGTCTGGTTGTTTTGCTGCTACAAACCAACGGGGCAAACTCCTTTGAAGCCTCACACAAGCCAATTAATCTCCACTCCAAAAGGAGATGTTTACTAGCAAAGGAATGTTTTGGTTGCATCCTCCCTCTCCCCGCCTAATTGCATCTTCTCTCTCCTCCCCTCCCCCCTCCTCTTCTATATTTGACCAGTTTCTGTACCATGCATCTGACGAAGAGAACTTGATTCTCAAAAGCTTATGCTACAATAAAATTGGTTAGTCTTAAAGGTGCTACTGGACTCTTTTTGATTTTGCTACCACAGACTAACATGGCTAACTCCTCTGCATAGCTGAAACAATCCATATGGATATAGTCCGTGAGGAAGCTTGATGCCCAGTCTTAGGACTCCACCAGCAGACAAACCATGACCTTGTTTTACGGAAACTTTTGGTTCAATACAGTAATGCCCTCTTAAGATCTAATTTGAGCAAGGTACACTCTGCAGCAGAAGTAGGGTTAGGGAAAAAACATGGAGAGCATTTTTTGCAGTAAATGAAATTTAGATACCATTTTGGGAAGAAACTCTATACTAGTATGCAATGCCACTTTATCCTGAGAAAGTTGAAGGAACGGAGCATCCAGTCTAAGAGCAGTGATCTCTCCCACCCGTCTTGCAGCGGTAACTGCAAGCAGCAAGGCTACCTTCCATGGCAGCAAAGAAAGTGGGCAAGATGATTGTGGTTCAAAAGGGGACAGCATAATCTGGGCAAGTACCAAGGAAAGACTCCACTGAGGAACCAGCAAAGACCTTGGTGGAAAGGCCTTAAACATTCCTTTAAGGAATTTTTTCAACATACAATGGGAAAAAACCATCTTGCCATCCACTGTCTCATGGAAGGCAGAAATGGCAGCAAGTTGTACCTTAACTGAGGAAACTGAAAGTCTTTGGTCATGGAGGTACAACAAAGAATAAAAAATGCACGTTAATGGGCAATTGAATGGGGAGAGTTGTTTAGGAGCTATCCATTTACTAAACCGACTCCACTTACATCCATAAGCTGAATGTGTTGAAGCTTTCTTGGTATTCAATAAAATTTGCATCACTTTGTCAGAAAATATATATCTGGTGGATTCAGCAACCATGCTGTCAGCCGCAAGGTGGTTATATTGTGATGCCACACACCCTCTGATTAGAAGGTCTGGGACCGCTGGAAAGTGCATACATTTGTCTAGAGCCACAGCCTGTAGTGTAGTGAACCATTCCCAATGGGGCCAAAAAGGAGTAACTAGAATGCAATGTGTCTTGAAGTGCCAGATCCTACACAACACCTTTGTTGTCAAAGGTGTAGGTGGGAAGGCATAAAAGAGTCCCTTCTCCCATGGGATCTGAAAAGCATCCCCTAGAGATAAAGGGTCTGTCCCTGCCCGTGAACAGAACAGTTTAGCCTTCTTGTTTTGCCTCATGACAAACAGATCTATGGAAGGAAACCCCCACAAATGGAAAACAGGTAGGGCATATTTCTTGTTTAGTGACCTTTCATGTTGTGAGAAAAAATTTCGGCTAAGGACATCTGCTCTGCTGTTTATTATTCCCACTATGTGAAGGACCTGTGATAACACAAAGAGCCATCACTTCAGCACAGAGAGTGAGGGATGCTATCCCCCCTTCCTTATTTAGATAATCAAGGGCTGTAGTGTTATCCATATGGACTTGCACTCTACTGTTGCACAGCACACCTGCAAAAGAAACAAGGGAATAACGGATCGCCCTGAGTTCTAATACAGTGGTGTACAACTTCATTTCGCTCTTAGACCATGGCCCTTGGGTCGATAAATGCCCACAGTGAGCTCCCCAACCTAATGCTGAAGCATGTCAGCTGGAAGCTTCCCAAAGGGGTAACCTTGATTTAAGTTCTCACATTGTGTCCATCATACTGAAGATTTTAAAACAGATCTTGGGACAGAAAGTTTAATCTGTTGGCTGATCGTTCTAGGATTAAATTTCCACACAAACCAATTTTGTAAAGGTCTCATCCTTAATCGAGCGAAAACCACCACAGAAGTGGTAGATACCATGAGACCTAGTAGTGTTTGGACAACTAAGGCCATTTGTTAATGTTTGGAAAGGAAAAACCTTGCTAAAGATTGTATGCTCTGTAGTCAGTCTAATGGTAGGAAGGCTCTCCCCTGACAAGAGTCAAGTTTAGCCCCAATAAACTGGACAACTTTACTGGGCAATAGATTAGATTTTTCCCAATTAATCAGGAGGACCAAATTAGAAATATGTAAGTCGTATATGGTCATATAGTAATGATTCCGATTCCACCACAAGCAACCAATCATCTAAATATGGGTAAACCGCACGGCACAGATGATAAACCAAAGGGAGGCACAGTGTACTCACACTGTGACATTGAAACCTAAGGTATTTCCTGTGGTCAGGATGTATGGAAGTGTGGAAGTAAGCGTCTTTCAAATGGACAACTGCAAACCAAGTATTACACTCTAAAAGTTGAATGACTGTTGATAGCATAAGCATACGGAATTTTTGAACTTTAATAAATTTGTTGAGCTTACATAGGTCCAGTATGGGCTTATCCCTCCATCTTTTTATCAATCAAAAATATCTAGAATAAAACCCGTAAGAGGGTGGTGACACTGGGACTCTTTGAACTGCCCCCCTTTTTAATAAATTTGCAATTGCCTCTTGAAACGGAACTGAACAGGAACTAGAACTTGGAGGGGTTAACATTAATGAAGGAACTTCAGAGAAATGCAACTTATAACCATGCTCGATTATTGAACGCACCCATGAGTCATTTGTGATAGACTCCCAAACATGTAGAAATGGTTGCAGTCAGTCCAAGAAGAAGACAGAAGAGGTGGATCCATCCTGTCCTAGTCAGAACACAGACTTCTGTCCCTGAGAGGACAGTTTTGGTGAATGGGAGCGAGATGGCTTTCCCCCTCAGCCTTGGAGTCCTCTTAGATTGCTGACAGTGGTATGGAACGAAAGGATGCTGGTTATAAGGTTGTTGAAACTGGTACCTTCCTTGATGGCTGTGATAAGGTGGTGAAGCTTGGAACCCTGGTCTAGTTGCTTGGCCTTGAGATGAAGCAATGACTCCCAATGACTTCGCAGTCTGGTGATATTCATTTGATGCAAAGAATCGTCAGTCTTTTCTGAAAACCCCTTTGAAAGGAAGATCTTCAACTCAATTCTTATAATTAGGAAGTGCGGTAGAATGAAGGCATGCATGATGTCTCAAAGTAAAGGCCAAGGCCGTCGACTTCGCAGAGCAATCAGCTGCATGTTTCCCCCTAGTCATCTGCTGCTTTGCCAATCTAGATGCCTCCCCTTGCAGGAGCTTCACCATTACATGTCTATCATCAGGGACATCCTGGATACAGTGTGAAAGACAGTCCCATAGATAAAGGTTATAGGAACCCATTATAGCCTGGTAATGAGCAATCCTAAAATTGAGCACTGCAGAAGAGTAGACTTTACAGCTGATAGCACCCAGTTTCTTGCCTTCTCTATCCACTGGCGCAGATAGAGATCCATGGTAATAACAGGGTTGAACTTCCTCTTCCTCTTTTCCTCCTACTTTTCCTAGCATTATTGACTTTTCCAGAGAATCTTGTCTTCTCATGTTGTGACCAAAGTACAATAGCCTCAGTTTTGTCATTTTAGCTTCTAGGGAGAATTCAGGCTTGATTTGATCCAGTACCCACTTATTTGCCTTTCTGGCTGTCTATGGTATCCACAAAACTCTCCTCCAGCACCACATTTTAAATGAATCCATTTTTTTCCTGTCAGCTTTCTTCACTCTCCAACTTTCACATCCATACATAGTAATGAGGAATACCACAGTTTGGATTATCTTGATCTTGGTTCCCAGAGAGACATCATTAAGGATATTCTCTAGCTCCCTCACAGCTGCTCTTTCAAGTCTCAATCTTCTTCTGATTTCTTCATTGCAGTCTCCCTTTTGACTGAAGATTGAGCCAAGGAATAGAAAATCTTGGACAATTTCAGTTTCCTTATTCTCAACTTTAAAATTGTGTAATTCCTCAGTAGTCATTACTTTTGTCTTCTTGATGTTCAGTTGTAAGCCTGCTTTGGTGCTTTCTCCTTTAACCTTCATGAGTAGTCATTTCAAGTATTCACTATTTTCTGCCAGTAACGTGGTGTCATCTGCATATCTAAAATTGTCAATGTTCCTTCCAACAATTTTCACTCCACTTTCTTTTAGATCTAATCCAGTTTTCCTTATGATATGCTCTGCCTAGAGGTTGAACAGGTAGGGAGATAATATGCATCCTTGTCTGATACCCTTGCCAACTGGAAACTATTCTGTTTCTCCATGTTCTGTCCTGACAGTAGCCTCTTGTCCAGAGTACAGGTTGTGCAACAAAACAAGCAGATGTTGTGGCACCTCAATTTCTTTTAACAGTCTCCATAGCTTTTCATGATCCACACAGATAAAAGTTTTGCTGTAATCTATAGTTTACACCTATGGTTGCATATAATGTATTTTCCTAGAAAGATGATAATCTCTGTGTTTTGGCTGTCTGATCTCTGTTCTCTTTGTTGTATTCTACAGTAAACACTCTTCTCCATAAACTACTGCCATTGCCAATTACATGGAAACAAATTTCAAGAGAGCCCCATGAAACTTCATGGTTTTAGATCCTAACGTTAAAAATATTTCAGAGTTCTGCTACCATTGTAGCATGAGATTTTAATGGGTGCATCAAAATCACAGATGTCACAGAAGCAGTTCGCACCCCACAATTCAGTGTTTGTTGAAGTAAAGAATTACCATAATATGGAGTCATCCTCATACTGAAGTTTGAGAGTAGAAATTTCTCTTTAACTAGCATCAAATAAAAAATCTGAGTGATGTCTCAGAGACAAAAAAATTTAGACAATGCTGATGTCAGGAGATTATCACATCTTGGCTGCTTGCACATGTTCCAATTTTTTAGGTTTTCCCTGTCCCAAAGCTGTGTCTTCCCAATCTGCTTCGAGAACTCACCTTCCACATATATCATCCTCATGTGTGTTTTGTGGGTGTTTGTCGCAAACAATACAGAAAACACGTTCTTTATTTCTGCCTTGCCACACATGATGTTGCCGCATTCTCGCCCAACTTTTTCTTTTTTTTGGAGAGGATGCAGGATTGCGTTATACCATTGTCCAGTCCTTCAGCTTCTGTAGAAACGGCATGCATAGTATTCCATTCCCTACTGTTGATTTCCCACTCAAAGCTTTAAATGCAAAAGTGTTTCATAAATATGCGAACAGTAGAGTAGCGCAATTGAACAATTCCATATCCTACTATATAAAAGTCAAATGGTGTTTCCAACCACTCACTCCTTATCCCTATGCAGGCGCAGTACACAGGGATAAGAAGCAAGTTGGGGGGCAAAACAGTTTGCCTCCGTGCTGCCTCCTCAGGGCTTCCAGAGGCCTGGAAAGGCTGAATGCGATGGCAAGGCCCTCCCAAGGACCTGCAGTGGCCTGGGGGGCGGGGCTCCCCACTGCCTCCACAGGGCCTTGGAAGGGCCGTGCACAAGCTGAGTGGTGGCCAAGAGACCGGAGAAGGAGGAGGGATTCCCCAATCTCTTCCCCGCTCACCCCCTCGACAGATGCTGTGGGGAGCGCTGCTAGGGCCCATTGTATTTTCCCAAATAATAGGCCTTATTGCTAGTTTAAAATAAAATCAGAAATGGCATTCCATTCTCAGTGTTGTTCCTAAACTGATGGTCTGATTGCTGAGTGATCCAAGCAAGCACTGCAGTATGATCCCCTTTGTATACGTAGATATTGTAATAACGCAAGGACCATTAAAAAAAGTTTTTAAAGGGGGGGGGAATTGTACGATTGTGCATGCGAGCCAGATGCATGCGTGAAGTTTAAAGGAGAGGTAATGGCAAGAGGAGGGGTTGGAGATTTGTGGGAGGGCTCTTCTGATGTGCAAAAAAGCCTCCACATGCATTGATCACGTGGAAAACCTGCATCAAAAATAAACATGGACCAAAACAGGTCTCACAAAAAACTCTTAAAAACCGGGTTCATCATGACCTGCTTGTGCATGGGAAATGATGATGTATGCAATGAGTGAGATAACCCGCCAGAGTTCTGTTGGCAGGCCATCCCATTAAGGATGTCTGGAAGCAGCCCTTGTTTTAGGGAAACAGAATGATTGGTCAGCTCTGTGAGTCACTGATTACATATATTCATTTTAGCTAAATGCCAACAATCTATTTCGCTATTGCTCCTTCCCTCCAAAAGGTAGTCAACATTATCAGCTCTGACACTGTTAATCATCTATTTGATAGTGTGATCCTCATCTGCAACATTGTGGGTACAGCTGTTTCATGTGGGGATCTCTGGAGAAGGATACTTAGAATAAGCACTGAAGACCGCTGTACATTTTAAAAATAAAATTAAGGGGGAAAGGATTAAGGGAGAAATGTAGTCAATCTTTATTGAATCTGTAATAAGAATGAATATCTCTGAAGAATATTTTTGACATGTTTGTCTATGTCTGCAGGAGGCAATAGGCAGTGATGTTCTAGGGGACAGGAAAGATCAAACAAGCAGCAAACATTTACTAGGGTACTTAGGACTAATGGCAACTGCTTCAGTTACCTTGTTAGGGCTGCTCATACAATAGGTCCACAGCAATAAATCATTCAGCAATAAAATTGGAGTCTTGCTGGTATATTTGTGTTGAGAAAAGACATCAATGGTACACCCCCATGGCTATTTTCTTACAATATTGATAGCTTTTTGAAAAATCAACACACCACCACCACCACCACCACCACCACCACCACCACTATTTAAATCCCCTTAGCTGGAAACAAGGCCCAGCAGAGTTCTATGGCAGAAATGTAAGTTACAGTCCTGCAGTTCTTTAAGAGTCAGCTTTACCTCAAGAAAGTAATTTGAGTAGGTTCAGTTTGCTGAAGATTTCTTCAAAAGAACTTGCATCATAAAATTACCAGATGTACAGCATGGTGTTTAAAGGCCAGGAACATGACTGTATGCTGCATCTGTTGGGACTGGTAGCCCTAGCCAGTGATCCTCATACAGCTGGATATAGAGTCCTACAGTCCAGATATTTTTTCTCAAAGTAGAATTTACAGCTCTGCTTTTTCAGATGTTTGCAGATTTCCAGCAGCTGCTTCCACAGAAAGATGTTGTATAATCCACTGTGCACAGTTCATAAAGAAATCCGCTTCAGTTTGAACTCCACTTAGGGTATGATTCCCTTCTGGATACCACAACAACCTGCAAAAGACAGTGCAAAATATTTTTCATAATTTCTACTGGGCTATGGTAGAATGAATTTTTGCCACAGCATATCTGTGAATTTATTATTCCCCACCCCACCACTTTGAATGCAGACTGTTTCCCCTTCAATTCCACCCCTTCTTTGCAAATATCTTGGGCCAGTGACCAACTTCTCCTTTTTGAGGAAATTTCTCATAAATATTCCATTCTCAAAGCCATCAGTTCTCACTCTGAAAGTCAGGAAGGGATTGGACATGTTCATGAAGGATTGAGGGGGAAGGTTTTCAGAAATCAGAAAATTAGAGAAGTCAGGGCATCTGCTTACTCCTTACTGCCCTGAACTACATCTGTTGATGTGTAGATTGTTAATTTCAGTACTTCCTTCTCTTCCCCCCTTTGTCTTCTCTCCATCTTGCATCATGGATGCAGGACTTGTTCTGCAATCCATAACCATTCTTAGACTAGATAGGTAGATAAGAATCTTTCATATCAGAGTATGGAGTTCCTACAATAAAGAACTCTTATTTCCTTTCTAAATATAAGCTAATTGTGTTGTTTTCTCTCATACTCACACCAGCCAGCAAGCTCCAAACACCCATTATGTTCTTTCTGTGATTGTTATACTCTGCCCATATATATATGGAGATCTTTCATTCATAGTGTCGCCATAGGTTGGAGGCGACTTTACAGCATATGACACGCACACAGTTTTGAGTAGCTTGGGTCAGAACTTGGGGTTTTGATCCCCTAAATATTCTTTAAATCTTTCTTTCTTTGCTTTAAATTCTTTTTTGTAAAACCAGTATGTTGAATTGAGGAAGAACTAATTTTATCTTTTCAGCAATTGCTTTTAGTACCATAATTTATGCCTTCCTGAAGATTGTAACATGTTAAGGCAGTGTTTCCCAAACAGAGTTCTTTCATCAGGGGTTTCATGAGAAATTGGTCAAGCATTCAACATTTGTGCAAAAATAAAGAAGCCCATATATCACACTGAAAGTAAACCTTACATTGACTCTGGTGGTGAACTTTATTTTGATTTGTTATTTTGATATTTGAAAAAAAATTAGATAATACAAAAACACATGAAAAATGTTTCACTTTTTTCTTACAATGAAGAAAGAAAGAAGCAATCAAGCTCTTAGCAAATTGCATGCAGAACTATTAATTAGGAGCATACTTACAGCAACATACAGTACACAGTGTTATAGTCTATAGTCCCTATCCCTTTCCAATGAATCTCTCTGAACCATTTCTTTACAGCACCATCCTATTACCAGTGTAAAAAAGCACTCCTGAATAAATCAGTTTTGCACAGTAATCTGAAAGCCTGGAGAGCAGGAGTTTTCCTGACCTCTTTCTTTGGGCAGGCAATTTCATAAGGTGGAGGCCACTGTAGAGGATACATGTGTATGGGCAATTGTTGATTTTGCTGTGTGAAGCTTGGCACCTGCAGAAGGCCCTGTTTAGATGAGGACAGCTGCTGTGGCAGAGCACAGGGAGAGAGGTGCTTCCATAGATGTAAGGGACCAAGACCATGAAGGGCTTTATATATGAAAGCCAAAACCTTGAACTCAACTTAGCTCCTGATAATAACCAAGCTGCAACGTTCTACACCAACTGGAGTCTCTTTTTGCAGCTGTGTTAAATAGCTTCTCTAGCAGCAATGCTGGATCCAGCATAACATCTTAAATGAGTCTGCAAGAGTCAACTGAAGCCCAATGAAAGTGAGAGCACAATGTCCTTCAAGATCTCTGCCTTCCCAACCAGCAAAACTTCTGTTTTCTCTGAGTTCAATTTCAACTTCTTTGCTTTCAACAATTTGACCACAGCTGCCAGGCAATGGCTTAAGGCCTCGCCCTCTACTGGATCACCAGAGGATTTGGATAGTGAGATACAGAGCTGGGTTTCTTCTGCATATTGATGGCATCCCATTCCAAAACTACAAATGATTTCTCCTAAAGGCTTTACATAGAGGTTGAATAACATGGTGGATAAGACTTCAATCTGTGGTCACTGCGCAACAAGGGAGTAATATTTTCCCCTCCTCCTTCATCCAAACCAGTTACGTAGGCACCTACTAGAAATCTGTCTGCCTGTCTTTTCCCATATTTTTTATATAGGATACTGAAAACTGAACTGCATGCAAACAAACCTGCAGAAACTTTTGAAGGCCTCAGAATAGGACAAGGGGGTTGGCTCTGACAAATGATATATATTACAGTCAAGGTGGAAGTTTTTAAAAATAAAAGCACAGACTCAGCAGGCTCTTTAATCAAGCAAGGGGAGGCATAACATGACCCTTTTACTATATTCATCCCCTGGACAGGAAAAAGAAGTGGAAGAGCAGCAGGGGAAGGATGTTTCCCCTTGCTTAAGCTGTAGAATTATCTTTTCTCTTCTCTAGTTTCAGTTCATCTTGCTGCTGGTCCCTATTTCTTGTTTGTATGCTGAAAACTTAAGGAAGGGATATCCGCTTCCTTAAGTAAGGGACAATGTTAAATGTATTCCATGCTCAACTGCCGATTTAACAGAGAATCAGTCTGTCACACTAGAAGCTGGGAAACTCCAGGCTCGAATCTCCACTTTGCCAAGGAAGCTTGCTGGGTGACCTTGGGCCAGTCACACACACTCGGCCTAACCTACCTCGTGGTTGTTGTGAAAATGAAGTGGAGAAGAGAAGAAGGGTCTCCACTGGGGAGAAAGGTGGACTATAAATGAAGTAAATAACAGGGATGGCACCAGCAAAGGCAATGACGCTTCCTCTCAAAATGTAATGCTCAGCATCCATGAGGTTTTGGCCAAATGTGGGGGGAAAGGATGGGGGGAAATCAGAGCAGAATACTTCTTTGCAGTATACTCTGAGAGAAAGAATGGCTCAGCCTCTGAGGAGGGAGCTCTGCTCAAATAAAGCATTGCCTTTTGCATATCTGAGTCCGCAGAAAAGGTATACAAGACCCACCTCACAGGAATCCCTCTGGCTTGCAACACACGATAATACTCCACAGCTTGGTACGGAGATACTCTTCGGTCCTTGCCCCCCACACAGAGCAGCAAGGGTGTAAACACCTATGGAGAGGGAGTAACCAGTGAGTGTAGGAGCAACACACAGAAGCACTCTCGCCACCTAGGACCAAGTTTCCAAATTTGTCTATACTTTACATGAGAAAAAAATGCTACCCCAAGAAAAGTGGAATTCTGTACATAAAATTATTTAAATTGAACAAATTGTATATTTTCTTATTTTGTTCCTGCTATTCACGAGATAGGTAAAGAAACCATTGCAGGCAATGATGCTCCTCCCTATCCTCCCATCCCTTTCCTCTGTATGCTGCAGAAATCCTACTCAGCTCTCTCCTACTGGCTGCTGAGATTTCAGCAAGCGCTTTCACACATGTTCAATTCTGTTTACAGCGAAAAGGCAGAAGCTTGCTATTTTAAAACAAATGCTGAGATTCACAGGATACTGAGTTCTAATCCCTAGTCCCAAATTTTGTACTAAAGAAGTACTGGTGCTAAATGATGCAACGCACATGGCACAAAGAGGAAGTGCACAAAATCACCGCTCCAATGACAAGACACTTGCACTATAGCCCAGTTCAGTCATTACAATTCGGTGATCCAACCAGGGCTCATTTGGAGGGGGAACGCACTGGAACACTGTTCCAGTAGTTCCCCAAACAGTCAGGTGGCCTCGCCCACCTGACTTTAAAAAATTTTGGGCCCGTTTCGGCTTGGATCAGGGCCAAAACCATCCGGATTGGGTTGGTGCTGGGAGGGGGAAGGCTCCCCTACCCGGCACTGACCCAGTCTAGGCCATTTTGGCCCTAATTCCAGCCCAAAATAGCCATTTTCGGCCATTTTTGGCCCGTTTCAGCCAGGATCGGGGCCAAAACCATCAGGATTGGGTCAGTGCCAAGTGGGGGAAGCCTTCTCCACCCGGCACTGACCCTGTCCCAGCCATTTAGGCTACTGCCAGGTGGGGGAACACTCCCCCCTCTGGCAGCAGCCGAATCCTGGCCATTTCGGCTTGGTCAAGGGCATGGCATGTGCTAATGTGTTCCTGCAGCTTTTTTCCTACAAAATGACCCCTCGATCCAACCACGCACTATGTGCAATCCTCCCAGTACACACAGGGCCATTTTTAGTAAATAGGGCAATGCATTTATTTGCTAACTTTAGCAAGTGCAGTTGGAAACTTAGATTTCTGAGAATATGTATATACTGAAGCTGGAAAATACAGCATTGCTTTATTCACACACAATGGAAATCAAGTGAACAGGGACTTCTCTGACTCTTACCTTTGCAGCATGAATGATGGGGGAGTGGCGTAGCATCGTCACCAGATCTTCTTCAGAGGGAATTCTCTCAAAACAATATGGCAAACCTAGGGATGTGTAGCGCCTGTGGAAAGGTACAATTACGATAATGCCCTGATTTGTGACATCTGCCAAGGAGCCGAGGAGCACCCTCTCTATTGCTGGGAGAATGACTATTGTGGAGGTCAGAGAGAAAGAAGGATCATTGTAAAGTGAAAGATAAGGACTAAGAACACTTATTCATGAAATGAGAGAGGATGAGGACAGGTAACATGGTTGAGAGATGACTGTATGAAAGTGGATCAAAAAGAGACAGGAACTAGCCTGTCATAGGTGAGAGGAGGCTCTTGGGAAAGGTGAGAAAGAAAGACTAAAGCAAATACGTTTCTTACCAGTCAGGGATGTCGGAGGTCCCCAGCAGAGTGGCCATGTTGATGACAGGGCTTCTGACTGCACAGGCTTTGTACATCTTCGGGTATCGACCAAGTATGTGGCAACAGATGAAGCCTCCATGGGAGCCTCCCAGCAAGGCAATTCTATTTGGGTCCAAGGGCTCAGACTGCAGTGCCAACTCCACTGCCAACTGTGATGGCAGAACAGAGCAGAGTCAGGCATGTTCTCAGGTAATGATACAAACTCAGAGCAGGGGTGTTTGCTCTAGCTGGAGGTTCCTGTGAGGTAGCCAGTGATAGCCCACATACCATAACCCAACTCAGCATACTCAGTTTGATTTTGCTACCTGAGCCTGCTCTTGGCCAAGAGAATGAATCTATAACAACAACAACAACAACAACAACAACAGATTTATATATCGCTCTTCAGGACAACTTAACGCCCACTCAAAGTGGTTTACAGAGTGTGTCATTATTATCCCCACAACAATCACCCTGTGAGGTGGGTGGGACAAAGAGCTCCTAGAAGCTGTGATTGACCCCAGGTCACCCAGCTGGCTTCAAGTGAAGGAGTGAGGAATCAATTCACTTCTCCAGATTAGAGTTCTGCTGCTCTTAATTATCTACCTAATGATTTTTTGCAGTTCTTAAAACAGGTGCCCCAACCCCTCTGTCCAATCATACAACACAGATTAGCCGCTCACATACAGAACTCTCCTCCCACAGAGTTCTATTAACAATTGCCTGTACACACCTGGAATACAACTTCTTGATGGCTGCTGGATGCCCGCAGATGGTGCAGCGGAACCTAGGACTGGGTCATAGCATTTTGCTATCCCATGCATCTCCTCCCATGCTGCCCTGGATGGTTCTACGATAGGGTTGAGGCACAGCATGAAATTGGAGGGCGGCAGGGATGCAGTGAGGAGATGGTCCCAGCACAAGCAGGTCTATGCCAGATATGCCTTGCAACAGCCAGATCGGTGTGAACTGTTTTCCTTCCCCTCCCCAAAGTGAGAGGGCCTGCCTGGTGTTATAGAAAGGATAAACTGATATGCAGTGTGATATTTGTTAATTAGGTCTCCTGAAATAGAAATAACGAGCCTTGCACTTTTATTTTCACTTGGCCTTTCCTGCAGAGAACGAAAGAGAAAGAAAAGAGGCTGACCTGAGTGTCTTCCACATCTTGTACTCCCACACGAGAGATGAGAGAGTCAATGCTGGCCTGGCCAAAGCCCAGGGAGCCCCTGTAATTCACTGTTTAGAAAAAGGCAATGCAAGAGACTGAGGGGGGGGCGGGATGATCTCAGCAGTCTTCTACAACTTTTTCACTCCCAAGGATGGTTGATAGCAAATGGCTGCCCCTAGAATCTCTCTCCTTCCCATTTCCAATGATACACTAATAAATAAAATGGCATAATAAACCTGTAGCACTGGAAACAAATGTGGGAATAGAAAATGTTATATGCAGAGTCTAGGAGAGTCATTTTATTTCTTATATCATGACAACTCTGTATTGTTAATTATGTTATTTTATAAGATTTTATTATTATGTTATTAGTTTCCTTCTGTTTGTGTTCTTAGTCCCCATGACCTTTGGTCTCCACTGGTGAATAAATCTCTTCTTTCAAGCCTCTGGATAATGCTCTGAAATTCACAAAAGGAACACAAAAATGCATCTGATGTTCTTGGGGTACACGTGGAACAAACTGTACAATATAGCCCGGAAGAGAGTGCCAAATAGGAAAATGGCAAGGGGACAGGGCAAAGGAGATGGGGCTTCTTGAAAAGATAGTATTTTCACACCAGATGGCAGGAAGCGGAACACTTCACCCCCTCAGGCTTTAGTTTGAGATCCACTTAAGCACTATTTTCTCCCTCCCCCATGCACCTACACATGGAACATTCCACAAGGAGTGTCTACTAATCTAGTCTTTTCCATTTCCTTCTGCTAGTATAGACAAAGGCAATTTCAATTTTCTTTGGTCATGTTGCGTAGCTAACTAATAAAGGTATTTCTCAGGCAGAAAGGACTGATCAGATCAAGAAAAAGGCTAGTTTAACCCAGCATTGTGGAGATGATAACACCTTCCTGGATTACTAAAGTTCTGTCAGAAGATGGGAGCCCCCTCTGGACTCACATGATAATTAGACATGGGCACGGATCGAAATATGAATCAAATTTCATGATGAATCGGGCTGATTTGTGTTTTGCGAAACATGTTTTATGGGGGCCACGTTTTTTAACGAAATTCACAACTTTGGGGGCTGATTCATTCGATTTGTGAATGATTCATGATGCCAGACAGGCTGGCGTCGATCCATTGATTCCCTAGGCAACATAGGCCCGGAATGTCTGCAGACCTTTTGTTGCCATTGGAAACCCCAATCTTAGCCCACATAACCATGATAGGCAGCTCTCCCTGCTAACTGGAGAGCTTCCATTCTGCCCTATACAGCAAGGAGCAGGGGGGTTAATCCCCTAGGCAACTGAGGAGATGGGCCTTCTGTAGCCATGGGGACACCAATCTCATCCCTCCAAACCGTGTTAGGCAGGTCTGTTTGCCAACTAGAGATCACCTGTTCTGCTCTATGTGAACATTTTCTTATATAAGGCACAGCTCTCTGCCTCGTGCTTTTCAGTTCCAGTAGACAGAGGGATAGGGAGGACCTGTTGCTGGGATTTGGAGTGAGAGAGTGGAATTCGGAGCTTTTGGCTGGATTTACTGCTGCTTTAAAAGAGACTGAAAAGCCTCTTTCTTATTTTCAGCTCTTGGCCTTGCTGGGCAGGTCGTTGGGTGAGGGTGCCTTCTTTCCTCCACCTCACCCAACCACAGTCTCATGCCATTGCCTGGCTCTGGTGCCTACTTGACTGAGGCCTACCTTTTTTTCTTTAATTTTCTTTGCTTATATTCTTATTTAGAGCATTTGTTCTTGCTGGCTTGTTGGGGAGGGTGGGTGGAGGAGAGCCTGCTGAAGTCTCCCTGTAAGTTTGGCATCTCTGGGTATGAAGGGGGCCATTGAAGTACCCTGGGTTCTGACTAATCATGAAACTAACAAATTGTTTCATGAGCGACTTCCGGTTTGGGATTCATGGAGGTCTGAAGCAGCTCCATTTGCGGAGCAGACCGGACTGCCGTTTTAAGCGGCCGGCGGGGGAAATTTAGCCCGCGGCCGACTGCTCTCAGGCGGAGAGCAGGCAAAGAACGCTCAAGACCTCAGGGCGCGTTGATCTCGGGCGAGGGGGGGCTCTGCGCAACGGGCCCCCTCCCGACCCTTGAGGTCCCACCCTGCGACAGGTCGGCTAAGATCTCTGCGGCAGTTTCGGGGCCAATGCGGTTGGCATAAGACCTACGTACCCAAGCTTCAAAAGGGGAAAGAAGTGGAGAGGAGAAATTAAGATTGAAACAGCGATTACAACCCAAGGAAAGTGAATGAGAAGGTAAAGATCACTATCTTCTGATACGGGACAGATTGTAAAAAGTAAAGAAGAATTAAAGTAGATTTTCAAACTGCAACAGGCTAGTAAAAAGGAGGGGAAGACTCGGCAAGAGTTGCATAAGAAAAGAGACTAAGTTTAAGGAGTTATTAAAGAAATTGGACTATTGTTTTGAATACTTGCGGTTACGGAGCTGTGAGAAAAATTTACCATCGCGAGAGCTAATGTGGGAAGTCGGGAAACAGGAAGTACGTAATAGCAATAGAGTTGCTGGAGAGAAGCGGCCCTTGCCGAAGGGCAGGAAGAAGGGAATCGCCATCTTTGAAAGGGGAAGGGTCGCGGCTTCAGCGGAAGAGGAAGTAAGCCATTTTGGATTACAAAAATCATAGAAAACCCATAGAGAAAAGACGCCCGACATTTTGGACTTTTTAAAAGCCTTTTTTTTTTTGCAAGAAGACTGGGACATTTGAATTTAAAAAGACATTAAATTTTACGCCACGGAGTTAAGGAAGAGAGCGGACTCGTGGGAGCGAGCTAAAGCAAGCCCCACGATGTCGAAAAAAGAGTGGCAATCGGCAATAGAAAACCTGGATAAAAAACTTTTAGAAGTGATTAAAGAACTTAAGGACATGAAACTGGAGCTGATTAAAGAGGTTAAACAGACAGTGAAAACTGAGCTGTCAGAAGTGAAGAAAGGTATGGAAATAATACAAAACGAATTGCAAGGGACACAGCAGAGAGTCAAAGTAGTGGAAGGTGCAGTGGAGAACTTAGCTGACACGCAACAAACAGAGATGAGACTGATGAGGGGAAGAATGGCGGTTGCGGAAAGTAAACACATGGAGAAGCAGCTGAGATTTCGTGGCTTGCCGGAAGTGGAAGGAAAGACAGCGCAAGAACAGATGACTGAGGTGTTAGCTGAATACCTGGGAAAGGAGGAGGAGGAAGTTGTGGCTATCCTTGATGTGGTATATCGTGTAAATTCAAGAATCGCGACCCAGAGGAAATTACCAAGAGACATGATTGTGCAGTTCACGACTCGAAATATGAAAGAGAAGATTGTGACTAAACAGTTTCAAGATCCATTGGAGATTGATGGCAAGACGATTATCATCATGAAGGAACTACCCAGATCGGTGTTACTAGATCGGAAAAAATATAAAGCACTAATTCAGATTCTGAAGGACATGAAAATCAGGTATAGATGGGAATTACCAGAAGGTGTATCCTTTGAATTTGGAGGGGCCAAAAAGCGTATCAGATCTGAGCGAGAGATGGAGCGATTCTTAAGGGACAATGAAAAAGACTTACCAGCAACAAGACTATGAATATGGAAGGTAAAGTTTTATCTTGGAATGTAAATGGACTAAATTCACCAAACAAGAGAAAAAGTATTTTCCACTGGCTATTAAAACAAAAATGTGATATTGTATGTTTGCAAGAGACCCATATCAGAAAACAAGATGTAAAATATTTGAAACTGAAAAAATTGGGTAATGATTTTGCAGCAGCCTCTAATAAGAAAAAAAGAGGAGTGGTGTTGTATATAAAAGAGGAGCTGCAGCCAAAATTTGTAATGAAAGATGTGGAAGCCAGATTTATAGCAGTGGAATGTATATGGAATCTAAAGAGAGTGCTGGTAGTTGGAGTTTATGCACCTAACGGAGCAAAAGAAAGCTTCTTTGAGGATTTGAGGAGGCAACTAGATGAACTTTCATATGACCAGATAATTCTTGCTGGAGACTTCAATGGAGTGACAAATTTGGAATTAGACAAAAAATTATCAACGGCACAAAAGAAAAGAGGACTGTTACCAAAGCTCTTTTTTGAATTGATACAACAGGAGACTTTAGAAGATGTATGGAGAAGACAAAACCCCAAAAGTAGACAATTTACGTTCTTTTCTGCAAGGCATTCTACACTATCGAGAATTGACATGATCTGGGCCTCAAAAGACTTAGCGTTATGGACTAAGGAGGTGGAAATAATGCCGATGGTAGGCTCAGATCATAATCCAATCATGTGGAAATTGGGGAGAAGGAGAAAAAGGAAAGGATGGAGAATAAATGAGGATTTGTTACAAGAGGGAGAGAACTTGGAAATGTTGAGAAGAGAGACAAAATTCTTCATACAATATAACATGAATAAAGAAGTACCAACCAACAAGGTTTGGGATACCTACAAGGCGGTAATTAGGGGCATACTAATGGACTTAAATGGTAGAGCCAGGAAAAAGAAAGAAGAGAAGAGACAGGAGATTGTGGAAAAAATAAAAGTCAAAGAAACATAGTTAAAGAAGAGACCAGGGAAAAAGAAAATTTATCAGGACATTAAAATACTTCAAGAACAGCTGACAGCAATGAATAACAAAGAATTGGAGTGGAATCTTAAAAGACTGAATCAAAAAGCGTTTGAAGGTGAAAATAAACCTGGGAAATACCTGACATGGCAACTGAAAAAAAGAAAGGAAAAGAAAACTATAAATAAAATATGTGAAGATAATAAAACATATTTGGAACAGACAGCCATTAGTAGAGCCTTCTACAAATTTTATGCTAAATTGTACAACAAGAAAGAGGTGAATAAAGAATTAATAGCGACATACTTGGATAAAATGAAACTCCCAGTAATTTCGGAAGCTTGGAGAGATAGATTGAATAATGAAGTAACGGATGAGGAAATAAGAAAGGCAATACAGTCAACAAATTTGGGAAAGGCGCCAGGGCCAGATGGACTTACAGCTAAATTCTATAAGGTAATGGCCAATGAACTGGCACCATTCCTAAAAGAGGTGATCAATGGAGTTTTAAAGGATCAACGGACTCCAGATACTTGGAACGAAGCTAACATATCATTGATCCCTAAAGAGGGTCAAGATCTGACTAATGTGAAAAACTACCGACCTATATCGTTACTTAATAATGACTATAAAATTTTTGCGAAGATACTGGCGGAGAGAGTGAAGGGATGGCTTTCGGAAGTTATTGAGGAGGAACAAGCAGGCTTTTTGCCAGATAGACAAATTAGAGACAATTTAAGGACAGTGATTAACGCTATTGAATACTACGACAAGCGTTGTGATAAAGAGGTTGGTTTCTTCTTTGTTGATGCTGAAAAAGCGTTTGACAATTTATTTATTTATTTATTTATTCAATTTATACACCGCCCATCCCAGGGGCTCTGGGCGGTGAACAGTTAAAATTGATAAAAAACAAAAACTAAAATCAATATACAAATAATAAAACAAATTAACAAGGTGCAGTGGTGGGGAGAACCTTCCCCACCCCAAAGGTGGGAGGCCGACATGGCACCGCCCCCTTCAATCACCAAACGCCTGGCGGAACAGCTCTGTCTTACAGGCCCGGCGGAACGATAATATGTCCCGCTGGGCCCGGGTTTCCATTGACAGAGCGTTCCACCAGGCTGGGGCCAGGACTGAAAAACCCCTGGCCCTGGTTGAAGCCAGGCGGGCTTCCTTAGGGCCGGGGACCACAAGTAAATATTTATTCGCTGATCGGAGCGATCTCCGGGGAATGTACAGGGAGAGGCGGTCCCGAAGATATGCCGGTCCCAACCCACTCAGGGCTTTAAAGGTAAGAACCAACACTTTGAACCTGATTCGGAATTCAACTGGAAGCCAGTGCAGCTGGCGCAGGACAGGTGTGATGTGTGACTGGTAAGGTATACCAGTCAGGACCCGTGCCGCCGCATTCTGGACCAGTTGTAGTTTCCGGATCAGGCCCAGGGGTAGCCCAGCGTAGAGTGACTGGGACTTTATGTTTGCCACTATGGAAAAGCTACAAATGGGAGAAAGATTCATAAGAGCAATTAAGGAAATTTACAGAGACCAGAATGCAGCAATTGTAGTGAATGACGAGACGACTAAGAAACTGACTATAAGCAAAGGAACAAGACAAGGTTGCCCGTTGTCTCCGCTGTTATTCATTTTGGTATTGGAGATCCTGATGATACAAATACGACAAGACGAAGAAATTCGGGGAATAAAAATAAAGGACTTTTCTTACAAGGTCAGAGCATTTGCGGACGATATAATGTTAATTGTAGAGGACCCAATGGAGAATATGCCAAAAGTGATAGACAAGATCAAGGAGTTTGGAGATTTAGCAGGTTTTTATATTAATAAAAAGAAGTCAAAGATATTATGTAAAAATATGACTAAGCAAAAACAACAATTGCTAATGGAAATAACAGATTGCGAAGTAACAAGTAAGGTGAAATATTTGGGAATTGAACTGACGGCTAAGAATATAGATCTATTCAAAAATAACTATGAAAAATTATGGACTCAGATAGAGCGAGATCTGATTAAATGGAATAGATTGAATTTGTCATGGTTGGGAAGGATTGCAGCAGTTAAGATGAATGTGTTACCAAGAGTAATGTTTTTGCTACAGACAATACCAATTATTCGGGACTCTAAGCAGTTTGAAAAATGGCAGAGGAAAATATCAGATTTTGTCTGGGCAGGCAAGAAGCCTCGAGTGAAAATGAAAGTTTTACAAGATGCAAAAGAAAGAGGCGGAATGCAACTGCCCAATCTAAGACTTTACTACGACGCAATCTGCCTAGTGTGGTTGAAAGATTGGATGATGCTGAAGAATAAGAAATTATTGGCCCTAGAGGGATACAAAAAAATATTTGGATGGCATGCATATCTATGGTATGACAAAGTAAAAGCGAATTCGATGTTCTTACATCATTATATACAGAGAAGCCTATATGCAACCTGGAAGAAGTACAGAGACTATTTACAAGAAGGAACCCCCCTGTGGGTGGTTCCATATGAGGTAATAGATCCGAGAGCTGTCGATACTGAGCAACAGTGTTTAACTTACAAGGAGATAACCCGAATAGAATCTTCTAAACTTAAAATAAAGACAGAGGACGAGTTATCACCAAATTATGATTGGTTTCAGTACAGACAGATCAGAGATCTCTACAATTCGGACTCTGCAAAGGGAGGCATAAGAACAGAGAATTCGGAACTAGAGCAGACACTTTTAAAAGATGACAAGAAGGAAATTTCTAAGGTATACCAAGTACTGTTGAAATGGTATACTGAAGATGAAACAGTTAAAGTACAAATGGTGAAGTGGGCCATAAATTTTAATAAAGAAATAACAATGGAGGCATGGGAATACTTGTGGAAGACTACAATGAAGACTACGACGTGTACTAATATCAAAGAGAACATTTACAAAATGATTTATCGTTGGTACATGACACCAAAGAAGATTGCGCTAGGGAATTTGAACACCTCTAACAAATGCTGGAAATGTAAAAAACATGAGGGTTCCCTGTATCATATGTGGTGGACGTGTGAGGTAGCTAGGCAGTACTGGGGGGAAATAATAAGAGTAATAAGTGAGATTTTACAATTTCAAATTAATAAGAACCCAGAACTCCTGCTACTGAACTTGGGAATGGAGGGCATTCCAGCTCAACATAGGACATTGTTATTTTACATGACAGCAGCAGCTAGACTTTTGTATGCGCAAAAATGGAAAGTACAAGAAGTGCCAACTATCGAAGACTGGATTTACAAATTGCTGTATATGGCAGAAATGGACAAAATGACAAGAAAATTGAGAAACCTTGACCCAGGACAGTTCAACACAGACTGGGAGAAGCTGAAACAATATTTGGTGAAGAAATGGGAGGTGGGAGGAGAACTGTGGCAGTTTGAGAACTATTGAAATACAATAAAATGCAGAGGGGGGTGACTTTACCGGGGGGGGCGAAGAGGTAAATGAAAATTTCTAAGCAGTTATGTCATTAGATTATTATATGTAGAATAAGATATAGAATATTGATAGAAAATAATTAACCATAAGGATTAATCATAAGGACTGACTAATTAACATTATTTTTGGTAAAATTTGTATAATGTACCAAACTGAATAAGTTTATCTGAAGATATATATGAGTCAAATTGATTGATATTATATGATGATAGTTATATAGATTTATAATTGAAGGGGGACAAAAATAGTAATGTAATTAAATATAACTAAAGCAGAAAGAAGAAGATAAGTAGAATGAGTAACACATAGAGCATAAGTTAAATTGGTTGATTTATATGAATGTATGGTTTATATGGTTTATGATCTATAGAAATATTTGAAATTATGAAAAATGGGATAAATTGTTTATCCAACAGGGAAAAAGGGACTCAAAGTTAGGGTACAGAGTATCAAAAATAGTTAAAGAATTATTGCTTAGAATAAAGGGAGAATATATACTTGTTAGATAGAGGAATATAAAAGGAGTAAGGGAAAAGGGACAAAGGGTTGGAAAACTGTTGGAAGTCAACAAAAAGGGGGGGAAAGGGAGGGGGTTAGAAATTGGGAAATGGGAGAATTGATTGTAATGTGAAAATAATTGATCCTAACCCAATAAAAAAATTTTCAAAAAAACAACAACAAATTGTTTCATGAAACGGGACAATTTCGTGACAGTTCGTGATTCATGGAAAGTGACAAAACGCAAAACGCTTGTTTCGTTTTTTTCCCATTTCGTGCCCATCTCTAATGATAATCCCCTTGTACCAAAGATCCCTCTTTCCAGTGTTCAAATTCTAAGGGGAGGCATATGGGGGCTACCACCTTACTTTTTGTGACATCTCCCTTAGCTACTATTTTCAGAAGGATACCAGAGAGGGGATATGATTCGACCATAATTCTTTAATGATTGAATTAAGTCTCTTCATCCTTAATTCGAGCACTGCCCCTTCTCCCATCCATTACAATGGGAATGGAGACCTTGCAAGGCTAAGACACAAAGAGTCAGACTCAGTTGCAGAGCGTATGCACTGATGATCTGGATATACCCTCAGAGGGGTTGTACGCAGTCAGCCCGGCCTCTGCCAGTTGTACAGCAGTTTTCATATAGCTGCGTGTAATATTAAAAGTGTACAAGCCTCTGGAGTTTAAAATGGCTATGGTTTAGCCAGTCAGAGAGCCCCTGCTGTTGCTATGTCCCACCTGGGAGAACCAGGCATGCAAGGAATGCTGCTCTGGAATGTGGAGCGACCGTGGCTTGATTGGATTTACTGCCATCGCCAGCCCTGCTGGTGCCCAGAACAATAAAGGACTCGCAGCGTCACCCCCACTTAGCACATTCCTCTCCTTCCCTCTGTGATGAGATCTCCTGTCCGTGATTGAGGAGATAATCAAATGACATTCGTACGTATAGACAGTCGTTCCTGGCACAATGTATCCCCTCCCTAAAAACACTTAACCTAGCTCCAGTGTACTTCATCAGAAAAACCATCCTTTTTGTGCAGTGCTAGAACTTGTTTTGCATCTGCATTTACACACCCTGGCAGCTGCCAATCAAAGTACTCAAACCTTTTGTCCAACCCAGGAACACCACTGGAGTCTTTGTCCTAACTGCTAGGAGGACTCTCCTCCACTTCAGGGCACATTTTACCCATTCAAATTGTACTAGCTTCCAGGATGCTGCTCCCTTAGGGTTTCTTCCCTAAACCTATCTTCCTTTGAACACGTTTCTGGATCCACAAGTAATGTTCCCTTGAGGTTTGCTCTAAGCCTCTTGCCTTGCCGAGGACATTGGCCGTTTGAAGCTCTCTCTCTCTCCCTACCACAGACTGGACTCCCTTCTCCAGGATAGGTAGATATACTTGCTCCCTCGCTCTATTCCCAAATCTCTGGATATATTTCCTAGGACTCTGTGTGTGTGTGTGATTATCTTCCCCCAGTAATTGGTGTGTATGCGCATGAAGTTCTTGTGTTTAATAAAAGTTATTGTTTAATATTAAGCACCAGACTTGCTTGTTTGATTGTAGGAAGGGACCTGGCATACAAAGGAGATAGATTCCAGTTACCGCCTCTCGTATAGCTGTCTTCCTTGCTAGCTAATTCCCCCATAAATCATATTTATGCAAGGAGACCATTTCTGGTAACAGGGTGGGAAAGGAGATACAGGGCTCCTTTGTACTCACCCATGAGCACTGCAAAACCCAGCTGGCAGAGACAGGCCATGGTTGGATGCCAACAGGCCTCAAAGACTGCATGTGGGCCACCTGAAATGAGAATAGCAGGTGTACAGAGAAGGGCTTCTGGAAAAGAGCTCTGAGAAGCCCAAGCAACACAGTTCTGTCAAGCATCTCCCTCCCCATCAGGAGCTGAGATCTGTAAATGTTACAGTGGCTCACAGTGCAGATTAAAAAACATTTTCAGACACAAAACCATTCTGGATTCCCTGCCACCTAAAGAAAAATGGTAATGGATTTATAACCATCTTTGACAGAAAAGATGCTGGAGGGGTCTAGTAGAAAGAGGTTTATTCAGACTACATGAGAGGTGTCACTCACCATGTGGAGAAACAATAAGCGGGAAGTCCTTTTGTCCTTGTGGGCTTCCTTGTGGTCTCAGCAACAGGGCTTCAAATGCCTGGTCTGCTGCGAGGGAGGCCACAGATTAGTTGCAGTTCACCAACATCCAGTTGACTGGGGAAGTCAACAGGCACACCATGCTTCATTCCTCCCCATGTACTTAGGGTTCCCAAAACTAGAGGAAGTGAGACTTTCTCCTATGTCATACAGAGGCAAACTAAGACTTTTAATGGAAGATCAAAATCCTGCCCTTTCCCCTCCAGTAAAAGAATATAATTCAATTACTGAAAATTTGCTATCCTTTAACAGCACCTCAAAATCTCTGCTTTGACAGTTAACGCATGGCACCTGATGACAGGGCCAGCCCAGATATTATGCTTACGGAAATTGGATCGAGCTACAAACTAACTACAAGCAGTCTCAGAGGCTCTCTAGAAGTGTGAAATGAAGCATCAGAAGTTTCCCCATCTTTACTCAGCCCTAAATGATGATACAAGATGATACCAGCCTCTCAGTGCAATGTCAAGTCCTTCTCATTTGTCATCTGTAACTGAAAGCTCATACTGAGGTTCTGTTCCTGGAATCTAAGCTCAACGAGTTCTTAGTGTGACATCCCAGAGTCCCCATTTGAGTAATCTCTCTGATGTCTGCATCCAGAATAAGGTCTACCATTTCTCTCAACTATTTCTGTGCCAGCATCAGACCTTAACCCATAGAGAATTAATAAAAGGTGGAATTTCCCTATGCTTTATCCATCCTCATCAGTCAGGCAATGCCCAATTTGTACTACTACCGAAAGCTGTTTTGGTTCAACTAATTGCAAAATCCTCAATAAATTCCAGTCAACCTAGTGAGTGGATTATAGGCTGGCTGGAGTCTCCACGCTCCTGCTCCTTACTGTATGCAATGCCCTCCTCAGTCACAGGTGGCTGCACCGTGAGGATTTTCCATTCCAAATCTGGTAGTACAGAGGTTTCCACCACACTCATCCACTGCAGTTCCAGCTCTCTCCCTGCAGGGGGAAGCACACCCACCTTCTACAAAGCAGATACAATATTCTGTTACAGGAAGTGACAGGCAATGTTGAACTCAGAGCCAAGCTAGAAATGATGAATTACACTTGAATGGCAAGTGAACAGACTCACATGTATTCCTTTCTATTCACTTGCACTCCACTTGCACTCTACACAATCGCGTGGAGAGCAAGTGAACAGGGAGGAATACATGTGAGTCTGTTCACCTGCCATTCAAGTGTAATTCGTCACTTCTAGCTTGGCCCTCAGACCTCTTAACATGATTAAGCAGCCTGTCTTGGAGGACAAGGCATGAGTTGACAGAAGTATTTCTGTGGAAGAACCTGGTGTTTGAACTGAGATTTCTTAAGGCACCACCTAAGTGACATTTTTGACATCCTGTCTTCATGTATAAAGAAAGCTAATTAACGATAATAAGAGAATGCCCACTATATTTTTTTGGCCAGCATTTTCCTAGATGATCTATCTATAGAGGACAAACACATGAACATTTCAGAAAAGAGAAGGGCAACAATGAGAGGGCATCACCACCCCTTGTTGACCATACTCAGAAAGATTCACAAAGGGAGATGGTGGGCTGCTCTGCTGGGCTTGCAGATGCTCCTTCTTACCAAGCTTGGAGGGCAACTTGGTGATGAGCAGCTGACCACCAACAGATCCTGTTGAATTCCCAGCAGAGTCCAGCTACCCTCTGGTGAGCCTCGGATGGAACAAGGAGAACAAAGATTCAGTGAGTGCAATTCAGCCTTTGTGAAACAGTCTAACACATGTCAAAGTCCACAATATTTACATTTGCTGGGGGGGGGCTTAGCTGAGTATGGGGGACTTTCTTATGTTTGCTTCTTTAAAGGAATAGGATGCTCTAGTCCAGAAGAAGGGCAACAAATAACTTTCTAATGGAATAAAGATTTAAAAAGCAAAAGCTTGCAAAAGTAAACTGCGCTCTTCCACACAAATGCTAGATGAGATGCCCCATACTGGACTAACAGAGTAATGCAGGGCCCAGCCTCCGATAGTCAGCCATTTGTATTTAAGAGGAAGCCTCTTTTGAATGGAGCAAGTGTGGGAGGGGCCAGCAGTGTTACAGACCAGCTTCCCTGAGAGCTGAGGCAAGGGCTCTAAGCTCCTCGTCCCCATGTGGAATAGCAAACACCAGCTTAGTCAGAGGTCTCCTTTTGCAAACCTCATTTGCTCACTCCCATTTGTTTGTGTCTTGGCTGGCACATGGGAACAAGCTGCAGATGTCAAATCCCCAAAGGGCTGAATGATGGCTGTCTAAACTTCAAATGCTGATCACACAGGGAAAAGTGTGCTCAAGAGCCATTTGCCTGCATCTTGAGTGTGTCTCAGCTAGCTTTGCCAACCTCCAGGTGAGGCCTGGAGATCTCCCAAAATTACAACTCATCTCCAGACTAGAGAGATCAGTTCCCCTGGAGAAAATGGCTGCGTTGGAGGGTGGGCTCTATGGCATTATAATTTGCTGAGATCCTTGTCTCCCCCCCCCCCCAAACTCTGCTCTCTCCAAAATTCAAGGAATTTCCCAACCTAGAATTGGCAAGCCCAGTCTCAGCTCTACACAGGAGAAAGTGGCTGGATACAGAAGAGGACACCCTCAGAACTGGGGGCTGGATTAGACACTCCTGTGCTGCTATCTGCCTGTTTCTTCTCACTAAAAACCAAACAGAAGAGCGCTCACCATTCCTACAGGAAATATTTACTATTACTTGCATGACCACATTTCACACTGCAGCCACTATAGCATGGATGTCCTTATCTGTGTTTACCCAGGCAGAAATTGTGGCATATCCATACACTACTAGGAAAATGCAATATCCGCACAGCAGAAGCATAATGTTAACAGAAAACTGGGCTGTATACAGTAAATGGGCTGCAGCTGTGATTTTATTTTTTGAAAGCTGCCACAAGATTCTTCTTCATTTTTCCAGAAATGATGAGCATCTAAGATGGATACAATGATTTAAAAGCGAAGAGACGTGAGAATCTGCAACTGGGATTTTATTGTACTAAAGTAGATGATCAGCAAAGGCCAAAACTAATAGACTTGCCCCATTTGAGTGGCGGAAAAGTACCCAGCTCACTTCTTGAAAGGCTTGCTGACCTTCACAGCCCAATAAAATATAATTCAAAGTAAAGGCAAGGCCAGCCAATTCTGGAAAAATTTGGATTTCTTGTACCAGTTGTTTGCAGAGTAAATTGCAGAGCTTTAGCATTAAGCTTCCAGTTTCACTACACTGGCCTAGGAGTGTAGCACAGGCTCATCTGCAGAATGTTGCAAGCCCAATGGAAGTAAAGGAACCAGAGTATGGACACATGGCTAGATAGCGTATGAAATGTCTCCTATATCAGCCTTTCCCAACAGACAGAGTTCTATGAAATGGGCGAAAGCACTAGATATGGGACTCCTCCTGACTACTACATCTGTTCCTAGGAATGGAGTTCCACAGCAACAATCTAGTTCCTGCAGCCTACAGCCTAAAGATGGGATTGTACCTGCTGTAATACACTTCACACTTCCCAGTCTGGTATCCACCACCAACAGTTCCTGAAACAGAATGTAGAACCATTTTGGGCAAACTGCTGCTGGGCTACAAGAACACATCCAATAATTACATTTGGTCACCACTTGTCCCCCTCTCATGATCTCTGGAGAGGGAAAGCATACCTGGAGCTAATTAGATTGTAAGACAAGCTCCCATCCTTCCAGCCCCGCTCCCCTCCACAACTTAAGACAGATGGCAATCTTCTTTCAGGACTCTTTGCTTCTTCTTCCTCTAAGCCCTTTCATGTTCAATAAATCTGGCTCAACACTGTCAACTGTAAATAAGGTTTAGCATTCTGAAAGCCCATATGATACAGCTGCTAGAGTGTGTTATTATTAGAACCAAGGAAATCCAGATGCAAATCTTTGTGCACCAATGAAGTTCAGTCTCTCAGCCTTACCTACTATGGATTGCCATGCAGTCCAAATGCTGCTCTGAATTTCCTGGGAGAAGTAGAAAGCCCATGTGGTGCAACAGTTGGAGCAGTGGAATAGGATTAGGGAGACCCAGGTTTGAATTCCCAAACTGCTATGGTGCTCATATGGGTGACCTTTGGTCAGTCATACTCTCTCAACCTCACCTACTTCACAGGTTTGTGGTGGGGATGAAATGGAGGAAGAAGTTAATGATGTATGCTGCCCTAAACTCCTTGGACAAAAGATGGGATAAAAATGTTGTTTCTAAAAAGTGTGTTTGGGGAGGGTGTGTGTGTGTAGAGATATCATGTAATCCACTTTTTCTAAGGTTAATGGTTTTGCATCCACACCACATAGAGCTAGATGTTTTGCTCTTTGCTTTGGATTTCCTTCAAGATATTACTTCCCAACATCCCTACATCCATATGTTGGCCCACTTCCTCAATGTCCCAGAACTCCCCTGAAGCCTGAACATACCTTCCTGCTCTTCTGAGGAGTACTCAGCAGGACTCTGCGGTTGTCTGTTGCCCAGCAGAGCTGGGGCAGCGCCCCTGAATAAATCCCCCAAAAACCTTAAAAGGAGAAGACAAGCCCAGTGAAGAGCTTTTATACAGAAAAAAGAAACATACACGGACAAAGCCAGACGCTTCGAGAGGAACTCTGTAGACAGGGATCAAGCAGCTGAAGCTAGCATGTGGAAATACGGCTGACAGGCATATTTCTCACTCATAAGGCTCACCGTTTTCAAGTGAAAAAAGGAAACACTGGGGCTTTTTTGTGTTTAAGGAAGTAAGAGCTATGTGATAGAAAGAAGCAGCAGGAGGCGTGCGCTCGAACTGAGTAGAATAGCAGGGTGATCCGAAAAAGCCAGCTGGAGATGGCATTTTCAGCAGCTGAAACTGGGACTTACCAGCTGTGGCAGTCCTGACCACATCCACTACTGTGGATGTGAGCTTTGTTTGCCAGTTGAGCTAGGCAGGAGAGAAGATCAATCAGAGATTTTATTTGGAGACACAGGGAATAGCTAGATCCCAAGGTTCAGGTTTCTCTGTTCCTTTTGAGTAACTAATTCCCAACTATTTACCACACAACCCCCATCAAGGAATTCTGAATTCCTGGAAAAGATTATGCATTTGCAGCGAGAATAACATCCATTTCATATGGATGTCAGAAGGGAGTTCTGACTCAAAAGCTTACACTCTGAAAATCTTGTTGGTCTCTAAGATGCCATTGGCTCCAGTCCTGCTGTGCTACTGCAGACCAACACGGATACCCATCGAAACTATCCATTTCATGTGTGTGCCATTTTTATATTTTGCATCTCATTTCAAGGTCATGTCAAACTTGGCTGTCCTGCTATAGGCATGCTTTTTGCTGCAAAGGTCTTGTTTCACAGGCCCCCAGCTGTATGTCCCCGCCAACTGTCCTCCTCATTGTGGTCTCTCACACTCACCAACTGCAGCTTCAGGCACTGGCGATGAGGCCCAAATACTGGCCCCTCTAAGTAGAGCAGGTGGGTTCCCTCAGGGCTCAGTCGTGGAGAAGAGACAGCCTGGCAATCTGAGGACAGCAGCTCTGCAACCATAATCATTATGCAGCATCAAGGAGAAGGCAGAGGGGGATTTATGAGCGCAGAACTCACGACACAGCTTTGTCCTCTCCAAAATTGCTCCCAAACTCCCAGATGGTAAAATTACCACCACATGAATGGTAAACATCTGAATCCATCTTCTAAGAAGTCCCCATAGCCATATTTCTAGGGCTTCTTCTGAGAACACATTTCCTTTCTCACAGTTTGAAAATACAAAGCATAAGGAGCAATGACATGACTGAAGGAAGTTACACAGTGTCTTTGCAATATCAGATAGATTTAGACCATTTGAACCGGCAGAGAGACACATTAGAAAGCCACATGTTCCCAGGCATTTCCTGGCTACCTCCCAAAATGCAAAGAGGAAAAAATTAATATCAGAAAGTCCTGAATGCCACAGGCTGAAGAACTTCTCTCAGAATGGGGCTCCTATGTCTTTTACAATTACATGGAAGGGGGAATCTGGAAGGCACAGCTTCTTCTTCCTCTACAGTACTAAGCCAAGAAAAGTTGTACTTTCCAAAATTCTCCCCTTTGAAGGACAGCCTCTGAAATGACTTACCACAGCTGCTTCCAGAGACTTCCAAGAGAAACAGGGCTGACCTATGGCAAGAAGAGGGAAATGGTGAGGACTGACACATTTCCCGCAACCCCAATTTCACTCTGCATCAGCACTAGGATGATTTAGATATATTACCACTAAGGGACTAAATATCCACATTTGCACTTAACAGATGGTGAAGCTTAGAATCTGGAGCTCCACTGCCACGCTTCTCTTCACATTCTGTTTCAGGGAAGCCCTTCATGTTAATTATTGGTATCATTTTTCATAGACTAAGCTACCTGATGGTGCCTGTGGATTCTCCTTCCTTGGTGCTTTCTCAAGGAAAGAGTGAGCTAATTCAACTTTAGGCATCTTCCTGAAAGCAGTGAATGGGCGACTCATCAAGTCCCTCTCAAACCTGCGATTCTCATTTCCACTGATGCCAGCATGGTGTAGTGGTAAGACTAGGATCTGAGAGCCTGAGGTTTGAGTCCCTGCTCTGCCTTGGAACCTTGCTGGGTTGCCTTCACAGGTTTATCGTGAGGATAAAATTGAGGAGAGGAGAACAATGTAAGCTGTATTAGGGGATAAAGGTGGAAGATAAATGAAGCAAAAAAATACATAAATACATTTCAGAGGCTATCATTGACATCATTGACTTTGTTCTGGCTTGGACTGTACTCTGGTGAACTGCTGGTGTTTACATTTTCAAAGCAAAAGACTCCATTTTTTGCTTCTTCTCCCCAGAAGCTTTTGGTGCTATCTGAAGTCTAACTTGTTTGTATCTATTGCCATACAATTAAGTCTACAACACATTCTTGGCTCCATTTTTTAAAAAGAGAGCACTTGAATTAATATCCAAGTTTTGCAAATTCAAAAAGCCCAACTCCCATTGTTTTTAAATTTGTAAACTGGGTGTGGTCACATCTGTGAAGACCATTCTTCCCCCTTTCTTTTCTAGCAATTGAGAGTGGCAAGAACAATTTTTTTGTTGCACTGTATTTTCTGCACAGAAGTTGTGTCCAGAATTGCTCAGCCCTACCAACACCCCACTCTGCCATACACTGGTCTTCATTTTAAGAATGTTACAAATTACAGACAAACTTTGGGCTTTTCCATTATGCCCTAAACAGTGTTTTCTCTCTGCACTTCCCCCCTCTTTTACACTTAAGCTGATGAAACCTGATAAAACCTTGCATGTACTATTTTATGACATTTTGGTTGGTCCTAATAAAAAGATATTACATCAATGTTGTTTTTGGATTCCCTCCACCTATGTCTTTGAAGTTCAGGATGTAGGGTTTTTCTTCTTATCATATTTGGGAGCTGAATGAAAATGTCTATAACCCTCTGAATTGCCCCGAGGCAGTAGCTGGTCCCGGCACAGCTAATCAGAGAGCAGGATCTAGCGTATACACCTCCACAGTTGTAGGCCAATGAGACCTCACTGCTATGCTAATATGGTGTAATGGTTAGAATGTCGGATTAACTCTAGGAGACCTGGGTTCAAAGCCCTGCTCTGTGATGGAAGCTTGCAGCTTGACCTTGGGCCAGGCTCACACTCCCAGCCTAACCTACAGGTTGTTGTGAGGAAAAAATGGAGGGGAGACATGTACAATGTAAGCAGGTTTGGGTCCCCATTGGGGAGAAAGGTGGGGTATAAATGAAGTAAAAAAATACCTTCTGTTGGAGCAAGCTCTCAATCCCAGCCTGAAGGGCTCATGCCACCAGCCAACAAACACAATACCATTGTCATCAGGGAACCACAGGGCCTGGCCAGGGAAGCAAAGCCATAGTATGAGCCAGTAGCACCTCGGAGTATCATCTAATCTACCCTTACGCCCTGGGTAATGTTACTGAAGCTGATCAAATGCTTCAGCAATGGCCTGACCCAGCCTAGAGTCTTCTATTAGGACCTACTCCTATGCAGGATGGCTAGACTAGGAAACAGCACTAGGAAACAGCACATACTACTTCCATGACAAAACTGATGTGGGGACAGGTAGAATTAATGAGAAATGATGTTTTCTCCAGAAGGATCCTGCTAGACTCCAGCCTCTGGAGCTTGAGTTCAGTTTGCTGTGATGTGGATGGGCCTTAGAGCCAGCTCCACTGGCTCCACAAGAAAGCCCCCAGCAGTGATTGGTTTCCTGTAAGAGTTGAGAGATACGTATGGCTTAACTGAACTTGGATTCTCTCATTTGGGTGAGAGCTCTGCACACCCACAGTACTTGTCCAACTCTGAATCCCAAATGCCACAGAGAGGCATTCTTGACCTTGCCAAAGATGTAAGAAAAATAGAAGGGTGTGCAATGCTCAGAGTCCACAGCAGACTCTGGGACAAAGAGCCCCAAGGCAAGTTTCCTTCATACTTTTCTCACAAAGCAAACATAACAATTTCACACTCAGCAAAAATTGGGTCAGAGCCTCCCCTCTTCCTTGCTGTGTTTAAATCCTGCCTCTCCTCTGCCTGTGATCTCTGATAGGGGCTGCAGTTTCCCCATTGGCTTTCAAGGCTGCAGTGCACTAACCTGCCCAGGAGAGATGTGTTCTGGTATGCCGCCTGAGACTGAAATTTCACTGGTTTCAAGATCCAGCACACACAAGACAGGGGCACTGCAATCACTCAGCATCTCTCCCCAATTGTCATAGTACACAAATTGCTCCCCCTAGGGAAAAAAACAGGGGCAGATATATCACGGTGAGTTCTTCCCTGAAGGCATGTCGTTCTCTCTGAGATAAACACAGAGTCCTGAGTGGTACCTGCAGGCAGGCTTTTCCCACTCATCAGGGCTTGCTGCAGACATTGTGCTTGTAGACAGGGCCTTATCCACCAGGTCCTATTACCTTCTTCCATAAACTTGCCTCCAAAATTCCAAAACTGTTATATGAGACAATGGTGGAGTTATGTATGCAGAAGGCCCCTGGCATCTCTAGCTAAAAGGATCAGGTAGGAGGAGATGTGACAGACCGCTGCCTGAAACCCTGCAGAGCTACAGTGAGAATAGTTAATACTGACCATGATAGACTAATGGTCTGACACAGTATTAGGCAGCATCTTATGTTCATATGTTGTTAGCACTGAATTGGTGGGGGTGGGAGGTGTTGTCAAGACACAGCTGACTTATAGCAACCCCTGCTGGGGTTTTCAAGGCAAGAGATGTTCAGAGGTGGCCTAACTCCGCATAGCAACCCTGGTCTTCCTTGGAGGTCTCCCATCCAACTAACCAAGACCAGCCCTTCCTAGCTTCCCAATTACCTACACGCAATCCTTCTCAGGCTTGATTATAAGAACAGCCTTGCTACATCAGTCAAATGGCCTTTTTTTGACAATGTGCCTCCTGAATTAAACAGCGAATGTTTCAAATGCACAGAGCAGGAGAGTGCATGCCACCAGGGCTCCTAGAAACTCATTCATGTTGTTTGTGAATGCTTTGTTCATTTAATGTAAAGAAAATGTGTCTTTTTTGCATTGAGAAATATTGAAGAAAAAGTAATTTTTTGCTAGACTGGTAGATTTGTCAAGCTTGCAAAGCACTTGGGACATTAACATGACGTTAATGTCTAAATGATAAAGGAAAGAGATACCTTTCTTGCTTCACCTGGCTTCTCTCCTGCCTGGGAAGACCTGTCATGAAAGAAAAGTGGCTGCATTTTGGGACGTTTTCTCTCCGCCACATACAGGATCCGTGTTTCTGAGCTGGACCAGGCCAAACACCCAAACTGCTCTGGTGGCAGAAGGAAGATGAGAAAATGGGTAAAGAAGTGACTCCATAGGGCGATCTTTCTCGCCAAAGCAGAAAGCAAGTAAGGAACAGGAGGAGCTCACAGTGCTGAAAGTTTGACTGACGTCTTCCTTACAGCTACGGAAGGACATTAACACTTCTGAATGTCTAGTAGCCAAACAAGCCAAGCAGGTGTCTGTGAGCTATTTAGGAAAAGATGGGTCATTGACTAAAGTATGAATATTGCTCCAAGACAACAGCTGAAATGAGACAGCAGCTGCTGCTATTATAAAATGACTGTGGCAGTTTTCTAACAAGGTCCTAATATGCTGTTAGTGAAGACAGAGCAGCCACAAGTTACTAATTGCTGTGCAATTATTAGCCTGAGATAACTCTGCATTGCTTGTGGGGTTACAAGAATTCATTTTACTGCAACACAAGTTCCCTTTTGGTATGAATGCTTCATGCTTGTAATGCTGCAAGGAGCATAGAGTTTCAAAGCCAGCATGGTCACAAACTTCAGGGGAAATCTCAAATAACCTTTCCTATGTTTTGGTCTTAAATTTGTGCTTTTGAGCTCACCAGTATTCTTCCCCAGAATCTGTTTTAACAGCTAGAAATCTGTGAAGTAGGGACAATAAACAACACTTTTATTTAAAGCAAGATAATTTTCTAAGCTTAGCACTCTTCCATAAGCAGCTACTTATATTCCGAAGTAACATATTATTCTAGAATAGAATCTGGTTTGAATCAGATTATATGAAGGCAATCCACTGCCCTATCCACAGAAGGGAGCAATGGCACGCTTTCCAAACACCCACAAGGGGTCAAATATTGAAAGTGGACATTCTCATATACAGATTACATTCCTCAGTGTTTCCAAGCAATGCCCTCTATGTTCATGCAACAACTGAGAAGGCCCTTTCTTGGATTGCCGCCCATGTAGCCTCAAATGGCTTGAGTGCCCGAAGCAGGGCCCCTGAAGATAGCTAGAGTGCTCAGGCAGGTTCATCTATGAAGGTGTCAAGGGACTCAAGGCCATCCTGGCCAATGAAAAGTCAGAAAATGTATGCTGGATGTGAATTCCCTAGTCAACTATCTTGCTATCTCCAATTTAGATACTGTAAGGTTTCGAAATCTCTGTCACTGCTTTTTATTTTCTTTATTTTACACTATTTAAGTCACTCAATCTTAGCCTTTTGGATTGAACATAACCCTATAATTTTGGTCATGCTTAATCACTATCTGCCCTGACCTGGATAGTCCAGACAAGCCCAATCTCATCAGAGCTCAGAAGCTGAGCAGGGTCCACCTTGGTTAGTAATTGGAGACCTCCAAAGACCAGGCAGGCAATGGCAAACCACCTCTGTTAGTCTCTTACCTTGAAAACCCCAGTGTGTGCGTGGGGGGGCGGGGCATAAGTCAGCTATGACTAGATGGCACTTTCCACCACCAATCACTATCTAAAGGAACATCAAGGACCTCATCCCTTTATTGCCTTACAGTGCATTCAAAATGGGGAGTTAATAATGCAAGTATAGGATTCATAGGACTGCTTTTGAGTGGCTCTGCTTACTCAAAACAGGAAAAGTCCAAAGAGGGAGGTTTGGTCAGTCTGACAGAGGTCCACTCTGAATCCCTCCTGTTCAATATGTCTATGACACCATTATACAAGATTGTATAAAAGAACAGCATCAGATATCTCAAGCATGTTGAACGGCACACGTGTGGCTGGTTCTAAATTCTCTGTATCACTGAGAGTTTCTCTGAAATGCTACGTAGATATGCTGAGGCTGAATCCAGATGCTGAAGTAATAAGCACAGCTCTCTGGCCTAGAGGTGTACCACCCATCAAAAAGCCTTGTCATGCTCTTGTGTACCCAGATTGGTGACGGCTAGGAGAGCCTTTCAGAAATTCTTCCTGACATAGCCTGAAAGGACAAGGTGAGGTAGGTGCATAGCATAGGAGCATCTCTCTGCTGGCAGTGGGGAAAGTATGTTAATGGGAAGGAGGAGCATAAGCTCTGTGGCAGCAGGGAGCAGACATTAGTACCAAAGTGAAAGGATCATTCCTCTCCATACAGAGTAGCATGCAGCCAAGCCAACTATTACTGTCCTTACCATCTGTGCAAACTCTGCCATGTTTATCCTGAACTGTAAGGTTGACACTTTTCACCCTCCCACTGTTGCTCCAAACCTGTAGGGACACAGAAATCAGCACTGGACAATGCCTACCATAATGCTCCCAGGCTGGGCAAGCAACACATTATCCCTGAAGGCCTAGACCGGCATCTTCCCTCCCCATTCCCCTCCCCCATTGCTAGGCCTGGAAAGAGAAAGCTGTGGCTACTCCAGGAAAGAGTGAGCAACATCAGCTGATAAAAACTACTGTCGACACCAATCAAGAGTTAATCCCCAAAGAGAGATAGTTATTCTATCTCCATAGGAGGCCAATAACAGACCATACACATGTCTGAATCACAGTTTGGAGCCATGGGAGCATTTCTGTAGATGGATTTATTTCTGCTTGACTTTCTTACCTCCCTTTCTCACTGCAGCCCCAAATGCCCCATATCAGGGGGCATTAATGGCTGCAGTAGGTGGGGGGAGGCTGAAAAATCACGCTTTGTAGGTCGAAATCCTTCTACCCACAGTCATGCACAATAGTATCAAACCTCCAGAACTGACTTCCTACTATTCTTGGTTCTTCTCCAGTTACTGCACAAACTTGTACATATGGAGACACTAGTCATTTCAGGGTTCAGAGTTTGCAACACTATCACAGTCTTGTGGGGATGGCAGACCATTGCCTAGATAGCATATGGAACAGCAAAGTGCAAATTATTTTACCTCCATCACCTCCTGTTTCTGCCCCGTTTCCAAGTGGTGGGTAAGAACAGCCTTGTGCGTCCCAGTAGGAGATACTTGGCTCAGCAGTCTATGGCATAGGAAAGAGGAGCGTTCAACATGAGCAGTCAGCTTTTAAGAGATATTCTATAGGAAAGAGGAGGAAACCTCTTTCTTTGGCATCAATTTTGGGCTAAAACCAACATGGGCTTATGACTCCTGTTGACATATACTTTCAGCTGGAGGATTCCAGGTTGCATGGCCATGAAAGAAATTTGCCTGTCATCATGGTGAGCAGGTGCCAGTTGTAAATGACAGTAACTGGGTCAGCCCAACATATATTCATGTATGTATAAAATGCCATGCTCAATCTCAAGCATTCCTGAGTCTGCCTATCCTCACCCTTTGCTCTCATCTTTAGGGGAAACAAATTATTCTCACTACAGTTTCTAGTCTACCTTGTACCAGTTTAGGTCCACTCCCAGATTGGCCTGCACATCTTACAAAATGGTTAAAGTGAAGGATAGTGTTTGGGCAACTGGATGTTGTACGTACTGGTCTCGAATCTCAGCTGGCATGCCAACAGGAGTAACTGAGATAACTGCACTGCCATCATGGTGCAGGATATGTTGGCGGCTGAATCGCAACTGCTCACAGCTCCCCAAATCAGGTTGGCACCACTCTGTAGTACAAGAGGAAGATGAAGTGAGAGAAAGTGTGCTGGCTAGGTTACAAGAGCCCAGGAATACACAGCCTCTTCCCAGTATGAAATATTGCTTTTGCTGGAAGAAAGTGATCAATCAGTACCATGGTCTCAGCTGAAATGTTGGGGATGTGCCAAGGCCAGAAAGAAGTAAGGACAAGAAACAAATAAAAAAAGGCTGAGTGGACTCCAACATCTCAGGTACTATGAAGAAGCATTATGTAATGTTTTGCCATGTAAATATTTTTGGGTGTTTTAAGTCTACTCTAAGATCCCAGGTACTATGAAAAAGCATCAGAAGTACAGTTTCATTCTAAAACTATAAAGTGAAATAACACTTGATCTGACAAGAAAGGTATCATTTGGGAGATTAAGATCTTTTCCTCATGGGTTATTTACTCTAGGCTCAACGCTATTGGGAAGTGTTTTTTTTCTTTAATCACTACAACATTGTGGTACACTCATGTGCCTTCTAGGTTTTTCTTTAGCTTTTCTCTGATCTTTACAAATCCTGCTTTGTTGTGAAGCTTTGGGAAAGATTGCAGCAAAGCCAGAATGGCTGCTGTGTGGGCACAAGTGCTCAGATTTTCCCATCCCACTCACACAACAGCCACCACTTCCCTCTGCCCCAGTGATGGACATCCCCCCCCCCGGAGGGGTACTTTTAAAACCAGCAATATAATCTTACTAGAATGTTATAACAATCTGTGTATCAGATTCTCTCAATTCACAGCTTTCCTTTTTTAAATGAAATAAAGATATCCTTTCCTCCTGGTATCTCCATAATGAAAGAGGCTAAAAAGTTACTTTTTAAAAAGTGAAAACCAGGAATTCAGACAACCTAATACAACAATATTCAACTATCAATTTTTTAAAAACTCAAAATAGCCCTGTTAGTATGTGTGTGTGTGATAGAAGAGCAGCTGCAAGGGCACTGGGGACAGGGAAAATGAAGGGAAATCTGCCACATGGTATGGGCTGTTGCTACTGCAACACAAGCAACTACAACCAAACCACACAAACCAAACTGTGTGTAGGAAACATCCAAGTATTAGTGTTACTTATATGAAAGATACTAGCTAATTGTTAGACATACATATTATATGTTAAATGAGAGTGAAGCTTTTCAGAATTAGGGAAAAACCAGCTGAAACAGAAAGAAGCATGAATAAAGAGTGGTTGCCGTGTTAATTTTTAAGGTACTGCTTGAATTTTCTTTTATTTTGGTCGAATCCACATTACTCATTCTAAGTCGCGTGTTTCCCGCATTCCCCACGCAATCCCGAGTGCCGGTCACATTACCTCATTAAACAGACGCATTTCATTCGCATTTCTCCTGAATATGTGGTCACAGGTTTTCAACGGGAGTTTCACGGTGGCCATGAACGGGCCAATGCGCAATTTACGCGGTTTTTTTAAAAAACACCCCCCCTTCCTGTCTCTCCGGCCGTTCCGAGAGTTCCTATTGGCTGATTCAACTTGCAAGTGCTCCGTAGTCTGCAAAAGACTGTTTTTGACTTCATAGCATTGGATTTATTGATTATGCTGTTTCTGAATCAAATCTGGTAGTTTGAAAAATCATTTTGGGGTGAATCCATCCTCAGAACGGACTCGCGAAACTTCCTTTTAAACTGTTTTTTATTTTTTTATTTTATATTACTGTAATATCGAAATTACAAAATATCGAAATAATGACACTCCAAGGAAGTGAAACTTCAGTAAAATTCAAGCACTGAACTGTCCTGCATAGGAAATGCCCACGAAAGCTTCCCACATGCTTCCAAATTTCCAAAAAAGAAACGGGAGAGAGCCATCAGGGCTGTCAGTGGGGGAAAGAGAGGCATCATTATCTTCAATGATGTTTCTTTATAAGGCAAGATCGAAATAACGGAAAAGTGCGCTCAAAATTTTTTTAAAAAATGGGCGGGGAAAAAAGGTCCCGCCCAAAAAAGCTGTTTTCGAGCGGCCGTGTGACTGGAGGGACGTGCGAGAAAGACGGATTGGAAGCAGGAATGTGAATGAAGAGGAAAAAATTGCGGATTGGAGGCAAACGGAAGATATCCGATAAACATGCGGGTAATGGGTGAATGTGGATTCGACCTTTGCTACAACAGACTAACACCATTTATTTCACAGTATTTCATGAGTCACAGCTCACTTCTTCAGAGAAGATTCATACCAAGAATTCCTCTTAAGGAGAAGATTATAAGGGGGAAGGATGAGTTGAAGCACAGAAGTTTCATGTGAATTTCATCACGAACCTTTTGATTGTAAGGAAAAAAGGGAAGAGTTGAGGCAGAAAGGTTAGGTGTGAATACCATCATAAATAGTTACACACAATGGATGAGAAATCACAACACTTAGAACACAGTGGGGGAACATTTTAATTTGCTGGATATACTTTTACAGACCTAAAAAATATTATTCTACCCCATTCCCCTGAAAAACCCTTCAAAGGCAATACACAACATGAAAGAAAATAATTAGAACACATAAAATATTAATCACTACCAGGGGGCGTGGCGTTGGAGCCGGAGGTGATGGACGCCAACTGAGAGTGCTCCATCTACCTTGAACCTTAAACCTCACCCAAGCTCAAGATAACACCCAATTTAATTACCTTATTATGGGCAAACTTGATCCGGAAAAGAAGAATGCAATGAAAGCAGCAAAAAAGCTCCAAGACTTTTTTTCCTGCGCAAAATTTAATCAGGCTGCAAGAAAGTCCTGAAATTCAACAACTCAAAATGGCAAAAGCACAGTTGAACACCAAAATGATGCAATTATCCTCATCGGAGCCGATTGACTCAAAATTAGCAAAAATAAAACAAAACATACTAAATCAACTAGGTAAAGGTAGCCCCCTGTACAAGCACAGGCAGCTCAACCCTAAGGGGGGGAGTGAACAGGGAGAGAACTAAGGCTTCCGCCGGTGGAACTGGCTCCTACGTGGACGCAAATACCCTTCTGACAGCGGCAGCACGAGGCGTGCTACTGCTGCCGGGCTACTGCCGGTGAGAACGCTTGGTGGGCGGACAGAGGCAGAGAAGTGGTGCAGGGCCCTGTGCTGGCACAGGAGGAGGTGGGGCGGAGGGTGGGCTGGAGTTAGTTCACTCCCTAAGCCCTTCCAGGCATGGGAACTCCCCAGTGGCGCAAAAGAGCTACACCACAGAAAAAGGCGGTGTAGCCCATAGGGGCCCATTGAATGGGGAAAACTCAGCCCCCTCTCCCCATGCCCAGCCCCACCCCTGTGGCATGAAGGAGCATAGGATGGGAACTACCATGGGGGCCAATCCGCGTGCGCTTCCGGGGTGGGTGAGCCCCCCTCCCCGCACCCAATCACCTGCTCACGCACCCTACAAAACGTCTGGTTGCACTGCTCATGACCTCAGGTAGGTGAGCACACAGCTGAAGGCTCTGCCTGTCTGCCGTTTGCTGTGCAGACTTTGTGCACAAGACAGGAGAGTGCACTGGAGGGGACTTAGCGGGAAAACTGGAAGAACTTTGCACTCGCTCAAGGGAAGAAGGACAAAGTCCAGAATGTGGGGCTAACTAACAATAACCACTCAAGTTTCCTTGCAGGTTATCTGACTCTGAAGTTCCATCTCAGTAAGGAGCAAGGTAGCACTTACAGGTAAGAAGGAGATGGGGCGGTGGCTAACCCATCTCGCTGATTTGTGCTGGCTGCCCCATCACCTGAACTCGCCTGACTACTATCCTCTTCAGGTGAGGCTTGGCAGGGGAGCGGACGGTGGCAGCAGCCCGTCTGCCCAGAAAACTACTCTTGACCGGGTGTTTGTAACTACCTGTTGACTTTCTTCCTTAAAGGTAAAATCACCCCAAGGCAGAGCGCTTCCTCGCCAGAGGGTCTTGCATCAGCTGGTCACTAGCTGCACCTCTGGGGCTGCCGCTGCTGCTCTCTACTATGTGCACCTTTCCTTGTGCTGGAGTGTGAGTTCGGCCTTGGCCATGGACCGAGCAGGGTTACCTGCAGCACAAACATGCATAAATATAATGTGACAGAATAAACGCAGTAACAATATTGCACTTACTCCCATTCAAACTACACTTAAGACATGCGTCGGTTGCTGCTCCTAAGGAAGGCTGTGTGTGATAAAAGCCTCCTTGTCAATGGATGGCTAGAGTGCATCCTAATATTAGGTTCAGCTCACAAGTCAACAGCCAGGAGATTAACTTCCTTGATATAACTATCTTCCGTGATCAGAATGACTGTCTGGCAGTCCGTCCCTTTAAGAAGGACACGGACAGAAATTCATATTTACATTATCGTTCCTTTCACCCACCATACATTAGAAATATCATCCCTTTTGGGCAGTTTCTCTGCCTTAAAGAAAATTCAACTAAACCCATGGATTTTGAGACAAATTGTAGTTGTTTGGGTCATGACTTCCTTGCAAGGGGCTATCCTACTCATGTTGTTAATAATGCATTACAACGGGCTACACTGCACCCCAGAGAACAGCTGCTAAAGGACATACAACAAATCAAAATAGACTGGTCTGTGCTCTTGATTATACACCCCTTGCCCCAGCTATTGGAAAAATAATCCATAGATATTGGAATCTTGTAGAAGACATTGCAGGTTGCAGGGACCCTCCTATAGTTGCCTATTGTAGAACTAAAAACATTAAGGACATGCTAATTAGATGAGTTTAATGGCAGGACAAAAACAAATAAATACCTACCAGAAGGTCATTATGCACGTGGCAACTCTAGGGTTTGCCCACTTGTAATGAATGCACAGAAACTTACTCCTTTACAGATAAAATCAACACAAGTGTACAAACTGCAATACCGCTAATGTTGTTTATTTGATCCAGTGTCGCTGTTTATTATTGTATGTAGGCAAAACAAATCGGGCTGTAAGACTAAGAATACTTGAACATTTGTCACATATAAAAAACAAGGTAACAGAAGCTCGGTTAGTTAGTCATCTTCTGGAAGCAGGACACAGAGAAACAGACTTGAAATATACAGTTTTGTATACATCAAAGGAAAGGTTTCCAGAGGCTATACATGGAGATCTGCATAGGAGGGAAACATTTTGGATTTATAAACAGAATACTTTAATCCCCAGAGGACTGAACATCAATAATGACTATGCATGTTTCCTCTAGTGGAGGGCAGCCCTGGCTACTGGTCACTTTAAATTTACGTTCAGTTGCCAGCTGTGAGTGATTAAAAGGAGTAGGTTTGAGGCTTTTATCACATGCAGCCTTCCTTAGGAGCAGCAACTGATGCATGTCTAAATGTAGTTTGAATGGGAGTAAGTGCAATATTGTTATTGCGTTTAATCTGTCACATTGTATTTATGCATGTTTTTCAAACTGTATGTTTTTGTATAAAGGTTTCTGAATATTGAAAATAACGTCAGTGAGATAACCATCTTTGAAAAAGACCCTGAAACAGGACCCCCCAAATGAACCGGTCTGCCCGTTAGATGGTATAAATTCCAACCTGCACGTACTTGGACCTATACTTGAAGTTGGATCCTATGAACTTTTTGAGTGATCCTAAGGAATACTAATGGACTTTAAAAATATCAACTGTTTATAGGTAGTATCACCATTGCTTTGCACTAGCACTTTATGTATAGGTCTGTATATGAAGAATGTGTGTATTGATATATATTGAATGGCAAATTGAAAAATGCAATAACAATAAAAATATTTTTGCCATTGTTATAAGTGTTTATTTCGTTAGGTTGTCACGATTATTGTTCTCTATTGCTATCTCTTCTCGTGATTCTCTGCATTTGGTTCCCTTCTTGGAAGAGGGCAACGATAATCATAATCCCCAAACAAGGAAAAGATCCTTTAAATGTTTCATCGTACCGTCCCCTATCCTTGCTCAATCAAGATTACAAAATTTTCACATCAATCCCAGCAAAACGCATTAACTCTTTTATATCTAACTACATTCATACAGATCGAACTGGTTTTATCCCTTAATGTGATCTAACTGATAACATTTATAAATCACTGAATTTAATAACACACTGTAAATCTCACAACTTAAAGGCTGCTTTTCTCTCCCTAGACATTGAAAAAGCATTTGACTCATTAGAAATAAATTACTTATATAAGACCCTACAATACATGGGATTTGGTGATAATTAATATGATTTATTCAATTTACTCCCAACCTCAAGTTAATACCAAAATAAATGGATGATTTTCAGAATCAATAATTATTAAAAGAGAAACCAGGCAAGGATGCCCTCTCTCTCCTATACTCTTTGTGATTGCTCTAGAACCTTTAGCTATTGCAATTAGAGATAATCAATATATAAAGGGCATTAGCATTGGTCCATTATCTTTTATAGCATGTTTGCTGATGACATGTTAATATATCTAACAGGTCCTTTGTCATCACTTCAACACCTCCAGTCATTATTAACAGAATTTGGATTAATTTCTGAGTTAACAGTAAATCACTCCAAATCAAACATCCTCCCAATCAATATTGACAAAAACTTAGGAAGACAAATCAATAAAATATACAAATACCAATGGGCCTCAAAACAAATATCTTATTTAGGAATTACGATCCCATCAGACTTTAACAACCTTATTAAACTAAATCACATGAAAATTATAATGCAAATCGAGTCAAATGTAAACAACTAGAAAAAAATTAAAACTTTCGTGGTATGATAGATTTCACACAATTAAATCGTTCATTCTACCAAAACTTTTATTTGTCTTCAGAGCTATCCCAATTAAAATATCGCAGAAACAATTGCGCGAATAGCAAAATATCCTGAATAACTTCTTATGGCAAAGCAAGAAACCAAGAATTGCTTTGATACTCTAAGATTAAAAAGCATAAATGGTGGCTTTAACTATCCTGATCTCGTTACATACCAAACAGCAACAAGATTAGTGAACCTAGTTCAACTATTAAATCACACTGACAACCCCAATTGGGTCTTGATCTTTCAACTCCTGTTGAATAATAAAACAATTATCAAAATTATATGGAACAAACCTAATAATTGCCCATCAATGATTAAAAAAAAACTTTTTAGATTTAATAGTACTAAAAGAATGGGATCTAATAAGAAAGAAAATTATCCCTGGTATATCTAGATTCTCTTCCTTTATTACATAACACTGGTTCCTACCAGGACAAAATAATACCTTTAGCTCATTTTGGAGGCAAATCAATAATATTAGATTAATTGACATAGCTTCTAATAATGGTCTTTTAGAAAAAACAGATTTGGAACACAAAATGCAACAAAAAATTCAATGGTTCACTTATCTACAACTTAAAAGTATGACCGACCAAATCAATATTAAAAAGATAATGAAAAAACCCCAAACGGATTTTGAAATAATATTAGATTCTTCAACCTTTATACATAAAGGATAAATCTCTAAACTCTATAATATCATATTAAACACATCAAAGTGTAAAACTTTAAAATGCCAAATTAAATGGTCATAAGACTGCAATATAGAACCATCAACAGATCAATGGAGAAAAATCTGGTCATCTAGCACACATAATTATAAAATAATAGTAACTAAATTACAAACTTACAAAATTATAAATAGTATTTAACTCCCAAAAAATTATCAGAGATTACATCATCATCACCACTGCAATGCTGGAAAGGTTGTGGAGAAGAGGGCACTTTTTCCCATTGTTGGTGGAAATGCCAATATGTAGCCAAATTTTGGGGAGAAATCTTAAAAATAATCAAAGATATAACTGGTTATGAAATCCCTTTAACACCTGAGATAATTGTTTGAACCACTGGGACAATATTCTTATCCCTAAAATCAGAAGAGACCTTATTACAAATGTTCTTATTGCAGCTAAAAGTGCCACTGCATTAAATTGGAAATCAAAAAAAAATCCAACACTAGAAAATTGGTTTTCAAAAGTATGGGATCATTTTATTTCCGAAAAACTACATGATAAAATTCATTTCCCAAATAACACAAATTTTTTAGAGAAATGGTTTCCTTTTTTTGAATATCTAGAAAACAACAGCCTTCAGCCCATCTCAAAGTTATCTCAATTTTTAACAAATCTTTGAGCTACTTTATAATTTTACTTAATGTTGTTATAAAAATGTCATTATGCAGCTCTATTGTTATATCTCTTTATCTGGAATTTTTGTCAATTGTAAGTGTTCAGCTTTTATCTGTATTGTGCGAACTACCATTAAAAATAAAAAAATTAAACACTATCAGCCTAATCCTAAACCCTGAGTCAGCACCCCCACCCGCGTATCAACATAAAAGTGGTGTTGCTCCGCTACTCCCTATGGACTTTTTCAAGAGAGCCACGCTGGCCCGAGAGCTCAGCAAGGCGAGGTGCAGCGGCCGCCAAGAGCACTTGGTTCTCCTGACAACCTCGCCCACACGAGCCAATGGCCACACTACTTCCCTGATAGGCAAGCGAGGGGCAAGTAGCAGCACAGCCAATGGGGAGGCCCGCTGCCCACCAACACCCCCCCACCAGGTTCCCCCTCCCTGAAAAGTGGGACCAGAAAGCCAACAGGACCCAGTGAGGATCGCACTCACAGCCTGCAGCACTTGGGATCAGCCCCCATGTTCTGGAGAGGCAGGTGTGTGTGTGTGGGGGGGGGGGTTCCTCAATGAGTGACAGAAATGCCCACTGGAAACCATGCAAGAGGCCAGAAGGCCCATTGAGGGTGATGAGAGTGAAAAGCTGCACCATTTGAACTCATCACAGCATCACAAAAGACGTGAGATTGTGGGTTGGATCCCAAGAGCCATGTTCCAGTGCTTCGGGGGACACCGTCCACCCCCTCCCCACACCAGATTTCCCAAATCCATCCCTGCCTCCACAAACAGCGAAAAGGAGGGTGGTCCATCCTGTAGGAGGAGACCAGGAGATCCCAATATGTTGCTCTACATCCCCCACCTCCTGGCAGCAACCTCCCCATCACCCCATATGCAACCGTCAGCTGCCTGGCTTATCAGATACCCACAGCTCTGTCTGTCAGAGAATGAGTCCTCAGCGGTACCCCCCCCCCAGACATTTATGGGCCATACTTCAATTCCCACCTCACTGCTGGAATTTACATTGGGGGGGGGGAAGGGGGCAGGGAAGCTGGACAGGCACCACCCGACATCTGCTTATTTTGGCAGCAAAGCCCACCCCACCCATCCCATCCCTGAGCCAGGAAACATTTGCAGGGGGATATGTGAAAAGACATCCCAACAGGGAGTTGGGGCAGGGGCTACTGGCACCGCCAGGAAGCAAGCAAACAGAGAGCCAGACAGGCAGTTTGTGGTTTTTCAACGCATACTTTATTAAACTGGAAAAGGTGCAGAGGTTCTCTGGACATGTTTCCTGCCAATGTCCCTCAGCTGGAAAGGGAGCAAAGGCAGTTTGCGTAGCAGTCAGAGCCACAAAATCCATCCCTCATCCTGCCCTTGCAGGGGTGGGGTTGACATGCAGGCTGCCTTAGAAAACTGATTCCTGGGCTGGACCTGAATGGCACTTGCAGAGGATCACCGGGGGCTGGAACAGGCCCCCTTGATCTCCCTGACGAGTTGTGACCAGCCTGAAAAGGAAAGAGACGTGTGGCAAGAGATCCAGCCCTGTCCAAGCCCCAGCCCAGTCTGCCACGTTCTGGGGGGTGTCCATGGGTGGAAGCAGCTGCAGCAGCTCCAGTATCACAGGTCCAGCCTGCAACCAGATGATGCATGACGCTCTGGTGAGAAAGCACTGTGCATTGGAATGGTCTTATCCTGTGAGGGAGGAAGTCAAGAGGCTGAGCCCCCTCCATCAACAGGGAGTTACAAACACCCTGTCAACTTGTCCTGCGGCTGCACTTCCTCCTCGACCAGGAGGGGCCTCAGATGACGGAGTCTGAACAGAGCCCTCAAATGGCACCCCCCCCCCCAAATGGCTGCATCAAGAACAGTTTCCTGGGCAACTGTCTCTGTGGCAGGCAGCCGCTGCTGCCGAGCCCCCCACCGGTGAGCCTTACCTGCAGAGGCTGGCGTTTGGGACAGTTCAGGTGAGGAGGGCAGCTGGCACAAATCAGTGAGCTGGGGTAATCACCGCCCCACCTCCTTCTTACCTGTCAGTGCTCCCTCACCCCTTCCAGAGCTGGGACTCTGGAGTCAGGTAACCTGGAAGGGCACTTGGGTGGTTCTTGTTAGTCAGACATTCTGAACTTTACTCTTCTTCCCTTGAGCGAGTGCAAAGTGCTCCTAATTTTCCACCAAGTCCCCTCAGTGCACTCGTGACCTGCCACTTTGTGTACCCACTCTCCCACCTTGCACACAAGGTCCCTGCAGCAGGAGGCTGCTTGGGAGAGCCTCTAGCCGCCCACTTACATGAGTGGCACAGCTGGAGGTTATGTAGGGCATGTGGGCAGCCGATTGGGCGTGGGTGGAGGGGCTCGCCCACCCCAGGAGCGCACAAGAATTGGTCCCTGTGGTAGTTGCCATCCTATGCCCCTTTTGGGCCACATGGGCAGGGCCAGGGCTGGGAGGATAGCCTGAGTTTTCCTGTTTAATAGGCGCCTATGGATTATGCCTCCTTTTTTCGTGGCATAATTTTCTGCCGCTGCAGGGGGCATTCCCGGGCCTGGAGCGGCTTTGGAAGCCAACTATCTCATGGCCCGCCTCACGCCCCCTCCATGCCGAACCTTACACCGCACTTACGCCCCCGCCTGGCTGCCAAGCGTGCCCACCATTGGCAACCTGTCTGCGGTAGTGCACCTTGGACAGCCGCCATAGTAGTAGTAGTTATGCCTACATAAGTGCCATTCACGCCCGCACAAGCCTTAGTTCTCTCCCTATGCACTTTTCACGCCTCCCATTAGGATTGCACAGTCAGTCTCATCCTAGCTTTACCAGAGACTTGAATTTCCTTACTCAATACAATCTTTAATACAGGATCACTTTTTAGAATTTTAATTGGATCTTCTTAACATGTTTCATCAGATGATAACCTTGTAGCAATATCAATTAATTTTAACTTAAACTTACTTCCCCCAGTTATCCTACCTTATCATTTCAAACTTCTGACCTCTCTCAAAATCTTTTGTGCATAACTGTTAATTCTGTTGAAATGAAGGTTAATGAATGAGCCCTCACTAAAGAATTTTGGAAATTTCAACTCCATAGTATACATTTCCTTATCACTTACATTTTCATGTTGATATACTATAGTCTGTACATTTGTTTATTGTGTCCCCTGAATACAGTACCATGTCACACACGTACAGCTATTGCCGAAGGCAGCTTTGACTCTTGAAAGCTTATACCCCGAAAATCTTGTTAGTTCTTAAGGTTCTACTGGATTCAAAATGTGCTGTTCTACTGCAAACCAACACCCAGCTGAAACTGCCTTACTTTAAAATATTGACTAAAATGGTTGTTAACTCTAGTATCAAGTAAAGACAGCTGATAATTCTGCAAGCCAAAAAAAAAGATATGAGGGAAGACATAATCCAGTATTATATATAAATTAGACTGTGAGATTCTTGGCCACATTGCAAGCTCATCTCAACTGTATTTACTCAAAATTGATTCCAATAAGAAAACAACAAAGTTAGCATGCTTTGGATTATAGTCTTAAACAAAAGCTCAACAGGCTAGGCTTTGCACTGAAGGACAGAAAAGCAAAGATGCAAGTGTAGTATATGTAAGAGGACAAAGTGATGGATAGATGTTTGTTCATTTAAGGTAGAGAAGGCCAAAAAGAGAATAAATACAAGTTCCTTTGCCCCAAAGAAACAAAATACAAACATATCTGAAGTACTCTGACTTTGGCTGATCTGACTGCGAGAAAAGGGACCTGCACTCAAAACTCAATGGCAGGTAGAAGCAGGGAGAAAAACTCATAGAGAATAAGAAAATCAAGGACATCAAACCAGCAAAAAGAGAAACCAGAACTGCTGGACAAGAAAGTGGCAGGCAACCTACACAGTTTGGGCACAAAGCTCACACAGCCAGGGGACACCGGTTCCCCCTGGTACTCCCCAGTTGTGATCCTGCAGAGTACACTGTTCACCCTTCAGTTCTTTTGCCACAGAGCCATTTCCCAGAAAAAATATTGGAGAGTTTCTTGATAATGGAAATATAAGATTCTATACTGCTATCAAATTACAGTTCTAAATTTGACATTCCTTTTACAATATCGGAAAAAGCAATCATACATTTTGATTTCAACATATGCAATAACTTTTCCTTTTTTATTAATTACACACAACTTTAGCTTGGATGTAACTGCAAACCTGAGATGTACAGGGTGGGTTGGTGCTATTCTTTTCACAGTGAATCAGTTTTTCACAGTGCATACAATTTTAATTCATGCGTGAATTTCTGCAAGACTGGCCAACTTCTGTCCCTTTTTCCTAGTAAAAGACTCCAATGGAAGCAAGTTGATTAAAAGGCTGCGTATTCTGTCCAATGTTCCTTCTAATCGCAAAACCCAGTAAACCACTCCTCTGCTGCTGGAAGATACACAACCCTGATCGGCATAGATCAACCCTGTGACAGAGGCGTAAAGATGGGAGGTCTGATGGGAGACCACAGCAGATGAATTATTTAACAGGTTCTGAATTGAGGTCTAAAGTTTGACTACTACTGAGAGTTCCAAATAAATATTGACTTTTAGAAGATTAATTGGCGTAACCACTTATTTTAAACTATTTGAAAAATAAGAGGCACACAATATTATTATCTCCTTCCAAATAATAAACTTGCTCCCTTTCTGAGAACTTTAATTCCTCAGCTACTGGTAGCAGCTCCTATCAACTGCTCAATTTAGCTACCAAAGTGGGGCCTCATATATCATTAAGATAAATGGCACAAGCCTGTTGTGCAGCTAGATTGCTAAGAAACATTACATTTATTATTCTAGAGACCAGTAGTCTATTCCTCTGGGTGGCCCCCGAGTTATCTGGTCTGTCCGCACATCTGTAAAATGTTATAAAGATTTTGAATGCCTTATCTTATAAAAAGAATTTGGAAAAGAGGCAGGGTATTTTAGAAAGCAGGACAGGGAGGGAAAACGACACCGTCAGCTCAAGCCGACCCAGCTAACACGTCACCCAGAAGTGTTTCCCAACAGCGGGGAGGGGGGCTGGGAAGGATCAGTCTGAGCAACTGGGCTCACCGCTGTAGAGGGGCAGGAACTTGGCGCCGCGGCAGCCAGCGAATCCGACTCCTACCCTGGCATAAGTGGCCGAGGGGAATTGGCTCAACTCCTGATACACACCGCCGATGGGGCCCGAGCCCCCCGGCATCTGTGAGAGAGAGAGAGGAGAGGCGTCTCACAACAGCCCCCGGCCTTCCCCTGGCCGCCCCGACCCTACGGCTCCTCTTGCTTCTCTCCCCCCCCCCCCCCGCCTTCCCGACGCTCGCCACAGCTGCCCCCTCGCCTCTCTTGCGCGGTCCAGCCTGCAAGCCACGAGGCCTTTCCCAAAGATCGTGTCCGGAACAGCGGTGGGAAAACAGCACGGAAAAACCCCTGCCGCGCAGAGCAGCAGAGTCCGCAGAAAGACCAGCACGGCGACGAAAGCAGCCGAGAGCCCGAGGGGCCTGGGAAGGCGTGAAACAGCGCCCGGCCCGCCCTTCGATGCCGTTTCTTCCGGTTCTCGGAGCCTCTGGGCGGCTCAGCTTGGGCAGTCGCCCCTGGCTGAAAGGAGGGCCGGCTGCCATTCCCTTTCAAATACCCCGGTTGGCTAGCGCCTCGCGTGCTCGCCGTAGATTGCCCGAGTTCAGCCACGTAACCCACCCGCGGGCTATCAAACCACCAAGAGACGGGAGAGACGCCAGGGAGACCTTTCCGTATGGAGCAACGAAGTACTTGAAGGACTGTCGTTAAAGGGTAACGGGGTGGGAGCTTCTCCTTCAGTACAAGACCGCCCCACAATAGCACTGTTCTACTTTCTCTCATATAAGCGAATGAGAATCAAGCCTGGTCCTCTGTTGCAGTCCTGCAGTGAGGGAAACCTGTGTGTTACATATATAGAAAAGTTGGCCTCATATGCGCGCATGCAGCCACGATATAACAAGTCACAATTGCGGCCTTCTTCCTCAAAACAGGGCAAAGCATGGGGCAGCTGTCACACTTTTCCTTCCAAATCAGCCAGGTAAGTTGAACCTAGGAAGACAGCCCAGCTCAGTAAGCAAGTGGCTGCTCCATCAAAGGGAGTAGAGAGGGTTCCAGTCCTCCTAAGTCTTACTACTTCCAGTACAGCCTGTTGGAGGGGCTAATCATAGCACACTGCTCAAAAACCTGTGTGGTACAGGAGATAGATTGCAGCTGTAGGAGATGTAGGTTTAGTTAACTGCCCTTGAATAAATTACACTTCATTCACCATGCACACTTGCAAGGATAAAAATATTAGTTTTAACCTTGCCTGAATATGTGTCATGGAAAGGAGGCAACAATATATTTTTAAAAGGAATAATGGAATAACTAATTCCATTCAGCTTTAGCTAGCAACACAGAACATGGTTAGGTGACCTACAGCAATCTAGTACAATGGGCTGTCATTCTATACATGCACCTAAACTGCACCCAACCAGCTTATTTTCTGAGAAAGGCATCTCAGTAGAAATGGAGAGAGGGCAAATGTATGATCTTTTGCTTATTATGATTTTTATTCAGACATGTCACACTGTAGTCAGTAGGACATGCTTCCAGGTAGGGATCACAGCTTTAGTGACAGTTTGACAACCTATTAAGGAATATTCCAGCAGTGAGCTTTTTACGTCTCCTTAATGAACTGCCAAGCTATCTCTAAAGGCAATCCATGGTCCATCCTAACAACCAGAAGCAGCTAAGCTTGTAGGACTCTCAATGTTTCAGTCTTATGTTGTGATGCCTGTTCTCCATGATATTGTACTAGAGTTAGTTAAAATGCTAGAGAATGATGTCTAGAAAGTGCACTAGAGGAAACAATTCAGGAGCAGACTGACAATCAAGAATTTATATTGAGACAGGATGGCTTGTTCAATGGCAGTGGTCTCTTTTATGATTGCCTTTTAATGGCCTTATTTTTAAAAGATGTTTTAAAGCTTCTGTTTTATTATCTTTGATGTATGCCACCTTGAGCAGGTCTCTGGAGAGGGGGCATATAATAATAAAAATAAATTAAAATAAATAAAATAATCCTACTATATAAAAGGGTAACCGTGTTCCAGACAACTCATTTCATATCCTGGTGCGCCTCTAGAGGATGCTGTCATGGAGGAAAGCCCAGAAAAGGCAGCCCGTCCCTCAGAGAGCATGCTGTGGTGGGAAGCCTAGGCTGGGATCAGGCACGGAGCAGGCAGCAATGCCCACCCCCTGCCTTCACCCAGCTGGGATCAGGAGCAGAGCAGGTAGCAATGCCCACCCCCCGCCATCACCTAGCTGGGATCAGGAGCAGAGTAGGTGGCAATACCCGCTCCCCACCTTCACCTAGCTGGGATCAGGAGTGGAGCAGGTGGCAATGCTCCCCCCCACACTTTCACCCAGCCAGGATCAGGCATGGAGCAGGAGGCAATGCCTGCTCCCCCCTTCACCGAGCCGAGATCAGGAGTGGAGCAGGTGGCAATGCCTGCTCCCCCTTTAACCTGCCAGAATCAGGCACAGAGCAGGTGGCAATGGCCGCCCCCTTCACTCAGCTGGGATCAGATGCAGAGAAGTCAGCAATGCCCACCCTCCCTTTGCCCAGACGGAATCAGGGGCAGAGCAGGAGGCAATCCCTGCACCTCCTTCACCCGGCTGGGATCCGGCATGGAGCACGGAGCAATGCCCCCCCCACACACACCTTCACCTGGCTGGGATCAGGCATGGAGCAGGGGACAATGTCTAACCCCTTCACCCAATGGAATCAGGCGCAGAGCAGGAGGCAATGCCCACCACCCCTTCACCCAGCCAGGATCAGGAGCAGAGCAGGTGGTAATGCCCACACCACTTCACCTGGCCAGGATCAGGTGCAGAACAGGTGGCAATGCCCACTCCCCTTCATGTGGCTGGCATTAGGAGCAGAGCAGGTGGCAATGCCCGCCCCCGCCTTCACCCAGCCTGGATCATGAGTGTAGCGGATGGCAATGCCTGCTCCCCCTTCATCCCGCTGGAATCAGGCACGGAGCAGGTGGCAATGCCTGCCCCCCCCTCACCCCATTGGGATCAGACGTGGAACAGGTAGCAATGCCCGTCTGTCTTCACCCAGTCGGAATCTGGCGTGGAGCAGGAGGCAATGCTTGTCCCCCTTCACCTGGCTGGGATCAGTAGTGGAGAAGGTGGCAATGCCCGCCCCTCCTTCATCTGGCTGGGATCAGTCACCCAGATGGAATCAGGCGCAGAGCAGGAGGCAATGCCCGCCTGCCCGCCCTCCCCTTTCTAGAGCCCATTTCCCCCCCAAACACACACAACAGGCTTTGTTAGTAGTATAATATAAATTGAGCGTAGTACACATTACCATTCAGTTTCTAGTCACACTTAAAGCTACAAAATGTGTGGTAGTAAGGAAATACCAGATTAGTGATCAAGCCTGATCTATTTTTCTGTTTTCAAAAGGGGCATATTGTATTCAAGGAATCCCCTTCTGAATCACCACTTTTTCTTTGGAATTCCTGTTTGCTGATACCACTACCCCCTTCCTCTCCCCCAAAATCTACTCTTTCCATCCCAAGGGAGTTCTCATCTCAGCAACTGATGATGCCCAGTCATTGTCAAGTCTAAGTAATTACATTTTGCAAGTCAGCATCTAAGAATTTAGGAGATAAATAAAGTCTTTTATCTTTTGCTGCTCGGTCCTCTGGGATCACCTTTACTAGGTCTGCCCACAAAGACCAGTGCTAAAGACAGAAGTTCTGTGGAAACTGAACAGGACCATTTCTCATCTGGCACTTCTCAGCCACCCACAACCGTAAAACTCCTGATAAGACTGCAAGATGTGGCACTAGGTTTGGGGTCAGGTTGACCTCTGCTGCTGGCATAACTAAGCTGGCCACTGGGACACATGCTATCCATTGTCCCTGATTCTATGTAACTCCATGGTCCAGAGATCCTGAACAAAAGCTATCAGAGCACCCAACCTCTTCAATGGCTCCTTTGAATGGAAGAGACCTGAATTTATGTTAGCTCGTCACACTGCTTAATAGGGAGGTGAGATTACAATAGGTGCAGCCCAGGTTCTGAAGTCATAGTTTCATATGCTGGATCAGCCAGAGTGCAATATTCATGAATCCATCAGCCTCAGCCTCCACACCAGCTAGGGCATGGTTATTGCCTGGATACCATAGCACCCTGGAAAAAGATACACAGCCATTACAAAAGTAGTAACAACAGCATTCGATTTATATACCACCCTTCAGGATGATTTAACACCCACTCAGAGCGGTTTACAAATTATGTTATTATTATCCCCACAACAAAACACCCTGTGAGGTGGGTGGGGCTGAGAGAGCTCTGAGAGAGCTGTGACTGACCCAAGGTCACCCAGCTGGCTTCAAGTGGAGGAGTGGGGAATCAAACCCAGTTCTCCAGATCAGAGTCCCATCGCTCTCAACCACTACACCAAACTGGCTGACAAATCATTCTTCAGTACCAATCCCATGCATTTTTAGTCCCTTTGACCATTTTCTAAGGCTCCCTCTCAGCCAGATCCTTTGCATTACTTCCTAAGTTACCCAGATGCTTACCGAGTTGGAATTCCCCTAGCCTTGAGAGCATGGTAATACTCTAAGCCCTGCTTGGGGGGTACGCGTCTGTCTTCTTCTCCTAGAATTAGGAGAACAGGCGTCTGAACCTATAGTAACAAAACAGCAACACAGAAACAGTTTCCAAGGCTGTCAGTAGTTGTAAGAAGTCAAAAGTCCTGAAACTGAAGTAGGACAGATATGAGATTTTCGGATCAGTGAACAGGGTGTATGTGTGTGTGTTGTTATACCTTATCAACATATTGCATAGGTGAATGAAGTAGCATCTCTGTCCACTGTTTGGGATCTGGGAGAGCAGACTGATCATAGGGTAAACCTGCTTCTGCTAGGCACCTGAAGGAAGCAACACAGAAAGCATCAGTAAGGATAGCAGGCAAAGGCTTGGAGACGGAAGTGCAGCTGTTCAAGATACTCACCAGTCAGGAATGTCAGTACTTCCCACCATGGAGGCAATGTTGACAACAGGATTCCGGGCTACACAGGCCTTGTAGGTACTAGGGTACTGGCCAATGAGATGGCAGGATAGGAAGCCTCCATGGGAGCCACCAAGCAAGGCTACACGCTGTGGATCTAGGGGCTCTTTCTGTAGCACTTGTTCCATACAGAACTGCAAAGAAGAAGAATGCAACAAACAGAGTTGTAGCATTTCAGTGGGAGCTCCAGACTCTTATTTCAAGAATTCATCCAAATATTCAGCAGAATGCATGACATATTATTTAATACCTCCACTGGAGTGGGAGGTGGAAGAGGGAAGTGTTCATATGACTGAAAACATCCCCTGGCTAAAAGCTCCCTAAACATGTAAAACAAGCACAGTATATACATATCAGAGGTGGTTCAGTCCTGTGAGGAATAAATCTTGTGCCTGCCTGGTAATCTGAATTGGCTATATAACAGAAATGCACACAGTGCATGTTGGAATGGAAAAGATACATCTGTGATCCCTGAGGGCTTAATGAATTTGCTTCTCTGCCACATTATTTCTTCTGTGTTTCCATATTCCTCCACCCCGTGAGGAAATATATGGACTCCTTGCATAGTCTTCCAGTTGGCTGTGAAGGAAGGGATGACTGAGCTCCACTTACCTGCACATCCTTGACATCCTGAGTGCCCACATTCCCTGGCAGGGAGGCCACACTGTCCTGGCCAAAGCCCAGGGATCCTCGATAATTCACTAGATGGGGGGGGGGGAAACCAACAACATAGTGTCACTAAGAGCACTGTGCTTGGCTCCTTGCTGGCCCAAGTTAAGTGGCTTACAGGGACTTGTTCCTCCTAGCCAGGATTCACTCCAGGCATCTCTAGCATGGGGATGCTTTCCTCTAATGGGAGGAATCTCCATCACCTTCTATCTGGATTGGCTTTATGATAATTTAGTACCAAAAGGCTAAAGATGCTGCCCACTGTAGTAGTCCATATATACCAAATTCCACTGCTCTAGAAGGGTAATTATGGACTGTTGTGTAATTTCTCCTCTAGTTCCACTTCTACAGCAGCAGCAGTAGCTAGAACTTCTAACAAAACAACAGGCTAGTTTCGGAGATGTAAAGACAGGTCCCTTCCAACCTGGTCCTCTTAGGCTGAACTTGAGATCAGAGCATAGATTTTCAGCACAGGCACAAGAGAAGATCTAGTGACAGCCCAGGCTCAATTATTCTGACTACAGTGTAGTGTTCTAAACCAGAGGTTCCCAATGTGGTGCCCGTGGGCACAATTGTGTCCACTGACACCTTCTCTGGTGCCCACTGAGTGTTTTTACAATGTGGGTAGGACCTGGTGGGGACTTCTGCAAAGCATGGCTTCCAATTGCCCACTGGATACTGATTGGCTGTGCAGACTTCTAAAAATATTGTTTTGGAAGAAACTGCTTCCACAGCACAAGAATCTTTACTGTACAGGGACCACAGCAGGTGCTCAAGTGCCCAAGAAGCATCCAGGCCATTACTCACCCAGCAGCACCGCAAAGCCCATCCGGCAGAGCACTGCTGGGTAAAGCATCCAGCTGATGGTGAACACAGAGTGAGGGCCTCCTGCCAGGAGCACAAAAGGGATGGACTGGTGAGACAAGTGGAAAAGTCCAGCATACTTTCAATGAGGCATGGGAAGAAGACAAAGACACTTACCATGAGGGGTCACCACTAATGGGAATTTGACCTTCTCTGGTGCCTCAGTGGGCCGGAGTAGGATGGCTTCAAAATCAAGCCCTGCTGCAGAGAAAGAGCATCACTTGCAGATCATGGAAATGCCACATGAAAGTCAGATGCACAAACTGTATTACAACCCCAGGGCCCCAAATTATTTTTGAGGAACCCATTTCAGGGCACAGGACGAAGGCTGGTGACAGCTGGCAAAGAATGCCTAGCTTTTGCTCTCTGGTTACACACCATACTGGGTGTTGTCTTGTTCTGGAGGAGGGTGCAGTGTATGGATATTCCAAGTGATTTCTTGGATTTGATTAGATTCTTCCAGGCACACCCAGTTTACTTCAGCTTCCTTGCCAGCAGGAGGCAGGAAGGCCACCATCTGTAGCAAAAGAAAATGATTCCTAAGTTGAGAAATAAGAATCTACTACTGGGACACACTTTTTTGTTTGGGAGATTAATCTGGAGGAGGTGATCTGGAATCATAGTAGAACATACGCCCCTAAACATGGCAGCATATGTCAGGTAAGTGCCATGGACAAAGACACAGGCCCAATAGAAATGCACAACCGGCAACATTAACACTGATAATAAGGCAGGGAGGTTTCATACATATACATATGAATGTGCACATTAGCCCTGTTTCTGTTGCAATACTTGTATTTCAGCCAAGGCTCTCGACAACTGCATCCCTATTAAGGATGAGCTTCACATTTTGTCTCAAAGTTCTCCCTCCCCAAAGCTGAGCACAATAATATGATATTATTTGTCCAGTAAGTTTGGTACCAAATGATTCCCAGGTCTATCACTCTGATTTATTCAATATTCAGATAGTCCTTGAGTAACTTTATCAAGGATCGAAAGTACTTGCAAAGTTATTATTTACTATTAAACACACTGAATACATTGTTACCAGGCAGTTTCCAGAACCTTCTGCCTAGCCATGTGGTACTTACAAGCCTGGGAGGACAGTTTGGAGTAGAGAATTTGGCTACCAGCAGATCTCTGTCAATGGTGAGCAGTGTCCAGCTTCCAAGAGGGGACCCTGAGTTGGTGCAGGAACAAAGTTTCATTACTTCTCCCTCTCACTTTCTGCCTTCTGTGTTCACTCAGATAAGGAAGAACTTGCACCACTTGTTCCTTGGTTTCCAACCTAGTTTAGCAGTCCTTTCTAACAGGTGGGAATGAGAGTTCCCTGCTGAAGACGAGCAAGTTGCAGTATAGCCTTCAGCTGCTGAATGAAGGGCACTAATAATCAGGGCCAGGACACGCATACATACCCTTGGTGAGAGAACACACACTGCCTGACCGCATATCCACCACAATCAGCTCCTAGAAGAAAATACATCATTGGAGAGATCTGTCTTAGGTGGTATCCAGATAGCAGCTTCCCACATAGTTACTGGTACAATTTAGTGTGAGAAGCAATGCTGAAAAACAAAGGCTCAGGGGGACTCTGTCATCTGTACTAAGCCAAACAGACAGATGTTGCTAATCTTCTGCTCTATTTGAAACTGCAGATGTCCATCTCCCTGTGGCTCACAATGTTAGAAGTACTGAATCAACAGGCCTGATACTGAAGAGATTGTCCATTTGGGGGTGCCCTTGGGGGCTAGCCAAGTACAGAGCATCATCTGTCTTGGCAAAAACTATGCTGGGCTTCATCCTAAAACTTAGAAGTATTCTATAGTTCATTCTTACCTGCCTACTGCGCTGTACAGTGTCCAATACAACCCTCTGGCTGTCTGCTGCCCAACAACGCTCAGGCAATGCTGTGTTGTAGATCCCTGTGAATTCACCTGCAAGAGATAGTACATGTTCATTCAGACAGTGACAGCTTTCATGCAGTAAGACGCAGGCAGTATGCTAAGAACTGGACCACAGAAAACACGTAGCAAATTCTATCAGCTCCATCCTGTTCAGCTGTTCTGGATGCCAGGTACAGGTGGCCCATGAGAACTGGGTTTTCTGACATAGGCACCAAACTAAAGTCCCCTGTGATGGCAAAAATATATGCAACAACCAACACATCACTGCCTTTAACAGCACCTCAAATTTATGCTGATGGAGGCAAGCCACTTCATACTGCCTAATCATCCCGGATGCCAGCTCCCCTGAGATATGCCAATGCCTACCCAAAAGAGTTCCAGAAGACATCATGTAAAAAACATCTGCAATAGGCTACAGAACCCAACTGGGATGGCCAACTCCAAGCATCAACCAAAATAACACCCTGCTATTACTTCCAAGGGATGCTTCTTGACAAAGAGGCAACCATCCTGACTCAGAAGGAAACACAGGAGGCCTGTGATTAACTTGCATCACATTTCTTCACGGCTCAATCCTTTCTCTACTTCCCCAAAATCTCCTCCTTTCTCAAATTCCCTCCAGAGTATTCCATATTCCACATCACTGCCAATATATTTCTGTAGCTATGATAAAAACAAACACTCTTTATATGAATGTGTACAATATAACCAACTGTCTGAATAAGCATAATATGCAGTGGTTACAAGACTGGTCTTTTTTCATTGATGTATGCAGGAGGATCCTTGCCTTGACCTGGATGGTCCAGGTGAGCCTGATCTCATCAGATCTCAGAAGTTAAGCAGGGTGGGCCTTGGTTAGTAATTGGATGGGAGACCGCCAACGAAGACCAGGGTTACAGAGGCAGGCAATAGCAAACCACCTCTGTTAGACTCTTGCCATGAAAACCCCACCAAGGGTTGCTATAAGTCAGCTATGATTTGAGGTCACTCTCCACTCCGTACAAGATTCTTAGAGCCCAATTCACAGAATCTCATCAGAGCACCTCAAATATCATCAAGCATCTTCCACTGCACATCCCAGGAGTTCCAGGAGCGATGTCATACTACTCACCTTGGCTCTGCCGAGGCACAATCTCCACCACAGTAGAAGTGAGCTTTGTGTACCAATCATACTGAAAGAGAAGTCAAAGAAGGATGTGACACAGCACAGCTCCATGCTTCAGAGATCTCTTTCTGCATTAATACCCCTTAGATCACTGGCCCTCAGAAAATTTCTTTCAGCTTATGGCACCACTAGGAAAGAGATACTGTAAAGCTCCATGAAGCAGGAGGCCAATCTAGATCAAGGCATCACTTGCAGTTTAGGAAAATCTCCACAATAGTTCTGGGTGAACAATGCCAGATTTATGCTGCCTTGGTTCTCTTTCTGAGAGAAGAGAGAAATGGAGAGCCAGTTTAGAGTAGTGGTTAAGAGTGGTAGGACTCTAATCTGGAGAACTGGGTTTGATTTCCCACTTCTCCACTTGAAGTCAGCTGGGTCAGTCACAGCTTCTCAGAGCTCTCCCAGTCCCACCCACCTCACAGAGTGATTGTCATGAGGATAATAACAACACACTTTGCAAACCGCTCTGAGTGGGCATTAAGTTGTAGTGAAGGTCAGTATATAAATCAGATGTTGTTGTTGTTTCCGTTCAACACAAAATGCTGAAACTCCACCAATGAATATGAGCTCCCAATTGCAGCTGTCACTATGATTGCAGTGGAAGCACTCAGGTCCAGACAGAGTCCTACCTGAGCTCATGCCCAAATATTTACGCTCAGAGAAGTCTCCCAAAGCCCAGTATGGGTCAAGAAACTCAGTGAATCCTCTGACTTTTATACAGAGACTGAGAGACCATGAAGTCTCTGGCAAAGACTCAAGCACAATATTTACCATGCACAGGCGGCTGCATTGTTGGTGTGGTCCATAAGCCATGTTTTCCAGAAATACAATGCGACACTGATCTGGACTCAAGCGAGGAGACCAAATAGCCTTGGTATCATCTGAAAGCAGTTCTGCAACAGAAAGGGAGACAGTGAATGAAGAGCGAAGTCCATGATAACTCAAGGGCTGAGAAATGTGCAATAGCAACAGGTCCCTCACCACAACGACCGCCTGTCAGATCCACATAGAAGAGAGCTGACCTGAGGGGAGAAAAACAAAACAGAGATGACAGATTATGCAATACTTTCTGGGGGAGGGGGAAAGAAGACACCCATTCCCTACAGCCAGCCTACTGTCCTACTCATCCGGTGATTCCGCACTAGTGGTTTTCCGCTGTTCAGCTTCCAAATGACCTCGATTTTTCTTTGTGTTTCCACACGTGGGAAGGCAATCCTAGCAGCAGATTCAAAGTCACTGCAGGTTTTGTCCGTTTTATTCCATCCCGCTTTTTCCCGACTTATTTGTCCATTCGCAGCAGATTAGGGATTTTAATCATGTGAAATTCTTTATCCGATGTTCTCCCCACCCTTGCCCTTTTCTCTCGCCCTTCGAAACAACTTGATTGGCCAATCACGTTTTCTAAGCCACACCCACTACCTTTCCCTTCCCCTCTTTTAAATTTTTTTTTAATATAAAAAACATTTCAACATTTCTACAAGTCTATGCAGAAACATATCCTGTGTCATGTAACGAAGACGAAAAACGGGTCCGTTTTTCAACATGCCAAATTTGTTATTTGTTGCTCGCTGACAGCTGACAGCTTCTGAGGCAGAGGGAAAGCGGGATCATCGGTAACAATTTTCCCTCCAAATGTCAATAACCAATACTCATTCCACGATATCGGCGGGAAATGTTCTGACCTATCAAATGTGTTTGTTTGATGCAACGTTTATATGTAGCAACGTTTTTTGGGGGGTGGAGGTGGATTTTTTAAAAATGAAGAAGATGCACATCTGTCGACACTTCCCCTGGGAAAAGCAATGAGGAATCGATTTTTTATACTGGCAAATTCCGCACGATGGACTTTGAGCATGATGAAATGAAATGTCTATGTGAAACAAAAGCCTTAATGTGGAATCGGGGAGCGGTGGATTCGTACAACTCCATTGCAGCACGACTGCTCAGAAAGTCCGATCAAAATCATGCGGAATCCCCCATTATCTGAACAGAAGCAGGAGTACTGTGGTGTTACTAGCCCAGCTGACTTCTTTCTAACAAGGCAGAAGCAGACTTTCCACTCAGAAATGGGCAAGGCCTGAAAACGTCTACTCGGTGAAGCTACCTATCTGAGGAAGCTATGCATCTTGTCCTCCTCCATAGTCATGGACTACAGCAACCTCTCCCCACATGCTGAAAGAGTTCCTCAACCCCAAGTTATCACTGCAGCAAAGAAACCTCATGGTGTAGATGACAAATGCTTCTTATATTGATTTCCCCACCATTTAGTCCTCCTCCATCCCTATTCTATTATGGAGGGGCAAACCTGTATGGATCCCCGCTGCTTTTGACAGGGCACTCACCTGCGATTGGTGCAGTGCCGCAATCCCAGACGAAAGGGCTCATGCCACCAGCCTGCAAATACCACCCCTGTATCACCAGGAGTCCAGAAAGCCTAGAGGGAGAGAGAAAGCAACGTCAGGGGTAAATGCACTAGACTTTACTAGGCAGGACAGGTCTCCAACATGCAGAGAGAGGCTTCAAAGAAGAGCCATGGAATAATAATCCAATAAATATATAGTATGAAAAACCTGAAGCAAACACTAGTAGAAGACACCTTGCTCCTTTCCCTATGGAGCTCCAGTGCTCCTAGTGTAATGCCACTGCGCCCACACTGATAAAATATGAAAAGGCACTGCATCAAAATATCACCACCTGGGCAAGCATTTCGCCACATGTACACTAACTCAATTTCTTACAACCAGGGGTTTAGGGGTACCCAGTACATGATACCACCTCTCCAAGGGTTAAGAGCAGCCTAGGTCCACAGAGGAATTCAGTACTCTGGAGGCACAGCTTGAAGTTTACCTTGCCATGCAAGGAAAAAGCACCCAGAATTGGGAACAAATGGATTCCACTAGTCTCACTCTCTCCTATTCCACATTTATTGGGAACAGGAAATTTTACTTGCTGTTCAGTATAGTTAGTCAAATCACTTTTAAATCACATCAATACGATGGATTTCCATGCAAAATTTCAAATAGATTGGTAGCTCTCCAAGTCTGATAAAGATGACAGTTCCCTGCAACTTATATGGATGCTATATTGTAACTAGCAACAGAGCCGATTGTAAAAATAAATACAACGGGCTCTAGCACCAGGGTCAAGACCCCACTGCTGCCATTGAGGCAGCGCGAAGGCTGGGGGGGAGGGGAGGCTCCCCCGCACTGCACCTCTGTCCCCACCAGCTTCGCAGGCAGGCCTCAGACTGGTCGCAGAGGCAGTGGGAAGGTGCAGCATGGCCCTGCAGCCGCTGTGGAGGTGGTGGGAAGGCAATGTGTGTAGGGGGGGGGCTCCACCATGCTGCACCTCCCCGCCGGCTCCACAAGGCAGGCTTCTGACAGGCCTTGTGGCCAGCAGGGAAGCACAGCACGGCCCTGTAGCCACCGTGGAGATGGCAGGAAGGCCATAGGGGCGCCCCCCCATGCTGTGCCTCCCCACCCAGCAAGCCTCTGATGGGATGCAGAAGCAGCAGGGAGGCACAGCAAGGTCCTGCAGCCGCTGTGGAGGTGGCAGGAAGGCTTGGGGGGGCTCCCCCACATGGTGCCTCCCCACTGGCTTCGCAGGCAGGCCTCTGAGGGGCCGTGGAGCTGGTGGGGAAGTGCAACACGGCCCTGCAGCTGCCACAAGGGTAGCAGGAAGGCTGCATGGGGGGGGGCTCCTCCGTGCTACACCTCCCTGTCAGCTATGCGGCCCTTCAGAGGTCTGCCACTGACAACTCTTTTACCCTGGCGCAGGTGCACCGCAGGGCCCTCAGTGTGCTTGCGCCAAGATAAGAGGTGAGTCGTTGGGAATATGGTTTATCTTTTATGTTTAAGGGTGCTCTGATCCATCTTGAATATCAAAGCCACAAAAGTAGTACTTTCTTCTTTTAGAATCCATTCCGAACCACATATCAAACACTGTATTTGAGCCGAACCTTGTTATTAGCCATCAATAGTTCACATTAAGGGAATCTAACGACCTTAACCCCCAGGTATCTAGATTCCTGTCTCTTTTCAACCCTTACATTTAATCGATTACTCATCCCTTGTTTTCCTGCCACATACTCAAATACACCAACTTCCAATCCTAGCCCAAATTAATTTATACCAACCAATCTGAATGTAGACACATACCAAGGGTTTATATTAATGAGTTTAATTTACATCTTGTATAGGCAATTTATAGCAAAAAGGTAGCATTCCTACAGGTATTGGTTGATTTGCTCATACCCCCTTTGGTTTACAACCTTTCTGTGTAGTTTTAATACACTTCTATGGTGCCCCATGCACCCTATGTGCCCATACATCAGGCACCTCCTTGGCTTGTGAATGTAATTAATAAGCGATCCCTCTTGTTTACCATTTTGGGGTTATTTTGGGGAATCTTCCACCTTAGTCACATCACTCTTCAGGACAGATTGTATGTTTTATTTTTATTATTGCTTCCACACCTACACATACACTAAGCTATTTAGGAACATAAAACATACTGGCTATGTTTTGTTGATTATGGCCGTGCATGATTTATAACTTTTTATGTTATGGAGTGTGTACAAGTGAACATCCCTTTGTTTTGCTATGCATTTTTCATTGTATTCTTTCTAGCATGTGCCTTCGTAGCTATTCCATTGTTTATTTAGTAGTAGTAAAATCCCATTACTGAACTTGAGTGTCAAGTCTTTAACTCCCCACCACTGCATCAGAAAGTTTATTGCCAATCTCCCCCCTCCCTCTCTCATTCAGCAATCCCCTCCCATCTCCTTACAGTGAGGGTTAGCACCACCCACAGAATGCTGGTATATATAGGAATAGACCCTAATTTATATGTTAACCCTTTTGGTGCACTCTGAATGTGCTCAGAGAGATGTCCCTTAGGGTCAGAGGACAGACATGGGTAGCTCTTTGGGTAACAATTGGATCTGAAATTCTTTTCCAAGGCTCCTATGGACTACCTCCTTCTCTACAGCCCAGCAATTTTACTCCACTGCTGTTATTACCCTACTTCTCAGTTTCAATACTGCCTTTATAGACAGAATAATAATGTGAAAGAGAAGCACTCAGGCAAAGAAGATTCCTGTTAAGTGTCTGTGGTCTGCAGGGTCTCAACCCTTTCCCCAATTGCTCATCACTGACCTGGCCAGGAGAGATGTGCTCTGGAACACCCTCTAACACTGAGACATTGTTGCTCTCAATGTCCAATACACACAGCACAGGGACACTCTTAGCCACCAGGGTCTCTCCCCAGTCTTCGTAGAATACAAACTGCTCCCCCTAGAAAAGACAACAAAGAGATCATAATGTCAAGATTTGCTGCTGTGAACGGCAGCAAGTGAAGAGATGCTCATTTATCTGGCAGATTCCCCTGGCTTATGTGGCTGGTTTTCACTTTACTTCAGCCAAAACACAGAATGCTTCACATCTTAAGACCAAGCAAGCATATACACATACATGCACACAAATACAGCCATTTTAGGGAATGAAAGAAGACACCTCTTGAATAGTCACGAACAGTTCCTGACTGCTGCCTCTTCAGAGCAGGCTTTTCAAGAGGTGCCTTCCTTCATACCAAATATATAAGAGAACACAAATCCATCATAGGATGATACTTCATAGGCTGAAACTGGGAAAAGAAGAGTGGTGGTTTTCACTGATGGCACAGTCTGATATCTTGGCTGGGTCTGATAACATGTTCTGTGCACATAGCAAGGGACTAGTTTCTAGCCAAAGACTTACAAGCAACATGGACACTGGCAGGGAGAGTGGAATGGTGCCACCCTTGTCTTGAAACTATGCAGTTTCAATGTTTGGCCAGCAACATCATTTAAAGAGCTTGGTCAGAGTGGAAGATGCACTCAAATCCCCATGCTTGCTAACAACCAAAAGTATCCTGGCGATCAAAGTGCTGTGTAAAACAAAGACTCACTCCTACCTTGATGGCTTTGTCTCCTTGCTCAGTCTTGGTCAGCTCCTCTTCAACGCTCAGTTCGGGAGCTTTTGCCTTAAAGAAGGACTCTGCCTTAGGGCGCTTCTTCTCTGCCACATACAAAAGGTGAGTCTCCGAGTGTGACCAAGCCAAGCAGCCAAACTGGTCTAGAAAAAAAGAGAATAACACAACAGACTCAACTGCAGCATTGACTCCCACAGCCCTAACATGATGAGCCCAGCAGCACTCCACGGCCTGCTGTCCTATCAACCAAATACAATTTGGTTTACATGAAGAACTTTTTAAGCAGCAGCGGTCTATGATCATGAAAACTTCCACTACCTAGTTACAGCCAAGATTCCCTAAGCCCTGTCATCACACCTGACAAAAAAGCTCAAACCTCTTAAAAATCCAGGCAGAGCTACAAGGAAGCCTCACCATCTTCATACACTTGGCCGTGTTTCTCCAGAGCTGATAACTCAATACTCTTCACCTTGCGGTTCTTTTCCCACACCTGTAAGATCAGCACATCACAACATTAGTCTTGGAACTCTTTGCTGACCTTGGGGCTTCTTGGAGGTGAACCAGGCCAGGTTCATTCTGAACTACATAGCACCCACTAACATTTCCCACTCCTGTCACCAAAGATCAGCAAGTAACAGATGACATACAGCTACCTCCTGAGAGTTGAACAAGGTGGGATTGGTAACAGTTTTGTTATTTTCATTGAACAATGATACAGAGGGAAGTCATGTTGTTTTGGGAATGAAAGGGCTGAGTATCTCTAGAAGGCCTTGTTCTGATTATAACAAAAATGCTAAAGAAACATGGTTGGTTTCCACCAATTTGTACCTCTAGGAACTGTTTTTCCTCGCCTTTGTTATTGCTGGTCTTTCGCAGAACAGCTTTCTGAGCTCCACTGGGAGAATCACGGCTGAGTAGTCTAAGAGGGAAAGCCTATAGTTAGTATACCGAAAGTTAGCACTGCAGGCATGGTCCAGGATATGAATGAACAAGGAATAAGAGCAGACATATTAGGCAAGCAAATGTTGCATGAAAAGGGGCCTTGCCTGGATGCACAAAGGAGCCAAGAAGAAAAATTAAGTGCTAGCTGAGCTGCTTACTACTGAATTACTCTATAAAATTCTACGTTATTTGAAAACCTAAATCTTGGAAGCTCATTAAACAAAGTAAATGCATGCAAGTATATGTAATTTACACAAATTCTCATCACAAAATTTGAGTACATCTGGTGAAGAAGTTGGAATTTCTTTTGATGCTGAATACACCCAACCCTGGCAATTAAGTGTCAAGGCTATGCTTGGTTTCCAGGGAAATGGACCACTTCCATAAGCCCACAGGAAACAGCATTCATTGTAAGGCTTTAGAGTTAAACGTAGTCTGATATTTCTGTCAGAAAGAGTAAAACAATACAGCAAATGAAGACTTACTCTCCCTTTATTTCAGTGCAGTTGCCAGAGGGGCTAGAGTATACGATGGACTGGCTGTCATGGAAGATGAGGTACTGACGGCAGAATTTCACATTTTCAGCTCTTTCCAAGTCCCGCTGAGACCATTCTGTAAAAAGAAGTAACAAACTTTGATGCTGTTCAACTTGGCACAGTGAGAAAAAAACACCCCTCTCTGCTGCGAACACGTAACTGTGGGAAGAGACCTGAAGTCATCAGATTCAATCCATTTCCTCTTCCACTGCTGCAAGACAGAACCATGCACATGCACATGCCATGCACATGCCAGATCCCCAAATTTTGACCCATACAATTCAAACTCAATCAGTCACAAGCTGAGAGCAAGTACTCTAATGTGCCTAAAAGCAAAAGTTGTAGAAGACTCAGGCAAATGAGCTAAGTTGTACACTTGCACACAAGACAAGTCTTCCTTATTTAGGTTAAACCCATCATCGATGGGCAGTTGGAGCATCCCATACAGGTCTACTCAGAAGCAAGTTTCATAAATATTCTTTGGATTGCAGGAAGCTTCATCCGTAGCCCACAATCAGTACTGCCAATGAAAACTTTATTCTTTATGATCAGCAAAGGCTCTAAAAACTCACAAACCAACATAGAGAAGGCCCAAAGCAAATTAGAAAAACCATGGCTACAAAATACACCCCATTCCTATGAAGCAAATACAGGATCCTGTAATACAGGCAACTCTATGGAGACGGTATACCTGTGTAAATATTGCAGTATTTCCCCCCATACTGCGTTGTTATCTCAGGTCCAATACAAGCACTGGAAAGAGATGGGAATTGGCTAAGTTCACGGTACAAAGCAGCTATGTCTTCAGTGTTTACCAGCAACTGCATATTGAAAAATAAGAAGTGTAATTAGTTGAGATTGGCTCCAGGAGACAGTATTACAAGTATCTTGTCAATGACCCACTTGTTCAGGGCAAGCAACAACTGCTTCTGGATGAAAAGCCACACAAGATACGAAGCACATCACCTAAGTAGAATATTTCAGTGAATTAAAGGTGAGAGAATGTAATAGAAATATATATATATATGAGTGTTCTAGCTAGCAACGCATCAGAAATGGCTTTCTGCAGAGGAAGGGTAGTTACAGTAGCTGCCATTGATTTTTATTCCTCTCTAAACTGGTGGTAATGCATCCACATTGCATGCAGAAAATCCCAGGTTCAATCCTTACTATCTCCAAAGGAACAGTTAGTAGGTGACGTGAAAGACCTTCACTCAAAACCCTGGAGACGCCACCAGTCAGAGAAGGTCTGATTCAATATAAGGAAGCTTCATATGTTTAGGCAGAAATACTTATTTTCTATTTTGTGTCAGTTATAGTCAGGATTTCTGTTGATTACTTCTTCAATATTAGAAAAACCTCTTTGATCTTGAAGTGCTGGCAGGAGAAGGATTCATTTTTAAGCATGGGATCTGTCCTATCAACTTTTTAAGGATTTGCTTGTTTTATCAATAATTTGTAAGCTGTTTATGTCCAATGGCCTTTTAAAAAAATACTGTGATGTGATTTTAATTGTAAGCCACCTCAAGTACAACTCTGAAGAAATGGCATAGAAATATCTCAAACAAACAAATAAATGACATTTCAGAACATGTATGCTACCAAGTCAAGTTTGTAACAGAACTACAGAAGACTTAGGAATTTCACATATTTAAGGAGGGAGAGACTCAAAAGTCCAATCAGTTCAAAACTGCAAGCATCACAACAAAGATTTCTTTTAAACATAAAATATGTTTGTTGACCTAGCTCAAGTTAATAGGTGCCTGGCACCAGTTGGAACGCTCTTCTGGGGAGATATGGAACTAGAAAGATCTTCACGTCACATGCACTCACTGCTCTTTTTTTACTGCTGTGATCATGTGGAGAGGTGAATAGAAATAACAGATCAGCAGTGACATCAGCACTTGCTTGTCTGGCCCATTCCCTTCACTAGTCTTGCACTTTCATCAGTTTTGCTCCTCTTATATCCTTGGGCAGCATAACACCACAAAAAAGGGGAGGAGTTTCCTGGCCGTTGTTTCTCACCCATTTCTATTTACCTTTCCCACCCGAGAGTAAGCATAAAGGGCGCTTCTCTTTCAAGTCGAAGTTTACCGAATGTGGCCCAGAAGGTCAGTGAATCTGGCTACCTCTGATGTTGGACATTATGCATTCTAGAAAGACTAGTAAGAGCAATAACTATCGAGGTCCCAGTATTTGATCTGGAGGTACATAATACAGCAAGCTTGTTGTAACTACACAAGCATGGCGTGGGTCTAGTCAGTACCTGAAGGGGAGACCTCCTGAGAATCTATGCTGTCTTGAGTCCCATAATGGAAGAAATGTGTGATAAAACTGCATTAATTGAAAAAAAATCGGGATGTCTATGAGCAGACTTCACAGGAGCCTAAATAGGGAAGGAGGAAAATGAGAAATAATCTCTAGCGTTCCAATTCTCGTGGGAAAATAGTAGGGGGATCAGACCCCCTCCCCTCAAATTTATGAATATTTTCCTCCTCAGTAACCCTCAGCCTGCAGGTGGGGTAATTAAGCCGGTTAAGAAAAAACTTGGGGTCGTTGCAAGTCTCTGTATAATCTCCCAGACTCTTCGCAGTAATCTGTCCTCAACAGCCCAATGGTTTTGGACCCAGCAACTAGTAAAAGCATAGACCAGTCGAAGGAGAACCACGCACGCGCTGACCCCAACGGGGAGAGAGCCAGGGGCCTCCGCGGCTTTTTCCGGGGGGAGGCACGGAGCCCCTCCCACTAGCATTCCCGCCAACCCCTGCGCCCCTCAGTCGGCACTCGCCAGGCATTGTGGGAAGAACCGTAAAATGCACAACGGGGACCACGCATGCAGCGCATCCCCCCGCCCGCGCGTGGCTGGAACCCCCCCCCCCCCAATATCTCACCGGGGGCTCCATCTCGTCGCTGCTGCTTCTCTTTACCCTACAAAGGGCCGAAGTCTCGCAACCTTCTGTTCTGTGTTCTGGAGCAAGGCGACGGGAACAGGGATTTGGCTGCGGAGCTGCCTGTCAAAGCCGAGAGTTGCCTTTCTAGGCAGCTGCTGGGATGGGGGCCGGGCTGTAGCTGGCGGAGCTATCGGGGGTGGCGCTGGCGCTGGCATGCCTTTCTCTCGGGCCAGGGTGGGAGCTGGGCGGTGCTAAAGAGCAGAGACCGCTGCGGGGGCGGGGGGCGCTCTCCGTGGCTGGCGGATTGGTTTCTTTGTAGCTCATCCAAGTGGGTCACGTCCCTTCCTTACTTTCCCTCCTCTTTCATTTGCATACCCTTTGCCTTCCCTTTAGCAACTGCATTGCTCTCCGGAGATCAAATTCTGTATTCTGCTTCCGAGCCAGTCGGAAGCATCAGGGACCATCTTGTACCCTCGTTTCTTTCTCTAACTCGTACTTGGACCTTCCTGGGGTTGTGTCTGAACAAACTGACATTTCCTTGGCCCATCTGGGCGGGGGGGGGGTGCATATAAGCTTATTGCAGATGTTGTGAGTCTGTCTGAATTTTCTTAGGAGCCCTGTCTACTCTGTTCTAAATGTTGGTGCTGTTAATGCTTGAAAGACTAGTGCATCCAAGCATCTGTTCCATTTTTTGTCACTTTTTCTTTTCCAGAACTCCTGTGTTAGTTTCAAGGGAAAGTGAAACTGTGGAAGCATACCCCTGTGTTCCTTGTGTGATGCTTAGCTGTGGCTAAGGCTGCTCTTCTTCAAATGGGCTTGGGCAGTGTGCAAGAATTTGGATTCAGCTGATCGTAGTACAGTTTGTGTGTGGCTATATGTGGCCACTGAAAATCTAGGTGATCAGTTTTGATAAAAAATGATTTTGAGCTAATAAACCAACTGGTTATCTATCTCGGGGACTGTTAAGAGTGAAAACAGTTGTGTGCAGTTCTTCTCTTATGTGCCTGATTACTGATTGGAGGAAGCAAGACAGTATTATCTGAGATACTTGAAGGTTAAAGAATTGACAGGGGCAAGAAATACATACAAGGGAGAGGGTCTGTACAAAACTGCTTAGCCCCAATTGATCTGGCTTGTGTCCTTTTTGAGTTACAGAACAGACAAGAGGATGAGTTACCAACAGTGCTACTAGAGCTGAGCATGCTAGTCTACTGAGTAAAGGAGAGCCTTGCACAAGGCATGTGTGGGGGCTACTGCTTTGAATGAGATTCTCTGGATTGGCATCCTTTTGTAGAATGCATTGCTTGTTGTAGGCCCACCTTATTGGCAGACCATAATGACAGAAGCATACTTTTTTGGTGTGCTTCTTTCAGTGAAATTGTGCCCTTGCTTAGCTTCCTGTTGATAGTTGCCACCTGAGGAAAAGTGGATAGGTGGTGCTTGAGATTAAGGACTGGAAGCTTTGGTGTGATGGAGGTGTGATGGAGATCCCATTTTGAACTTTTGTTCATGTGTTATTAAAAACATTTATTAGTCAGGCAGGTGCTGAACAAAATAGCATATTAAACGAGGCACTTTTGGAGTGGGGCTTCCCATAAGAATCCTGGGGGCATAGGGTCTTGAGAAAAAGGATGAAATCGAGCCTATGTTACACTCAGCCAGATAAATTCGGGGTTTGGGGGGCGGGGGGGATAGTAACATTCCTTTTGCTTCTCCCTAACCTTGTTGTATTCTAGATTTTGTTGCTTTTCTTAATAAATTTTATTACGAATTTGCCTCATAATTTGCTATGTGGTTTGCATGGGGTATGCTAATCTTACAGAGTTGGTAGGTCCTAAAGATTGCTTTTGCAAGCGCCTGGCTGCCAGTGTTTGAAATGCAAAACCTAAATGATTTCCAGAGATTTACCCCCATCTGCTGTTTGCATTGCTGTCAGTCAAGTGATTTATCGTTAATGAAATTACATTATCTGAGTTCAATTGTTTTGAAATTTTTTTGAGAATACTGATCCTAATACAAAAATAAAAAGTATGGTATGTTTAAATTCGCGATCACAGTTTGCAAGATCTAAAGTATTCTAAAGCTGGTAGTTTCCACAGACTCCAGGGCAGCAGCATAGCTGCTTTGTGGCTCAACCATGTTTGATTTTCCCAGTCCAGTAGAACAAGGATCCACATGTCCTGGAAGCAACCCCACAGAATGAATCGGAGAGAACAGAATACTCCCACTGCCTATTTTTGTTACAACCCAGCATCTTATTTACAGTTTTAGAACCTTTCTTCAGGAGATGATAGCATCCTGCCCAGTCAGTCTTGCATATGAAAGATACTTGTAATCCCCGTTTTCTCCCCCTTCCTATTTTTTTTTTGGATCATTGTGATTGAGAGCAGTCATGGAGGACCCCTCCGCTTAAGAGCTGGCTATGGGAAGCAGCAGGAACCCGTATGGTGGCAAGAAGTCTATCTGGGCAGACTTCCATGGCCATTGGGAGTTAGGGCCTACACAGGAACACACTATAGGTAGAGTTTTCCTTGGCACACTAGCCTCTTGTAGGAGTTGGCCAGTGTTTGTGGGAGTGGCACTCATAAGAGAGGGATTTTTCTTGGGTTGGCAGGACCAAAATGAGGGCAAGCAGAGAGGGCAGAGCCCCTGGTTGGGGTTAGCTCTAAAAACCATCTGAGAGCATAGTTGGGGGTGGTGAAGGTCAGAGGAGGCAAAGGACTGATCTACCAAGCAGCAGGTCAGTGAGTTTTAACTAGCCTGACCACATCCTTTAATAAAGAACTGTTAACTGGCAAGCTCTGTATTGTTGTGTGTCTGGGGAGACTATGGAATGGAGGTACACCCGAAGGCTAGTCTGTTGAGGAACTCTATATTGCTTGCACCACAGCTGCACCAGCCTATCCTGGATACCCCACATGGGACATCAATCATTCTTCAAAGTTTATGGGACTGTTGTTTGTGCAGTATGTATTGTACAAGTAGAACTCCTTAAGACTTGATAAGTAATGCACCTTCCGATGAGGGTCAAAAGCAGCCCAGGTGCCCTTGTACTGCCCCTGACACTATTCAAAGAAATCTGTGTTTGCTGTCTCTCTCAGTGCTGCCACCCTATTTTATTCTTGCTGCCTTCATTAGGAGACATGCATATTGGGAAGGAGTGGAAGATCAGTGGCTTTCTACCATAACACTATGCCATGGGTAAAGATCTGTATTCCACCTACAACATTGCCTGTAGAGCGCAATTTATTATTTTGAACATTTCTATTCTACCCATTTACCAAAACAGTTTTCAAGATGGCTAACCAAGTTAACAACTGAAAATACGCTAGCAGCTGAATGTCTCCCTGTTTACTGCTGGTATGATGATTAACCCAACAGTTGTGCCATGTGAAATGGATGGTAAGGTATATTGGGACAACATCAGCAGAAAGAGGACAGAGGTGATGAATTGCATGAAGAGCTCATGTGTGGCTGGGTGAGCATGAACAGATGGAACAATGTATTGAGTGTGACTGTCCCTGGGATAGTCCCTGATTGATTGGCTACCGTACTGTACTACCTCCTACATCTTTTATCAGCCCTTTTCTCTGGGAGGGATTAAAATAGGAACTGGTCTTGTGCTTATCCACTGATTAATGCTCCACAGATCCTCTTTGGATGGTTCTCTGTGATGGTGGATGTCATGACTTGGGTTCTTGGGAAGCTGTAGGGGCCCAATGTGCACTTGTGTGGATAACATGTAGCTTTTTGGAGTACAGGACCTTGGTTCTAATCTTGACACATATTAATTTTTCCATCTAATATAACTGAGATCAAGCTTCCAAAATCGGCCTTTGCCTTAGGGTGGAGCCACACATGCACATCACTCTAAAAACTATCATCCGCTTTTCATTACTTTGCATTTTAATAACAACAACAACAACAACAACAACAGTGTGCTTGTATATCACCCTTCTGGATAGATTAGTGCCACACTCAAAGTGGTGAAAAAGGTCAGTGTTCTTATCATCCCCACAATAGAGCTGGGCCTGAGAGGAGTGGCTTACTCAAAGCCACCTGCAGAGTTCACGGCAATAGTAGGAGTCAACTTGTAGAGCGGCTAATACATAGCCCAGCTACTTAACTACAATGCTACGGCAGCTTATAGTGTTATCTGCTGTTGTGGCTTTTGTTCTTCCTTGTGCCCCTCCCCTCCAAAATGTTGGTTTCCATACAGACATGTAGTGCTATGCAATTTGTCTGTATGGGAAACTGCTGGGTGCCTCCATGGAGCCTCCTATGTTTAGCACTATGTTGGGAAGTAAAGTGCAAAATGCAGGCTATCTTACAATGGAAAAGTCAGAGGAAAATCAGTTATTTAAACAGTTGTCTTTAGGAATGCTGGTGAAGTTCACAAGAAATGTGACGGACATTTGAACATACTACAATCAACTTTTTCTTTACACATGAATTGAGCCCCCTTCTTATTATCTTGCTGTACTGATTGTTCAGATTCAGTGCCATGTTGTTCCTGTGCACCACTGATGAAAGGGTGAAGGACCAGTGACAACAATCCTTGATTTCCTTTCCCAAGATTGTTAGAATGAATGAAATATTTAAACTCAAACGTGCCAGACAGGATATGCAAAATTACCTTTGGGAACATAAGGTAATGAGAGTTAACAAAGGGACAGACTGAATAGTTATTGCTTCTGAGGAAAGCTGTTTACTAAAATGCTTGTTGTAGCACTCAACAGTATGGAAAACCTTCGCATTAGGTTTGGTTAAGGATAAAAAAAATCCATTTTGATGACTTGAGCCTGTAGACTTGAGACTCCTGGTTTTGGTTGTCACTCTGGCATTGCCATTGGGTAGAACTGTTTTCTTTAGGACAAATTTGATGTATAATTGAAGCATACATTTCATTTTCATGGTGCTAGGAAATAAAGCAGCCACCTGTCTTGGCAAACAAGGGGTGCCTTGCACAATTCTTGCCAGCGCTGACTGTGTAGGACTAAATGTTCCTGTGCCAGTTCTGAACAAGGAATAGCACATGCTGTGTGACTCCCACAAGAAAGCTGTGCGGCTCCAAGGCCCGCATGCAGCTCGTTGTAAATATGCATGGAAGGGTCTGATAGCAGGAGGCTACCCCCCACCCATCTCTCTAATGACTAAGATCTCTATGGGAGCAGTTCCCTCTACTAATCCAGCCAGCAGTTTCTCAGGGTCAGAAAGCATCTCCCTGTGAAGTGGAGTGGGAAGTGAGCCCTGTGGCAGTGTGACTGGAGGGTAATGACAAGTGACACATCCTGATTGGCATTTCCTGTTTACTTCTAATCAGCAGAACTGCAACACGAAGCACTGGGTGGCAGATGGCTGTTCAGGCATTGAGTGGGAGCTGTGTCCGCGTGGGGTGGGCGGGCGAGAAAGGCCTACCCCATAAAGTAACACTGTGGAAGGGAGAATAATAAGAATAAAGAAGTGTCTCTTGGAGATCTGCAAAGTCTTTGACAGGCCTCAAAACAAAGGCCTTGTACTATCAGGGTAGGAAGCTAACAGCCTCTGGGTGATTCCTTCCTGTTCCTGAAGTGTGTAGTAGGCTCTTAAAATAATGTGATATGAACTGGGCCCATAACTGCAGGTCAGTGAAATCTGTTTCCCCAGTCATGTATACATGTATCTTCAAGAAATGACTTGGCTTAGGTGTACATATTTTTATTTATTTATATTTCAATTTATATACCGCCCATCTTCAAGGGCTCTGGGCGGTGAACAGTTTAAAATCAATAAAAACAAGAAAACAACAATACTAAAATCAATATACAAAACAGTAATGAAATAAATTAACCAATTTGGGGTGGGGGTGGGGGAGAACCCCCACCCCAAAGGTGGGAGGCCGACATGGCGCCGCCCCCTTCAACCACCGAACGCCTGGCGGAACAGCTCTGTCTTACAGGCCCGGCAGAACGATAGTATGTCCCGCTGGGCCCGGGTCTCCATTGACAGAGCGTTCCACCAGGCTGGGGCCAGGACTGAAAAGGCCCTGGCCCTGGTTGAAGCAAGGCGGGCTTCCTTAGTGCCGGGGACCACCAGTAAACATTTATCCGCTGATCGAAGCGGTCTCCGTGGAACATACAGGGAGAGGCGGTCCCGAAGATATGCCGGTCCCAACCTGCTCAGGGGTTTAAAGGTAAGAACCAATACCTTGAACCTGATTCGGAATTCAACCAGAAGCCAGTGCAGCTGGCGCAGGACAGGTGTGATATGTGACTGGTAGGATATACCAGTCAGGACCCATGCCGCCGCATTCTGGACCAGTTGTAGTTTCCGGATCAGGCCCAGGGGTAGCCCAGGTGAATGCATATGTCCATGCATACACCTTTATCACTGTACTGAAGAAACAGTGTGAGAAGCAGCTCTGAAAAAAGACCATAATTATCATTACTTTTGAAATTAGCCCATGTCTGACCCCACCTAAAATCTGGGAGGAGCAGGATCCCTGGTTGGTTGTGTTCATTGACACTGTTCAGAGCACAGTGTCAGACAGCTTTATATTCACTGATTCAGTCAGTCCCTGCTCAAAAGCCTCCCTTGGATACAGGCTCCCCATCCAGCTACTGACCCATTCAGTTATTCTTCCTTAAGTGAGTATGAATGCACTAGATAAGCTTTAAGGGCATCCAATGAAATTTCACAAGCGTGCTGACTTTGCTGAGCCTACCCATCACTCTATTTTCCATATAACCCAGATCCATCTCTTGGTGCTTATGTAGCAGGTAGCTAAGTCAAGGAGCTGGATGCAGGAGAGCCTGATGAAGGTTAATCCAGGCAAGAGTGAGTAGTGATGTTTGCCACCAAATCTCGTGATAGATGTGTATGTATGTGGGGAATATGAAGAAGCAGATTGTGTGTTTCTCTTCCAGCTTTTCTGTTCTCAGCCTTGAAACGCTTCCATATCTATTTGTGAATGGACATCCAGAATATAGTGGTTGCCAAACTTGTTTTGAGAGTCCTTTGTTACCTGATCTAGACCAACTGCCCATCATTTATGCCATCATAACCTCACAGCTTGCCATGGTAATGCGTGCAGTATAGGGCAATGCCCCTCATGCCCAAGGCCTTTGCTGCTTACAGGATTGGGCTGGCCCTGTGTCTGTCTGCTTTTAGATCCAGTGAAATAGGAGAAAAGACATTAGCTGTGTTATGAGCCTGGGCCCATGTAGTAAGGCCTAGTGGCTCAGGGGAAGCCTGTACTAAAGTGACTACATGGCCTACATTTCCCAGGTTCCCTTTGGACCCTGTGATTGGTTAAGAGGGAATTTGGAGGGGGAAAAATTCACCAATAGAGAAGTACGGGGATGATGCCTGAGAGAAGGGATAAAAGGCTTCATCACAGTGGGAGGGTGTTCATTCCTAGGGTGCAGAGCTGAGGAGAAGGTGCTGCAGATGGAGGGATCCCTCATCTAGAAGGGGTGAGATAGTTTGAATCCAGTCATCAGGAGACAGCTAGGAACAATCTAGCTAGATGCATTAGGGTGTTTTATTTTGTTTGTTCACCAACCTTTACTGTTTCCTTAGTTTTGAACACCAGTTATTACTAACCCTTTTAAATAAAGTTTTTTATTATTCTGCCTGGGTCCTCATGCCTCATTTAGTCACACAAAGTAAAATCTACTGGGAGTGAGTAAACAAAAGGGGTTGATTGGGTGCTCTGGGCCCTTCTGAGGAAACCTGTACCAGAGTGGTGACAGCCTACAGAGAGCATCTTTGGTCCTTGACTGTTATGACAAGCTCTCATTCCTCATGGACACATGGCTCCATGCCTTATGGCCTAGAATGCAGGAATACATTCAGGTATAAAGAAAATGGCATCTGAAGCTGAAAATCTGGCAATCCGCCCCCCCCTTCCCTGTAAGTGGTCAGCCCAGCCTCCACCATTTTAATAGCAGTTTTTTTATGGCTGCTTGTGATGTTAAAAATGTTCAGGCCTCTGGAGTTAAAATGGCTGCTGTATTGCCACTAGAGCGCCTCTAACAGTTTCTGAGTCCTGCCTGGGAGAACATGGCATATGCATGGAATGCTGCACAGGAATGCGGAGTGATTAAGAGGCATTTGGATTTAGTATCTTCCTAGCCTCAGAGGAGCCCAGTGCAACAAAGGTCTCGCAGAGTCAACCCCATTTAACACATTCCCTTCTGTGATGAGATCTCCTGTCTTTGATTGAGGAACAAATCAAATGACTCATAAATATGTACAGTTGTTCCTGGGAGAGTACAGTCCCCACCTAAAATCCATCAACTTCGCTTTGGTGGAATTCACTAACAAACTTTATCTCTTTTATGCAGCGTTTTGCATTTGCTTTCACATACCCCGGCAGCTACCAATTAAGGTACTCAAACTTTTGTCAAACCCAGGAACTGACTGTTGGAACCTTTGTTCTAAGGTGGTAGAAGAGCTAGGTGGGCTCTTCTACCTCAGGGCACATTTTACCTATAAAGGGAGGGCCCTGGCCTCATTCAAATCATGCGTGCTTCCTGGCTGCTCCCTTAGGGTCACTTCCCTAAGCCTTTCTCTTCGTACACGCTTCCGGATCCATAAGTGCTGTTCCCTTGAGGTTCGGCCAAGCCTCTTGCTCTCCTAGCCAAGGACGCTGGTGTTCGAAGCTACTCTCTTCTCCTGTGGACTGGACAACTCTTAAGGATAGGTAGATACAGATATTTGCTCCCCCCCTCTCTATTCCCAATTTCTGACTGAGCTTCCTAGGACTCTGTGTGTGAGAGAGATTATTTTTACCCCGTAATTGCGAGTGTATGTGCATGTCATTTGTTCTTAATAAAAGTTATTGTTGTACCTTAAGAACCAGCCTCGTTTGCTATCTTGGGAAGGGACCTAGTAGAAACTGGTGACAGATCCCTGCCATTACTGGCCTCTTGTATAGCCATTCTCCTTGCCAGCTAATTCCCCCACAAATCATTTTATTGCAAGGAGACCAGCTCTGGTAACAGCCCCCACTGCACCGAACAGTACTTGTGAAATTTAGGGTGGTTCCCATTTTTTTTTGCAATGGATATTATTCAAGTGGCATTATTTGGCTTCCAGTAATAAAACCAGTAACATAGTACATTAAAAACAAATAGCACATGATGATAAAGCAGCCACATAAAACTGATGAGGCCCAGACTCCCTCCCTCTTAAAGAAACAGTATAAAACCAAGGACACTTTTAGTGGAGTAAGCCCCACTGAATAACACTGAATTCTGAGAAGGCCTACTCAGGATTGCCCCCCAGCACTTACTCTTCCCACCATCAACAAAAACCAACAAAGCAGCAACCTCAGCAGATACCTGGGAGAATAAACAATGCTGGTGTCTCAACAGCCTTGGCAGCAAATAAATTTCTGTATGGAGTCCTACAGATGGCTGCTGGAGAAGAGAAAGAAGGTCCTCTCTCGTGCTTAGCCATCTAATTTCAGAAGGGAGGGGTGAACACAGGACAGAATCTCTGAAGCTGATCTTATTGGTGGGTAGGCTCTGAGGGAACATTTCAGACTCAACAGAAAATGCAGGTTTCCTTTGAAAAAACATAAGCACCAATCATGGTAATGCTATAGTTTCAGTATTTCTAAAAAAAAAAATAGTATTGAAGACCAAATGTTTGGTCCATAAACCTACTGGAAGCAAAAATATTTAAGTGTTGGTAACAATGCAAAGAACCCTTCCCAATAATAACCATTTGACCAGCTTGTTTATTCCCTTGGTTGCTTTAAACAAATACAAGCCAATAGTAAATCAGGAAGTGAGATGTGAAAAGGGGAGAGGCCTACAAAGGGTAGGTCACATTGTACATCAGAGAGGGTGGCACAAAAGTAGAAATGGCTCAACCACTTTGTTTATGAAAAGGTATTGTAATTCAGACTTCCGGTTTGGGAGCATGGTGGTCTGATGCAGCTCAGGGAGCGGAGCTGTCCGAGCCGCTGTTTGTGAGGGCTAGTGGGGTGCTAGATCGCCCGTGGCCCCCTGTTCTCAGGCGGAGAACAGGCGTGAATGCTCAGAATCCAGAGGGTGTGTTGATCTCGGCTGTGAGGGGAGATCTGCGCAACGATCGTCCACCCAGCCTTGAGGTCCCGCTCTATGAAGGATGGCAAAGATCTCTGCAGCGGCTTTGGAGTCATTGAATTGACATAAGATCATCGTACCCAAGCTTCAGTAATTAATTTGGACTAATTTGGAACACTTGGAGTACTGAAACAGCGATTACAACCTGCAAATAGAATTGTTAAGGTAAAGATTGCTATCTCTCTTTTCGAGAAGAATTTTGATAAGAGGAACTGAGTTAATTTGGAAGATAAAGATTGCTAAGTTTTAAAGACTTATTGTCTATGTTCCGGCAAAGTGACTGAGTTAAAAAGAATTTATTTAGAAGAATTAGAGTGGAAAAGTGATTATTGTTTACATACCTGCGGTCCAAGAGAGACAGTGAACTGTGGGAAATTTGAAGAAATGTGAGAACTGCTGTGTGGTTGTGATGGAGCAGGAAGTGCGTCAAAGCAATAGAGTAACTGACTGGAAGCGACGACTAAAGGGAACCCGGAAAAGGAAGTGCACCATTTTGGAAAAGGGAAAGGGCAAGATCTCAACTTAAATGGAAGTGGGCCATCTTGGAGAAGGATAAGGGCAGAAGCTTCGAGTCAAAACCATAGAAAAAAGACACCCGCCATTTTGGATACCAGAATTTTTTAATCGGAGAAGAATTTGTTTAAAATAGAGGACCTAATTTTGAAAATAATAAATTATTTTTGCCACGGAGTTGCGGAAGAGAGCGGACTCGTGGGAGCGAGGTCAAAGAAGGAGTGGTAGTCGGTGTTGGAGAGCCGTGATAAGAAAGTGGCAGATGGAAATAAAGAGATTAAGGATATGATAAGGGATATGGCGAAAGATTTTAAAGAGACACTTAAATTGGAGGTGGCAGAAGTAACTAAGAGTATTGATGAGGTCAAGAAGGAATTACAAACGACGCAGTTGAAAGTTAAAGTAATGGAAGACGAAGTTGATAAATTGTCTGCTTCTTTTAAGATAGAAACCAAGGGTTTGCAAGGAAGAATGTCTGTGATGGAATGTAAACACATGGAAAGACAACTCAGATTTCGTGGAGTCCCAGAAGTAGAGGGGAAATCAGCCCAAGAGCAGATATCAGAAATACTTGCAGAATTTTTGGACAAGGAATTGGAAGAAGTTGCGGCTCTTCTGGATGTGGCGTACAGAATTAATTCAAAATATGCAGCTCAAAAAAATTTACCAAGAGATATGATAGTGCAATTTACAACAAAAAGAATAAGAGAAGATATTGTGAGTAAGCAGTTTCAAAACCCTTTGGAAATTGCTGGAAAAAGAGTGCGAATAATGAAAGAGCTACCTAGGGGAGTCTTGTTGGAAAGGAAGAAATATAGAGAATTGGTTCAAATGTTGAAGGATTTGAATATTAGATATAGATGGGAGATACCAGAGGGTTTGAGCTTTGAATTTCAAACAGTCAAGAAAACGATCAGGTCGAGTCATGAGATGGAGAGGTTTTTTATGGACAATGAAAAAGACTTACCTAAAAGATCCAGAATTTGATTATGGAATGCAAAATCATATCTTGGAATGTAAATGGACTGAACTCACCTTCTAAACGCAAAACTATTTTCCATTGGCTATCTAAACAGAATTGCAATATAATTTGCTTACAGGAGACCCATATTAAGAAACAAGATGTGAAATATTTAAAGAATGTTAAATTGGGAAGGGAATTTGCAGCTACATCGAAGCAAAAAAGAGGAGTCGTTTTATATATTAAAGATGAATTGCAACCTAAAATGATATTTAATGATGTGGAAGGCAGATATATAGCCGTGAAAATTATTTGGAATACGGAAAAGATTTTGCTGATTGGGATTTATGCACCTAATGGTGCTAAGGACAATTTTTTTAAGGATCTACAGAAACAATTGGACGGACTAACTTACAAATAATTTTGGCAGGTGACTTCAATGGAGTTACAGCTTTAGATGTTGATAAAAAAACAAAGGGTGCCCAAAAGAAAAGAGGACTTTTGCCAAAATCCTTCTTCGAAATTAAGGATCAGGAGAATTTGGAGGATGTTTGGAGAAGGAATAATCCTAAGGTAAAGCAGTATACGTATTTTTTGCCAAGACAACTGACATTATCAAGAATCGATATGATCTGGACCTCTAAGGATTTGGTTGTATGGACAAAAGATGTGGAGATAATGCCAAAAGTAGGCTCAGACCATAATCCAATTATGTGGAAGTTTGGAAAATGCACCAAAAGACGAGGATGGAGAATAAATGAGGATTTGCTGCAGCAAAAGGGTAATTTAGAACTGTTACAAAAGGAGACCAAATTCTTTATACAGTATAATTTGAATAACACCGTTCCAACCTATAAAGTTTGGGATACTTATAAAGCAGTTATTAGAGGAGTATTAATGGATTTAAATGCAAGGGATAAAAACAGAAAAGAGGAAAAAAAGAGAGAAATTGTGGAGAATATAAGAATTAAGGAGATACAACTGAAGAAAAGACCAGGGAAAAAGAAACTATATCAAGAAATTAAAATCTTGCAAGAACAATTGAAAGCAATGGAGAATAAAGAGTTGGAATGGGAATTGAAGAAATTAAATCAAAAGTCATTCGAAGGGGCAAATAAACCTGGAAAATATTTAGCGTGGCAGCTGAAAAAGAAAAAAGAAAAAAGGTGATAACTAAGATTCAAGAAAATAGAATGATATTGATGGATCAACCAGCAATTAGTAGAGCATTTTTTAAGTTTTATGCAAAACTGTATCAAAGGAAAGAAGTAAATTTGGAAGCTATTGAACAATATTTAGATAAAATTAAATTGCCATTGATATCAGAAAAATGGAAGGAAAAGCTGAATGCAGAAATTACAGAGACAGAGATAAAAGAAGCTATTCAGTCAACTAAATTAGGTAAGGCACCAGGTCCAGATGGAATTACGGCCAAATTCTATAAATCATTGGCAAATGAATTGGTACCTCTTTTGAAGGTGGTAATGAATGGAATTTTAAGAGGACAAAAGGTCCCAGAATCTTGGAACAAGGCCATTATATCACTGATACCAAAGGAAGACCAGGATTTATGCAATGTTAAAAATGATCGACCTATTTCGTTGCTGAATAATGATTATAAAATTTTTGCAAAAATTTTGGCGGAGAGATTAAAGGAGGGGCTCATGGAATTTATTGCAGAAGAACAAGCAGGCTTCCTTCCAAATAGACAAATTAAAGACAATTTGAGAACTGTTTTAAATGCGATAGAATATTATGACAAACATTGTGAGAAAGAGGTTGGTTTCTTTTTTGTGGATGCAGAGAAAGCCTTTGATAATCTAAATTGGAGTTTTATGTTCGGCACAATGGAAAAACTGCAAATGGGAAAAGACTTTATTCAAGCGGTAAGAGCGATTTACAAAGACCAATGTGCAGCAATTGTAGTTAACAATGACTTAACTAAAAATTTGGAAATTAGAAAGTGTACAAGGTAAGGTTGCCCATTATCTCCATTGCTGTTCATTTTGATTTTGGAAATGTTACTGATTCAGATTCGAGAGGATGATGCTATAAGAGGTATAAAGATTAAAGACTTCACCTACAAAGTTAGAGCGTTTGCGGATGATGTGATGGTTATTGTTGAGGACCCAACACAAAATATGCCAAAGTTGCTAGATAAAATAAAGGAATTCGGAGATCTGGCTGGATTTTACGTTAACAAGACAAAATCAAAGATATTATGTAAGTGTCAGGTCCAGTGTATATCTAAACTGTACTGACTCCATTTTCTAATGCTTCTAGTGTTTAAGTGCTTTCTTCCCAGGTGCACCAGTTCCCAGGCAGCATTCCCACCGGAGGCGACTGTTTTGTCTAACACCGTTCCACCAAGCATTGGCCTTGAAGGAGAGCAGCTTCCCAGGACTGAAAGATGTTGTTTTGAGAACTGTGGGGAGAGGCAAATCCAGATGGGTATTGTTACTCTGTACCTCATGCTTTGCCCTTCATTGGTAACAATGACTATGTACCATCCTGAGTCTCCTATTCAGGACAGTGGACTATAATGGACCTTTTCTGCAGTAAAGTTTCCTTGTTCAATCAATGGACTCCTGTTTGCTTTTGAAAGGGAACCTGTAGGAAGCGCCTTATCTAGCCACAAGCTGACATTTTGTTACCAATCATGCCTGAGTCGGGCCCAGCGGAATCCAAGGTTGTCCCGGACAGGGATCCTTTGTTCGATCCGTATGCGTCCCCCGACAGTCAAACAGTGCAACCCCAAGAATCTCATGTGCCACCCGGGGCTGGAGCTTCGACGTCTACATCGCCTCTCATCGACCTCAGCAGTGAGGGGACCAGGCCGACGGCTACCGCTCTCCCCTTGATCTCGTTACCCACCCCGTCGGAGTGGGGAGCCAGACCCCGAGAAACGCGAGAGCGCCGGGCCGGAGGGCTTCATCCAAGAATTTCGATGAACGGACGCCGAAGCCTAGAGACTGTCCCTGAGCTGGATAGCAGCCAACCGTGGCTGTTTTGGAACAGGACGGCCGAACAGACGGACGGGAACACATCTCGCCGCGGCGCCCTGAGTTGGGATTATTCGGAACTTGTCCCTTGGAAAGAGCCAACGGAAGTTCCTGAACAAAGTTGGGTGCAAATGCAAAGTCGCACCCATGCTGTAGATTCCGGCATATCGGCAGTGACGGGCCTAGCCAAAGGAATTCTAGCAGCGAGATCACGAATCGATCAAGGAGACCCTCCGCCTTGGGGACCGTTTTCCCCGGTGAGTAAAACCGAGGGAGATTCCGTGATGGGGCAACCGGGTCCTAGCCGAATGCAACAGTTGGAGGCTAGGCTGATTGATATGGAGGAAAGTTTGGCTCATGCCATTCACCTAATCTCAGCGATGGGGGCAGGGGAGAGAATCTCACCTGAAGAAATGGCGGTACAAATCGCCACCCTCCAAAGTGTCATGTCCTATCCAGTGGAGGACGCCCCGCAGCAGCCGCTACCTTCGGGAGAGGAGGAATACTATCCGGGAGAACCGGGAGAATCGCCCGCGGAACTCCCTAGGATAGACGAAACTCCGCCGGGCGGGGATACTCCAGCTGAGGCACCTGGAGAGACTCCAACGGAAACCCCAAAATCAGACGGGGATCCATCTCCCAAGGAGACCCCAGCGGAGGAGCCTAGAGAGGAGGAAGAAGGGCCAACCCGTCCAACCGAAATGACGGTGATACCCCCTCCCGCTTCTCCAACGACAGTTCGGCCGGATCAGATGGAAGAGCCCCCGGCCCCTTCAGAGGAGGAACGGCCGCTAGAAGTGGTTCCCATCCAACAGACCCCGAGCGCCCCGACGCCACAAGATCAGCCTTTGCGTCCTAGAAACACGACGCCGAGAGGGGTAAGCCCGCACGGCCCACCACCCATCAGGCCTTCGCCGCTGCGGCCCCTTCCGCTTCGACCGCAACTAACTCCTTCGCAGCAACCGATACGTTTGCCACTTGAGCAGCCCGTAATACCACCTCCGAACCAACCGGTGGGGCCTACACCACTACGACCCCACCAACCCGTCCCTCAGCGGCCGGTCATTACTCAGCCGCACCGGCCACCTCCACCTCAACCGCTACTGCCAGCACCTCCTGTATTGCCACCAGCCAGACCGAGATTGCAGCCGCCTGCCCGACCACGACTGCAGCCACCGGCCCAGCCGAGAGCACCACCGCCAGCCCAGCTGAGAGCACCACCGCCAGCCCAGCCGAGGCCGTTACCCCCGGCTCAACCGGTGATGCCGCCGCCAGCGCAACCAGCACCGCTACCACAACCGGGTCCCCCCATACCTCAAGTGCCATTGATGCTTCCGACAGACTTCTACCCAGCACCGACTCCGAGGCAAGACCTCCCGATGGGTTGGGTGAAACTGGAAGCTACTTTTGACGGGGATCCCTCCAAACTGGGATTTTTCCTAGTGCAAGTCGTGCAATTCTTCAACCGGTGGGGACACCTCTTCGGCAGCGAGGCCAGTCAAATTGAACATCTCGGATCCCGCTTACAAGGCAAAGCAGCGGACTGGTATGTAGGACTCTATAATATCGGGGCCCCAGAACTCAATACTCTCCAGGGGTTGGTGGATGCTATTCGAGCGCAATATGAAGACCCCTTAGAGGAAACCAGGGCCCGAACAGAATTGCAAGCCATTAAACAGGGTAGCATGTCGGCGAGAGACTATATCACGAAATTCCGACAATTGGCTGCCAAATGCCCTAGGTGTGAGGAGTCCACCAAAATCATTCTGTTCAAGCAAGGACTAAACCCGAGACTTTTGGACAGAGCCCTCATGCAGGACAATCCCCCTACGTTGTTAGGCTGGATCCAACTTGCATGCGAAGTTGAGAATCGCATTTTGGAAGTCCGTTTGGTTGAACAACAACAACAAACGGGACAAAGAAGACCCTTGACTTTACAGAAGGGAGGACGGGGATCTGGGTACGCCACCCGTGGAGCGAGAGATGCTAGATGGCAACAAGGGCTGTGTTTGCAATGCGGACAAGCCGGTCACTTTGCAGCACAATGCCCCTACCGGCCTGTGCAAAGACCTCCGCTTCAACTACGGCGCCCAACCCTTGCTCCATTTCCTACTCTCCAACGCCCGATTCCCGCACCACGAGCGAACAGAGGCCGCGGCGCTTCCCAAAGGCCCGCCTCAGAGAGAGGGCTAGAAGCGGAAGAAGTTATGGAATACGACCCCGCTTCCCCAAACGCAGAAGTCAACCCAGAAAGCCCCCAGTCGGGAAACGAGATGGATCTGTCGTAAAAGGGCCCAAACGACAGATCCGCCCCAAGCCCGTTCCGGCACGGAACCGGCCGCCCGGGTCCATCTTATTCATGCCAGTGACTCTAATCAACCCAGAGAGAAAAATGCACATCCGAGTGCAAGCCCTTATCGACTCGGGCTGTTCGAGAGACATCATCACCCCAGCTCTAGTCAATGGACTAGTCTTACCAACTCGGGAATTACAAAATCCAGTAATCTTTGAACAAATGGATGGCACCAATATGAACCCTGTTACCACTGAGACCATCCCAGTGATCACAGGCATGGGACAACATTGGGAAAAGAGGTCTTTTGTCATTAGCTCCACTGCCAAATACCCGTTAATTCTAGGCAGCAAGTGGCTATGTGATCACAATCCCTACATAGACTGGGCCCAAGGATGCATCACCTTCAGTCATGCCAACTGCAAAAATCACTGCTGGAACCAAAACTGGGGCAATGATCCAACTCACACGGAAAAGGCCCTTCTTACTCAAGAAGAAATCAACCAAATACCCGAACCGTATTGGCCTTTTCTAAACGCTTTTTCCGAGGAGGAAGCTGATACTCTACCCCCGCACCGACGAACGGACTGTGCGGTGGAAATTTTGCCCGGAGCCTCACTGCCCAAAGGACGACTATATCCCATGAGTCTCCATGAACGAGAAGAGCTCCGGAAATTCATCGACACCAACCTCCAACGAGGGTTCATCCGTCCAGCCAACAGCCCCCACGCCGCTCCGGTTCTCTTTGTGAAAAAAAAGGATGGGGGACTACGACTGTGCACGGACTTTCGAGGACTTAATGCAGTGTCCACCAACAACGCCTATCCTATACCACTCATCCGAGACCTTCTCAACGTCGTGGCCCAAGGTAAGATCTTTACAAAATTAGACTTAAAAGATGCTTACTTCCACGTCCGTATCAAGGCAGGGGATGAGTGGAAAACCGCATTTAATACGCCCCTCGGACAATATGAATACCTAGTTATGCCTTTTGGATTGACGGGAGCCCCGTCTGTATTTATGTCCATGATAAACGAAGTTCTGCACGAATTTCTGTACAAAGGGGTGGTGGTGTACCTTGATGATGTCTTAATTTATTCAGACACAGAGGAGGAACATATTCAAATGGTACAAAAGGTCCTGGCCACCTTGATGAAAAATAAACTGCCCATCAAGTTGTCCAAATGTGAATTCCATAAAACTGAACTCACTTACCTTGGGTATTGCATCTCCCAAGAGGGTTTAAAAATGGATCCAACCAAAATACAAGCGATTCAAGAATGGCAAACACCCACCACCCGTAAAGAACTACAATCCTTCCTGGGTTTTGCCAACTTCTATAGAGACTTTATAGCAAATTTCGCCCACATCACGCTCCCCTTAACAGAATTGTTGAAAACAAAAGATAAAGGGGACCAAGCTAAAAAACCCTCCTCCAAACTACCATGGACCTCCGATTGCCAAACTGCTTTCGAATACCTGAAAAAACAATTTGTAACGGAACCCATCCTCTCCCACCCCAACGAACAGTCCCCTTTCATAGTGCAAGTCGACGCCAGCGATACGGCAATAGGGGGAGTTTTACTGCAGAAGGGGGAGGATGGAAAGTTGCGGCCTTGTGCATTCTTGTCTAGAAAGTTTTCGGAGGCAGAAAGGAATTGGAATGTGTGGGAGAAGGAGGCTTTTGCAGTAAAAGCGGCCCTTACTAATTGGAGACATTGGCTGGAGGGGGCGCGATACCCCTTCGAGGTCTGGACAGATCATAAAAATCTGGAGGCCCTCAGAAGCCCACGTAGACTGAATGCCAAGCAATTGCGATGGGCGGAATTCTTTTCCAAATTCAACTTCACTCTAAATTATCTCCCGGGCAAAACTAACTTTTCGGCGGACGCCCTATCGCGCATGCCCCAACACAAGAGCAAACGGGAGGAGACTGTCGACACGGTCTTCTCGCCTACGCAACTTGGGGGCGTGGTGACTACTCGCAGTCGAGCCAAACAGCCCCTCCCGGCCAGCCAGGAGTGGAAAACGAAACTTAAAGCTGAGGTGGATAAGGAGGGGGATAAGGCTCCGCGAAACAAACTGGTCCAATCCCCACAGGGGGATTGGCTGGTTGGAAGCAAGTTTTATGTCCCAGACAGCCTCAGGCTGGAGGTCTTGCAGCGCTGTCATGATGCTCCCACTGCTGGTCATTATGGGTATCTGAAAACATTGCATCTAATCCAAAGACAGTTCTGGTGGCCGGGCATGCGCAAAGACATTTCCCAATATGTTAGTTCCTGCCCCATTTGCCTCAGCGCAAAAACCAGGAAAGGAAAACCTCCAGGTCTCCTTCAACCGTTGGAAACGCCCAACAAACCTTGGGAAATAATATCTATGGACTTTATCACTGATCTACCTATTTCAAAAGGACATAATTGCATTTTAGTCGTGGTAGATCTGTTCTCCAAACAAGCTCATTTTATTCCCTGTACTGCTATACCCACCGCTCGAAAACTAGCAGATTTATTTTTAAAACACATCATAAAATTACATTCTTTTCCGTCCAAGGTGATTTCGGATCGCGGCGGACAGTTCGTTGCCAACTTCTGGCGGGAGCTTTTGAGAATGTTGAATATTGAGCAAGGCATCAGCTCAAGCCACCACCCACAAACCGACGGACAATCCGAAAAAACAAACCAGATACTAGAACAGTTTCTTCGTTGCTACATTAATTTCCAACAAGATAATTGGGTAGACCTTCTCCCTCTGGCCGAATTCTCATATAACAACAGTGTACACGCTTCAACTGGAGAGGCCCCTTTCAAAATTGTCTATGGAGCTCACTTCAATCCCTTCCCGTTGGACGCTCCCCCTCTCCATTCCTCTAATTTGCCAGATGTGTCTTCGTGGTGGGGGGAGGCGGCGCAACAATGGACGCTTATTAAGAAACATCTTGAAAAAGCCAAACTGGATTACAAAAAATACGCAGATCGCCATCGTGTGGCCGAATGGGAATTACAACCAGGTGATCATGTGTATATTTCCACAAAGAACCTGAAACTAGCTCAGACAAGCCGCAAACTCGCTTTGAAATTCCTGGGACCTTTCCCTGTGCGCAAAATAATAAATAAAGTGACTGTTGCTGTAACTTTGCCCAAGAACTTACGCCACGTACATGATACGTTCCATGTCAGTCTTCTAAAAAGAGCTCCTACCGATGACAAGTGGCACATCAAAGCTCCACCCATTCCAACTTTAATTGACGACCAAATACACTATGAGGTACAACAAATTTTGGACTCTAAACTCAAATGAAATCAGCTCTTTTACCTCATTAGATGGAAGGACTTTGATTCTGGGTACGATGAGTGGGTGAACTCTGTACATGTTCATGCTCCTAGATTAACCAAAGCTTTTCATACTCGCTACCCATATAAACCAGGGGGGGATCTATTTTAAGGGGGGCAGAATGTCAGGTCCAGTGTATATCTAAACTGTACTGACTCCATTTTCTAATGCTTCTAGTGTTTAAGTGCTTTCTTCCCAGGTGCACCAGTTCCCAGGCAGCATTCCCACCGGAGGCGACTGTTTTGTCTAACACCATTCCACCAAGCATTGGCCTTGAAGGAGAGCAGCTTCCCAGGACTGAAAGATGTTGTTTTGAGAACTGTGGGGGGAGGCAAATCCAGATGGGTATTGTTACTCTGTACCTCATGCTTTGCCCTTCATTGGTAACAATGACTATGTACCATCCTGAGTCTCCTATTCAGGACAGTGGACTATAATGGACCTTTTCTGCAGTAAAGTTTCCTTGTTCAATCAATGGACTCCTGTTTGCTTTTGAAAGGGAACCTGTAGGAAGCGCCTTATCTAGCCACAAGCTGACAGTAAGAACATGATCAAACAAAAGCAACAAGAATTGATGGAAATTACAAACTGCGAAGTAACACATAAAGTAAAATATTTAGGAATTGAGCTTACAGCCAAGAATATTGACTTGTTTAAGAATAACTATGAAAAGCTATGGCAGCAGATTGATAGAGACTTGATTAAATGGAACAAATTAAATCTGTCATGGCTGGGAAGAATAGCGGCAGTCAAGATGAATGTGTTACTATGGATCATGTTTTTATTACAAACAATTCCAATTATCAGAGATGGTAAGCAATTTGAAAAGTGGCAGAGGAAGATTTCTGATTTTGTATGGGCAGGCAAGAAACCTCGAGTAAAAATGAAAGTGTTGTGCAGTTTGTTTAGTTTGGCTTAAAGATTGGATGTCATTGGAGAACTGTAAGCTACTAACTTTGGAAGGTTGTAAAAAACTGTTTGGATAGCATGCCTACTTGTGGCAGGATAAATTGAAAGCTGATTCTATGTTTCTACACCATTATATTAGAAGAAGTCTCTTCACAATCTGGAAAAAATACAAAAGTTATCTGGATGAGGGTATCCCCTCGTGGGTGGTACCATTTGAAATTATCGACCCGAGAGCTATTTACAATAGAGATCAATGCGATTCGGTTTCGTTTTCTCAGCCATGCCGGACGCTCCTCTCGGCTGGTCTGGGAGGAAACGACCGGGCACCCTGACCGGGCGGCTGACCCGCAAGGATTAGCCCCCAGGACTCCCAGGGAGGGAGCCAGGGTCCGGGACGCGGCGGGAAGAACTCCCCGAAATCAATGCGGGGGGGAATTGCCCGTTTGTCCCTATGGAGGCCGGCAGATGTGCGCGGCGCCTCGAGTGCCGCCGGGCAACGAGAAACGGCAAGTAAAAGAAACAGGCGGAAGCCTGTAAACAAGCGAATCCCTTCTGTTCTACAAGCGTTTGTGAAGGAGAGGTTGATCTGAAGAAGACTCGCTCTTCCCCTTCGTTGAGTTCCAGAATTTTGTTGGCGCCCCCCCCCCAAATGGCAGCAAAGAGGCAAAGTCCCGCTCTCGGTAAGTCAATCTCGGCTACCTTGCAGAAGGGGGAGTCGCTCGAAGAGTTGGTACGCAGGGCGGTGGTGGAAGCTATAAAACCCTTTGTTGACAAGCTGAACGAAACTGATCAAAGGGTGGGCTTAATTGAAAGCGAGGTGAAAACCATTAAGGCAGCAGCGGGGGGGGCAGAGAAGTCTGCTCTGGAAAGTGCGTCACTTGTGAAGGCTACAAAAAAGGACCTGAAGTTGGTGGAGAACCAGCTGATCGGGCTACAGGTGGAACGAACGCAGACAATTTTGCGTCTCCAAAACGTGAAAGAGGAGGAAAATGAGGATCTGTGGGATTTGGTCTCGGAATTATTGGCGACACCCCGCGAGGACGACTAAAGAAGAGGTTAAAAGCGCCATTTTGGAGGTCCGTCGGGCTTCTTCAAAATATGCAACAAAGCGACAGTTGCCTCGTGAGATCATTATTGACTTTTCATCTAAAAAGATTCGGGACACCATCCTATATAACTCATACAATGCGGATTTGGACTTTATGGGTTTGAAAGTCAAGATTTTGAAGGACGTTCCATTTCTAGTCCGGAAACGGCGTTTTAAATATAAAAAGTTTGTAGCACTTCTGAGGGACCATGGAATAAAGTACAAATGGTTATTCCCGGAAGGAATATGGTTCAGATATAAAGATCAGGCCTATAAGATATTATCAGAAGATCAACTAAAGGATTTTGAGAATAAAAACCCAGAACTCTGCTGCACCAAGAACGAAGAAAAGGAGGAGCCGGAGGGGGGGGGGGAGGAGGAGAGCATCGCAACAGCAGTTGCACAGAGAGAATTGCGTCCGGGACCTAGAAGGGGGAGGAAAGTTTAACCAGAATTTGAAATGTTTATTCTCTGTATGATTAACCACTCCATCATTATTTTATGGAGCTATTTTTGTATTGACAGTATGAAGGGAAACATTGAAGTGTAGTGTTTAGTGTTTGTAGTTCATTCCCCCCCTTTTCTTTTTCCACCCCCCCTTTGTCCCTTCCCTCTCCCCTTTCCTTGTGATAGTTTTGTGTAGTGTTTTGTAGCTATGAAAAATAAAAAATTTATTAAAAAAAAACAATAGAGATCAATGCCTGTCCTATAAAAAGATTCTTATCCAGGAGCAGAATATGACAAGAATTAAAACAGAAGAAGAGTTAGCTTTTTGCTATGGATGGTTTCAATATAGGCAGATAAAGGACTTATACAACTCGGATCGTTCAAAATATGGAATTAAATGGAAAGATTCAGAATTGGAAGAAGTTATACTACAAGAAAGTAAGAAGAAAATTTCAAAAATTTATAAAATACTCTTGAAGTGGTATACAGAGGATGAAGCTGTAAAAGTCCAGATGGTGAAGTGGGCTATAAATTGTCAAAGAGACATAACAATGGAGGCATGGGAATATTTGTGGAAAAATACATTGAAGATTTCAACCTGTACCAGTATCAAGGAAAATGTTTTCAAGATGATATATAGGTGGTATTTGACGCCAAAAAAAATAGCTTATGGAAATGCTAAGATGTCTGATAAGTGTTGGAAATGTAAAAGTCATGAAGGATCATTGTATCATATGTGGTGGACTTGTGAGGTCTCTAGGCAGTACTGGGGAGATATTTTAGAAGTGATGAATGAGATTATGCAGATTTCAATAATAAAGAAACCAGAACTCCTGCTACTGAACTTAAATATGGAAGATGTTCCTACGCAATACAGAACATTGTTATTTTATATGACAACAGCGGCAAAAATTCTATATGCGCAGAAATGGAAAGTGCAAGAAATACCATCTATAGGAGAGTGGATACAAAAGTTGCTGTACATGGCGGAAATGGACAAAATGACAAGAAGGCTGAGAGACCAGAATTCTGAAGAATTTTTCAAGAACTGGGGGAAATTGAAGGAGTATTTGGAGAAAAAGTGGGACGTGAAGGGGAAATTATGGCAATTTGAAAGTTATTAACTGGGGAAACTACTAGGGATAGGTATCTTTACCATTCAAAGTGAAGTTTTAATTATTGTTTAGTTTAAATTTTGAATAGATTTGATTTTAATGGATATCATTTAGTTTATTAACAAAATAGGAGATAATAATATATAGAGGGAATAGATAAGTAAGTTATAGAATAAGATATGGGTTGGAAAGCTGTTGGAAGTCTATGAAAAAGGGGGGAGGGAAAGGGTGGGGGGAAAGTGATATTTAGGTTTTTAATTGAAAATTATATTTGTAATCTGTACTCACCTAATAAAATTTTTTATTAAAAAAAAGGTATTGTAATTCAGATCACTCGTTTTGCTCATGGATGCATTACACTGTGAAAAAGCCTGTGTAATTCTATGGGGGGAAGGGTATATCCGAATCTCGAAACCTAACACGTTTCATTCCTTTTCCTCTTGTCTCTTCTGTTATCCCTTTGTTACCTAGATTGCTATTCTTAGGGACTTTATTCCTTCCGGCACTCTCCTCCTGGTGATCTCCCTCTCTGACCTATCTGCATATCCTAGTTAGATAGCCAGTTAGAATGCCTATTTTGTTTTCCCTATCACAGTATGGATTTCTTTAACAATAAAAAGATAACTGTGGGTCAAGCTAAACATGCAGGTTCCCCAGACCCAACTTGGGCACCTTGCAGTGACAAAGCAGCTATGGGGAATGGCTGTTAAAAAATAAAGGAGAACCCAAATGGCCTTGGAATGCCACTGCACAGGAAGGAAGAATTCTTGTCTCCCCTCTCAAGCCATTTTCCAAATTAGCAAGTGGGGGGGGGGGGGTTCTGTTTTTGCTGTTCCACATGGAGTATTCTGTGCACTTGATAGCCCATCATCCACTAGTTGATACTGTGTGACAAAACCCACCAGCTGAACATGGGGTGATACACGTTGCTGAAGGGGAAATCATGAGTTTGTAACATGATGCCCAGGCAAAGAAGACACATATGCCTTGCTGTAGTAGCATTATAAAAGCTCTGAACATTCTGACCCAAGTCAGAGAACCACGGCTTGCTTTTGAGAGCTCTGTTCCTCTCCTTTGTTGCAATGAAGTTTTCGTATCATTCTGCCTACTCCAGCCTCTTTGTGGTGACTGGCAAATGCACAGGGGAGCCGCCTTCGGCACAACACACATAGAGAAGTAAAAACATTGAAATACCTCTCACTCCTTGTGCTATTTTGACACAAGGTAATAGCTTGGTGGGGATGGCAAGAGCTCTTCTTTCCCTTGTGTTGGCATTCCAAGATGGTTGGGCTCTCCTTTTTTTTAAATAGCCATTCCTCACAGCTGCTGCTTAGCTGCTGAAACCTGAGTTGGATCTGGGGAACCTGGGCCCAACTCTTTGAAAATCTGCATGAAACAGGATGCTGGACTTGTTGGGCTGCTAGTCTGATCCAGCAGGGTTCTGTTAATGTTCTTATTAGGCAAGGTGCAGAACACTCTCCTAAGTTTTCTTTACTAGTAATTAACTAGGGATAGCAGTTAAATGGTCAGTTTTAAATCTTAGATCTGTGCTCTGGTAATTTCTCTTGACAATTATTGAGAGACAAGTGAACTCACAACAAAAAGGAATGCCTGTCTCCACTCACAGCCCAGCATCCATTTCCCCTGCATTGCTCTGGTTTCTCAACATTGTTCCCTGCATTCACCTGGACCAGACTTCGCACCTGCCCAATCTCCCCCCGCCCTCCCCGGTCTGCTCCATCCTGCCTCCTCCCACTGTTTTTTGAACTATTTCCCTTTCCCCTGCTTTGTTCCCTGCCCCATCATCCTCACTGTTGCCAGTGTAACCATGTCTTTCTGGGGTGAAAAAGCAACCCCTCTCAACAGTAGTTGCTTTGTGATAACTAAAAATGGTGAGTGAAATTTGCAGGTTGTTCTCATGAGAAGGTGTGAAGGAATTGTTTTGTGTTTGCAGTGTCTGTGCTATTTTGAACCCCCTCCAATTTTTAACATATTTTTTGCAAATGTGAGGATTCCCTGCTTTGCCCTGTGTAGCCCTCTCTTTGAATTTCTTTTATTTGCATGGGCGGGAGGTGGTCAGACAAAAATATTAGATGTATGTTACTGTAGATGGATTTGCTAAGGTTTTGAACCTGATGTTCACTTTGGGGATTGGAGGTTTCTCCCAGATAGAAACTAGAGGATGGTGCCATTTGACTTGGCTTGCTTTTGGGGGCTGATTCACACACTCACCTACCCAGGCAACACTATATATATTGTAGAACAGCATCTAACCCCACATCTCCAGGTTTATGAAAACATGATGTAGGCGCTTAGGGAGAGACAGTTTCCATCAGGGGCAGAGCTGCTCCCACCCATTCTGCCCCCTCCCTCCTATTGCCTGTAGATGATGGGTAGATTTGTTTCATTTGATGGGTGGTGGGTTTTTCTTATTTTGTAAGCTACTTTATAATGATGATGATGATAATGAGTCCACATTGAGTGGCGAAAAGCAGCACAAAATGCACATAACTTTATACATGCATGGGACCAATTTGTGCATTTATTTGATTTTTTCTGAAGGTGAAGGATTGAAGAGATCATGTAAGGATTGGGCACATATTTCCTTATGTGGACAACCTGTGTATAGGGAAAAATCTTCTGCCATGCATAATGAACCCCTTGATGTGTGAGACAGCAAAGAAATCCTTTGAGCCAGGGCTTTTTTTCAGCTGGAACGCAGTGGAATGGAGTTCCGGAACCTCTTGAAAATGGTCGCATGATTTATGGCCCCGCCCCCTGATCTCCAGACAGAGAGATCTTGGGGCCACGAGCCATGTGACCATTTTCTTTGTGAGGGAAACCCACTGAATTCTACCACCTCTTTTTCCAGAAAAAAAGCCCTGCTTTGAACTATCTGGCACCCACAGTTCTGGGAGTATCTTCCTGTGGCATGCCTCATTTTGATTGTGATGTGATATGGGTTGGTATGCAGAAAGACTTTTTGTGACTAGCCTGGAAATTCCCAAACTAATTTGTCCAAAGCAGCCTATGCTGCTGGCTCGCTCTGTGACAGCTATGATCGATGCAGCTATAATGTAGTGCCAAATGACTTCTAATGCTTGTCAGCTTTGGCCTAGGTCCCTCATGCAGAAAACTACGCATTCCCTCCAAACAAAAATTGGATGTCTGGAAGAAGGGTGGCCTTCTCCCAGACAAACCTTTTGGTTATGTTAAGGAAACTTTTAAAAAAAAATGTGTGAAGGAACATTTTACCAAGTGACCCTCCTCTCTCATCTGCAGTCTGAAATAGTACAGTTCAAACACAGGTGTTTTCACTTGTGTGAGAGAGTAGTGCAATCCTAAACCCACTGACTGCAGTGGAGTTAGAAGGGTGTAACTTTGTACAAGATTGCACTGTAGGCTTTGGAAGCAAGTGTGTTGAAAGTCTCAAAGTAAGGCAGTCATGGAAAGAGAAAACCAACCCAAACTTCAAGGTTCTTACAAGCAGGGACAAAACCAGAGGCACCTTGTGAATCATATCAAGTCCTTTTATTCTGTTCTCCACAGAAATACCTTGTAGGGCAACTTCCCATACGGAGTCACAATACATGAGGTGGTACACTGAAATACTACAAGTTCTCACAGAGCACAGCAGGACACACACATCATTTACAATGTTCAAATAAAGGATTTTAGGTCATTGCACTTACAACTGTAAACTTTTGTTTGATGGGGGTTTTTTTTGTTCTTACACACAACCCCTCCCACCTCCAAAATAATAAAAAATAAAAAGAGAAAAGGAAACAACTCAAAGAGACATGGAAGAGGGAGGTGAGGAGGGTGTGGAAGGGACATGTCATGTGACAGCCACGACAACTCTACAAGACTCTGCTATGCTTCGCAAGAAGAGGAACAGTCCAAAGGAGCCAGCCACAAACACCAGGCTTTGTTTGTTGATCTTTTTTGTACACAAAAGCAAGAGTTGGCAGGTGTGCTGGTCACTGAGATGGAGCCCCACAGAAAGGGCCTATGAGTTGACTTTTTTTGTTCTTCATACCACATAAGTAGTGTTTTTTTTTTATACACACTGTACAAATATTTACAATGGAAAGGATGGAGGGGATTTTAGCAGCCACTGCTGAGAGAACTTGTAAGGGACAAATTCAACTTAAGAGCCCTGAAGAAGCATCCTCAGATTATGCACTTGTCATTGTCAGGGAGGCTGGTACATCGGAGAAAAGCTGTTAGAGGGAATGATTCCTACCATTTTGCTCAGCTCATGAAGGAAACAAATCCCTGTTTGGGGAGAGAGACATGGGGATCCCTTTGGCCCATCTTGCCATCATTGAAGCAGCTGCCAGGAACCCATGCTGGCCACGAAAGCCTTCTGCCCTGTAAGCAGTTTCAAGAGAAGTCTTGGCTCTTGGCTCCTTTCTTGTTGGGATATTAATTCTCATCTGATCATCATCTCAGCTGTTATGATGGTATCCTAAAACCCAGTATGAATTAGATATAATCTGGGCCCTGCTGGTAAAACTGATAGGGAGCTGGATATTCATTGCTGTCAGTAAGGTGGCAATGCAGTTGTTTTATCTACAGAGGCAGCAACAAGCTACCTTCCAGTTTCCTGATGCTTGCTCCAATGAGACAGCAGGGGTACGTGCTGCCTGGTCCAAGTGAATGTTGGAAACGCAACCAATTCAATAGTACTGGGAATGCACTAACAAAGTTAACTCCTGCTGCAATATTTAGCTTTTTTCTTCATCTCCCACCTGAACGCAAAGCTCAAATCAACTGTTGTGTCCTGTTTCTAGAAGCATTTCTTGCTGGGGAAAAGTGTTGGCTACTCTAAACACTGTTTTTAGTCTTGGTAGAAAAGCATGATCTTCCCTATACTGCATTCTTGCCTCTCATAAAAGAGATTTCCCTAAGACTTAGTGAGGTATTCAAACGATGGCTACATGGACTACCATGGTGAAACTAGTTTCTGTAGATAGCATGACTGCATGGTGAACAGTAACTGAACAACCATTGACAAGCCTTCCTAGTCAATCTTTTACATTGCAACAAAAGAATTGATTCAGAGACTGAGTGCATCTATATAAGCTCTGCAGTCCCCACAACCCACAGGCTTCAAACTACACTTGTCCCCTCTCTCAATCAATATGGGGAAGAGGGAAATGACTGTGCAGATTGCCTAGGTAGACACCAGCTATCAGATATAAAGAGACTAGAAATAAAGGACCTACTTTGACTCATACTGCTAGCTGGAAACAAGTGATAAACCAGTAGCATAGGGAACTGCTGTGCAAACTTATTCTAAGAGAACAAAGAGAGGTTATTACTATCCTAACCCAGTGCAAAGCATGAGCATGCTCTGACCACCCATCCTTTAGAGCCCATGGAAAACTCCTATCATCTCTGGTTCTGCCTATAGAGTAGCAAAGGGGTGCTCTTTGGTTATGAGGTATACCACCTAAGGTCTCCATGTCACTGCTTACTAGGTATCTGGAACACAGACTGCCATAACATAAAACACTTCAGACTCTTAACTAGTGGCTATAGAAATCTGTAATCCCGGCAGTTTCCTAAGGACCAAAGCACACACTAATTTTGTAAAGTATACACTGAAGATATTTTAAGTGTGTACACATATAGTGTGAGTTTGAAAAAATAACATTTGCAAACATAGAAAGCTTCCTAGCTGCAGTGCCTTGTAGAGTATACAAATCTAGGTTTGCCTCAGTATAATATGTGAAATGCCCTTTATGTTAACTGATCGGCCATGTTCTCTCAAAATATGAACTTTATTTCAGCCTCTGTAGGAACAGGTGACTGCACAAGTATGCCACTGTAATTCATGAAAATATGCCTTTCAAACCCAAGGAAGAGCAACCTGGAGCACCTGCGGACTGCATCTAGGCTCTTTATAACAGACAATTATAACAATTATAACAGACAATTATGACAAGCAGGACTTGAACTGTCCTGGTTGAGTGCGTGGCTCTGAAGGAAACCATGGGAATGTTTCACTATACTGTATTGTTTTAAATGCTGATGTGAATGGCTCAGGCTAGCCTGATCTCATCAGATCTTCGGAGCTAAGCTGGGTGGGCCCTGGTCATTATTTGGATGGGAGACCACCAAGGACAGCCAGGATTGCTGTGCAGAGGCAGGCAATGGCAAACCACCTCTGTTCGTCTCTTTCCTTGAAAAACCC